>NC_136001.1:9740000-10112500 GCF_048128805.1 Centroberyx gerrardi | reverse complement strand
ATGACTGGACATGACAGTGTGCCGAGTTGAGCTCTCTCCTCCTGTCCCAAGGGGGGTTATTGCATTAAATATTATTATAACTCCTGGATTGATTGATTGATTGATTGATAGATTGATTGATTGATGATTTTATTTATGTGTCATACACCACATGGTGTTCAGCCCATATGGGCTTACAAGACACAAAGACAGTGCGTTCAACAGACAAAAAGAAACAATAAGAAAGATACAAATAGAAGTCATACACTTCAAAAAAACGTCCATCTTAACAAGTAATTTAGTCTCATCTGTAGTCTTCAAATCGTATTTGTCTTAAAACAAGAGAAAAATTATGTGAATGGGGTGAGATAACTCCACTTGTTTCAGGCGCTTTCTAGAAATCAGAATAAGGCAGATCACTGCACTACTATCAAGAAAATGACAATGATTGTGATTGAATACAAAATTCTTGAAACAAGTTGATCTGTGTTGGAAACAAGTGGAATTATCTCACCCCACTGGCAGATTTTTTCAGAAAGTCCTAAAATTATGATTTTAGGACTCAATAATAGACTAAATGACTTGATGGAGATGGATATTTTTTGCAGTGTACATTCTGATAGACTCAAAAGTAAGTCAAGCTGCTACAAACAGAACAGGCCGCAAGTTCATACTGCTAACCAACTTTAACATTGTGATAAACATAAACATACTTTGCCTTCAAGCATTACTTCTCAGTTTCTACGCTTTCCAAATGAAATTCACTCCACTAAATACTTGCTCTCTGAACAGCCTTTCCATCTTTACCTCATCTCCCAACCAGAACAGCTCAGGCTTCTTGTTTTGTGTTGTTTTCTTAAATAAAGGTAGTTTTAATTCATCATTCAGCGTACAGTAAAACAAAAAGTTAAATTCATCTTCAACAACACCCAGTTCACATACAGTACGTAATCTCTCTTCCTCTACAATAGAATTGAACCTGCCCACCTCAATTGCCAGTGGGAGGGTCCCAGTTCTCCACGGGGCATACAAAGATGTATGCATATGCAGGTCTATACATAGTGTACTATACTGGATTTAGTTAAATTACCTGAAAAACATAAGGAGATCATAGGGAGATCAGTGGAACGTTTTTTTTTCTACCAATGTGGGAGCTGGGTGGATGCTACTTTGACATTTTGCTTTGTCTTTTTTGTCTTTTGGGGCCTTCTTTGTCAGATCCCCCTTGAAAAGTAGATTTATGATCTCAACAGGACTAACCCGGTTAAATAAAGGTTAAATAAGAGATACATCAAAAATAAAACTGTCGCTCCTGTTAGTGCTGGGAGCAATTTAAACCTCTGACCTGGTGTCTAAATGTCAGAGACTAAACTGGAGCTAAACTGAAGCTCGGCTGTCAAACCTGCTCTGTCACCGCTCCGACTCCCACAGCTAGCCTGGCACACACACTGCACTCCTGACCTACAGTCCCTGCCGCCGCCGCCGCCGCCGCCACCACGGGCACAAATCTGCACTCTAAACTGGCACTTGGTACCCACAGCTTACACTGGCACCGACGACGACTCTGCTGCCAACCACCCTAAGCCTGAGACAGTCCACTGCCTCTCATTTAGATTAGAGGAGCGGTCCAGCAGCCAAAACACACCTTTGATCCAATTGAAGAGACATCAAAAGAGCGATGGCTTGAGAAACAGAGAATACGGGGCAGAGCTGGAGCCAAAATCCCTGCCAAGCTGCTACGAGTCCTAGGTCACGACAGATGGTGTTGAGTGGTGAATTCCACCTTACCTCCTTTTTCCTCTTCTTCACTTTGGGCATTTTCCCCTCTTTCATCTTTTTGGGCTTCTTCTTCTTCTGTTGTTTGAGGGAGTCGTCGTCGGAGAAGAAGCTCTCGAGGGGTACCAGGGGAACGGTGTTGCGCTCACCTTCGTCATCCTCATCTGGACACGGACACAAAAACATAGACTGCTCAGGAATATATTATAGCAAACATTTAGTACTCAGGATGAGAAATTAACAGTATCCATCAGCCAAATGTCGGGGAGGGTTGGCTGATGCTGCCGAGTTTGCCTCCTCTACCAGCCACTTTGGCACGTAACGAGCCAGTACCTTTCTATTGTCAAAAGCAATTTGGCCCATATATACTGTGAAAATGACTTGGTGAAGTTTTTCAGAGTGGAGTTACTTTCCTGCTGAAAGATTGCAATCATCTGCTGAAAGAGGCATAAATCATAAAACGACACAAGAACTCTGTTAAACATTAGTCTTTTGCTTAAAATAAAAAAAATTATTAATCAACGCCCTTTAGACCATCAGGAGCGCTTCTGGCAAAAAGAGCCAGAGCTCGCGGATCAATTTTTCCAGTCAAAACACAAACAGACAGAGCAACTGCCCTACCGCCGAACGGAAACTCCCTCCAGGGCCACCGAGGTATACTGAGCATATCTTCTGCCTTTAATGCTTGCTGGGACTAAAGCGACCTGCTGCTGGTTGTCAGCTGTACTGTCTCAAAGCTGTTGTGTACAAGCGTGCTGACTGCTGAGCACAGCAGACTTCAGTGATGCCATAGTGGGTCACAGAGGAGTAAGTAAGGGAGAGACGGCGGTGAGACGGGCCCAAACAATACATCACTATAAAGAGGCACACACACACACCTCTCTCTCTGGGTCTACCTCTTCCGCTTTTTCCCCGTGTTGTCCGACTGCCTCTCTCTCTCTCTCTCTCTCTCTCTTTCCCTCTACCTGTCTGTCTGTCTGTCTCTCACGCTCTCGCTCTGTCTCACGCAGGCAGACTGGAGGGCATGAAATATGCAGCACATGTATCAGAGTCAATCAGCCGACACCAGGCCCTGCAGTCTACCACTCCCCCGGGTAGCTGGAGTGAGAGATTGGGGAGGAGGGATTCCTCTGTAGTAGACACACAAACCTCACCAACCACTTATCCTCTATTTAGCCATGCTAGCAGGAGGTAACCCACACACAGACGCACACACACACACACACACACACACACACAAACACAGGGTTTAATCAGTGGCAATGACAGGCTCATAGTGTTGTGTGTGTTTCTTCTAACAACCGGATGAAATGGATCTCCCCTTCACAAGCGCTGATTGGGGTTTACCCTCCCTTTTCTGTCTACCTTTTCATCTAAATTTGGACTTACTGTATGTGTAGATGTATCAGTACTATGATATCTAGTGATGTACCTATGTATGTATGCATTAGAGTTTGACCGATATTGTTTTTTGAAAGCCGATTTGAAGCTGATATTTAGTGCCAATATTCAGCATCTTTAATTTGATCATTTTCATGTCCAAAAATACAAGGATTTAGTGTTTCCCCCCGAACTGTATTCTTGTCTGGGTGGAAAAGCCTCTGAAAACCATCATGGGACACTAAAACTCTCCATTGAAACCCAGACTAATGAAATGATTTAAGGGTTAGCAGGTCCTTAAGGCAGGCTGACCCACCACACATTTACAATGGCAGGGAAACTCTTGACATAGTAACTTAAAATGAAGAATTCATTTACAAAAAACCTTATTGAAAAATGAAATGGATAAATAGAATGTGCAAAGAAAATGAAATGTCATTGCAGATTTTAGTTATCTATTACAATCTATCTATCCTTTGTTTGCTTGTCTTTTCTTTATATCATTACTGTATGTTTCCTTTGTCCTTTTGTTTTTCTTCCTTGCTTTCTTTCTTTCTTTCCTTCTTTCTTTCTTTCTTTTTACCTCACACACATCCACAAGCCTTTTTCTCTCTCCTCTGTATTTAAATCTCTCTCTCTCTCTCTCTCTAAATAAAGCCCTGAGTTTATGTCTGCAGTATCTCACAGAGGGGGCTCTTTTATGTCTCGGGTATATGTTAGCTGCCTGCCAGGCAAGTCATGACGGCAACCCAGCAAGCCTTACATCTCTCTTAGACGCACAGATGATGAAATGGCTAAGATGCAGATGGAGACAGCTCTAGTCTCCACAAAGGAAAAATACGGCACACAGTCCACTTTCCTGCACTCCCTTTTCCAACAGGGAACTATGACTGACAGGTGGACCAGACATCACTGACCAGATACACTGATGATGTTGAAACATTTGTGCCTCGCTCTGCTTCCCATGCAAAAAATAATTCAGAGTTAATAGCAACGCTTTAGCCCTATTGATGTAGGGTTTAAAAGTTTGGTGATATGCGCCTAATTTGCTTTGAGTACAGATTGGACACAGTCATTTATGCAAGTCGACCAGATATTACCTCCTCTGGATGAGCGCATGCACAAACTGTCTCTTTGTAATACATCCTATTTATAAGCAAACAGTGTAGCAGCAATGCAGTGATAGTAAAATAAAAAATCGGTGTGTATTTAACGACTGCGTTGCCTTATTATAGGAAGCAACCTTATGGAAACCTCCCTACTAAATGGTCTGTGAAGTCTCCCAAGGGAATGCCGTCGGGGGAATGATAATCTTTCTGGTTGGTGAGTGGACCAGGCTGTGCCAGGTGCTGGGAGGAGGGGAGGGGGGTCACTCAGTCATGTGGCACAGGGGGGAACTGGCACCAGATCCTGTTAGAAAGCGGACCGAAGCTCCACTTGGCACATATGCCCTCTGCAAAAGTGTGGACGGATGGCAGAAACACAGCTCTGACCTTCCTGCAAGGGCTTGGCCACTGGACTGACCCATTAGAGGGGAGATTCATGAGCGGCTCCCTGGTGAGAAAGCTAGAGTTTGCCGGAAAACACATTAGCCCTTTCTCTGACAGCCCCCATGTGGAAATGCCCACTTAATGCTGCCCAGGCTGCTCGCCACAGAGGAAACAAGACGGAGCCAAAGATTCTCTCCTCCTCATTGATTAAGTGCTTAAAGCTCGGTCCTCAAATGCCTTCAGACAAAGGCATCCGTACACTATTATTAGAAAACGTAATCATTGAAATGATAAAGGGATGCAGCACAAATAGCGCCATTAAAATCTTATCCATTATAGACCTTGATGACCAACGCACAAGACGATAATGTGTACAATAGCAGGCAATTACAAAACCGATCGGAAAACGCAGCAGCACTCATCTGCAAATACACATAAAAAAAAGCATCTCCTGCATAGGCTGCGTGCACGCGCAGAGGGAAAAAATGGTGTCAACTTTCACAGTGAGGGATCCAAAAATAGACCCCTTTCCAATTGGGGATAACATTTGTAGGCACACAAAAGCCCATGATAATCTTTCAATTTCAGGGAAGAACAAAACAATTAAAAAGAAAACACAATGGAAAAATCTGTGACAGTGTAAGCACTGGGAGTAAAACAAAGGGATTTAGGACACTTATATGTGACATAACAACTATAAAGGCAGTGATACACAGGGCGGCGTTTTGGGTCTAAAGGACAATCGTCCCACAGGAGTTGCTTCAGCATTGTTGCATTTTAATCGCATAGCAACATCTTGATGCCGGGAAAAATCTGAATTGATTTTTGACCCTGTCTCTCACTTTGATGCCTGTTGTTAGAAGTGCTAAACGTTTACATTGCCTGAAAATTGCCTTCTACATCACCACAATAACAGTCACTTGATTATTAGATTAGTACCACTTTGTCATGGCTGTGATGTAGTGGTAAAATAAAAGGTAGGCAAACTATGAAGCAGACAAACCAATCATACTCTCAGAATAGTGTGAATTTATCTTAACGAGGCTGTTTCTTTGTTATTAAGATATACAGTATATAATGAATATAGATCATAAAGGCTCCAGTACATCTTTAGGCAGGGTGCATCACAGCAGATTCCTGTTTTGCAGTGGCCCTTTGATATGGCTATAGCCAATAACATGAAAATACAAAATAAAATGGACATGACACAAATGTGACTGACATTTTAAATTTTTTTTTATTTTTCAAAAATTCATCACTCAAATATCTTCACTCACCTGCCATAATCAATTGCACCTTTCCTTTCTCATGCATGTTTAACCAAGTACTGGGTTATTGGGGGCTCGCATCAGTGGTTGCATTCTCCCCTCAGGCTCTTCTCTCCTTATTGCACACCTTCCTATGCACGCCTACTGATTTTAATGTGGCTTATCAAAACCATTGTCCAAAAAAACATAAAAAATGAAATAAAAAATAAATAAATAAAAAAACGCCTTTACTGTATTGGTTTATTTACAAGGCAGCGGCACGGATAACATTGATACTACAATGTTCCGTCCATATGTGTCTGGCAGCAGCTAATTTCCAAAACCAGTCCCTTGATAGACAATTGCATCTGTTGTCTTATTTGAATTTCTGAAATGGTAAAATATGACGTGCCTGTGATTATGGGTTATACTACAATTCACCTATCACCCATTTTGAATCAATGACGCAAAATATCTCCACTTAAGACACATGTATATTCAAGAAAGACAAATTATTAAAAAAGCGTTTCTACACCAGGTAGTGTATTTTGGGACAGTTGAAAAGCCAACATACAGTATCTCAGCTAAGGCTTTTTAATAATTTGTCACAAAGAAGAGTTGTCTTGGTGCCTTTCTGGAACATACATGTGTTGTTTTTCCTAAACAAAGAGCACCTTCATTTTGTGAGTATCCACTGGAGCGCTTTTTCTCTTTATTGACCTTTATGACACTCAGCCACATTTAATAAGCGATAGGCCTACCATCCTTACATGGGATGGTAACGCTGTCAACCTTTCTTTCTGTCGCCATAACCAGGAAACCTTTGCAACCCATATGATGTGAAAGGGAAGCAGAGGGCAAAGCAGCATCTTTTAGCCTAAGCCTTGCCCTTGACATCAAACCGGTGGCAAATCATCTGACGCTCAGAGCGACCTGCAGGGGTAAAACAACTATGAATCAACTGATGGCACGGACTGAAGTGACACGGCGGTGTAAAGATGCCTGACTAGTGAGTCCAGGAGGCCCCAACAGTCGGGCACTTCATCACACACCGGGCCAGGCGACCGCTCCTCAGCAATTTAGGAGCTGGTTTGACTGAGACGGATGCAGATATTGATGAGCCGGGCTCCTGGCTCCACATGACAGACACCCCACTTTTAACTAGCAGTGTAAATATATGTCCTATATGGATGACTGCTACTGGCCAACAGCATCCCATCGTTTTATCCAATCACCTGGGAGGTCAGATGTCATGAGGCAGCAGTGGAGGAGATTTTAATTTCAGAAACACTGCACATCATGCCATTAGGGAAAGAACTTTTTAGTCTATTCAACACTATGCCTCGTACTTCCCAAAATTCACCAGCCGCTTTATCTATTTCACCAGTTAACTAGATTTGTAGGACAGAGCATCATTAGCTGGCTACCTGACAGAATGGCTACCAGCCACAGCAAGAAAATTGCCACAATTTGGCTAGTGGCTTTTCTTTTGTCTACAGGTCATTGGTTAGGAAATCCTAACATCCCCAAACAACTTTAGCAGTTTTACTAGCTAACAACATTTTTAAAATAAAAATAGGACCTTCAAAGTACAGTTGGTCACCTGCCAGAATGGCTAATGGTGTAGAGAAACTTACCAGCCACAGCAAAAATTGACCAGCTGGTGTTAATTTCCCACCCTGCAAGCCACCATATGAACTGAATGAACTGTGTCCCAAGAATCTGGGTTACAGTTAATTCCAGTTTAGTGCATGCAACTGAAGGGGTGTTTGGGGGCCACAGCCATGATCATCGGGCATTTTAGCAGTCATATTCAGGTGAGTGAGAGCCACAGCAAAACTGGACACTTGATAAAGCAATGTTTACTGTATACACGTGGCTTTCACACCTCTGCGGCCACTGCTGGGGGAAAAAATCTAAAGTCAGAGCACCTTGGCATCCTCCTGAATCTGATCACTAGTGGAAACAGCAGTAAAAAACCTCAGCGCATCTTGGATTTGGACAACAAAAATGAACATCGGTGCTGTCACTGCAGCCTATTTCCACTTAAAATCACTGTAACAACTAAATATGCCCCATAGCACACATCTGATTCAGGCTACAGACTGAGAAGGGCTAGGAATACCACAGCATAAATCGAAATTAAACGGTATAACTACTGAATGAATTGATATGCTTTCAAATCTCTGAAGCAAAGTTGTGTCTTTTGGACTTATTCGCAGGTTAAAGCCATTTCACTCGCACAGCCATGCAGCCTAGATGGGGGGGAAAAAAACCTTCCGAAACCTAATGGAGGGTTTTCATCTTGCCCAAATTCAGATAGTGAGGGCAGCCGGAGGCAAATAAAGACCCGTGCCCCCCTATAAGATACTGGGTCGTGCAAAAATAATAGCATGACTCTGCTTATTGCACCCCACCCCTCCTCCTCCTCTCTGGTCTCAGGAACGCAGGACAAGCCCTTTTCCCCGCATTCAAGGCGTAACGTTAGCGGCGCAAAATAATCTGAAGGACACCCCGCCTCCCCCCTTTCCCTCACCTGGCATATCGTCTTCAAAATCCATGTCGTCTTGTCCCTCGTCTTCATTACTCAGCGACCCCGGCATCTTTATCTCATACCCCCCAAACCCCTTTTAGGCTGAGAATACTGAAAGTTAACCCTCCAGACGCCGCAGCCCCGTTTCTTTCTTCACCCAAAGAAATGTAATCGTCGTTCAATGGAAAAAAAAAAATATTATTTTATTTTTTTTGCGGTAAATCTGGGGTTTCTCCTCAGGTGGGAAAAAAATGTATATATATTTTTTTCCACTGATCTCTATCCAGGTCTTCCAGTCTGAAAAATAAGAAAGACAAAAATGGAACACACATGCCCAGATTGTGACGTCTGGTCTGTTGCCATGACGATCCATCCCATAATTTCACCCACAACTAGTTAGTCATGCTCTCCTAGTTACCACTTCAACTAGTAGTGTGCAAAAAGACACTGTGCGGCAATGCCAATGCCGCTAACAGGCAGACACTCTCTCTCGCCTGTCGCCTGCCCATTTTCTTTTGCAAGTCCGGAGAATTGGAGGTTACACAGGGATGTGGGGGGGGCGGGGGGGGGGGTGAAACTTCTCTCGCTTTCCCGCACAGCTACTTCACTATTCACTAACCTACTAAATATGAAGGGAGGCAGTGGAGTGCACGGTCAAACTGAAAAAATCTAAAAAAAATTGTGAAAAAAAAAGATTAAAAAAAAAAAACACGTTTATGCAAATTAATCATGCTATTTTTTCTTATTTGCACTTGCAATTAACGCACTGACTGTCAGGTAAAAAGAACTTGATTCAAAACCTGGGAGATGTTTCACTACTGACACACTGTTAATTTCCCCAAACTTCAATTTTGCACAAAAAAAGAGAGAAAGGAAAAAAGAAAAGGCAAGCCTGCCGGCTGCATGCTGAGACAGGAGTCCTGGCTGCCAGTGGTCTAACTGTTGTCAAGGTTACCACAGCTGTAACAGAGGATGCCCCATAGAGATCTCACCAGAGGGAGCATGTGAGACTTTCAACAACTTCACTTGTTAATGGATCAAACTCTGCGATGAAATTAGGAACTAAAAGAACCACGATTATACAGTATGTGCTGCAGTGGTCTATTTTAATAAAATCTCATATATTCCAGCAATGAATAGTGAAAAGATAGGTGGACTCATTTATCCCTTTGATATCTAATTAAAAATTATTTAAAAATGCTATTAAAATAGAACTAAGCGAGTTGGTGGCTGTGGTATCTACTGGAGCAAATGTGCTTTGTGTGATATCGGGGGAAAAAACAACAACACAGAATTTCTTTCCATTTGAAAGTTTTATTAAAAGTGGTGTCATGTTTAATCTTCGTCCTCCTCCTCTTCCTCGTCCTGGTTGATCTGGAAGTAGCGCAGCTCGTAGCTCTCCTTGGTGTTGGCCACCACCCTCAGCCAGTCCCTGAGGTTGTTCTTCTTCAGATACTTCTTGGTAAGATATTTCAAGTACCTGGGAGAGACGAGGGAGAGACCAACATAGAACTTTTTAGTTGTCATGTCAAAAACAAGACTTTTTATATGCTAACATTCACTGCAACCACAGTACAGAGGGTTTGCACATTCTTAGTGTTTCTTGTTTTATCCTGCATGGAGAAACAGACGGGTGGAAGTTACCACGTCGAATACAAGTCCCAGTTTAGACAATCACAGGCAAGTGTTTGACAGTTTATTTAGTTATGACCTATAACACTATATAACGCTGTATCATGCTGGGTAGGATGCTGTAAACCCCACTCATTTGGTGCTCAAATTAGTTTAAAAAAAAAAAACCTGCTTAATATTGTTTGTAAATATTATTAGACCCAGCACTGACACAGTAGGCTGTATGTCACCAATAATAGACTTTTATAAAATAGATAATAAGCCATTCACCAAATCTGGAATTGCTATGACTGCATCGATCTGAATTATACCTAGATTCTTGCAGAGTACATCACTTGGAGAAATACAGTCTACATTTGAACGGATTTGGAAATAACAGATCTAGCTTACTCTGGTGGTTACAAACAATTCTAAATATACTAGTACACATGTCTAGTTGTCAGATTTTCAGTCCTAATATCAAGAGCTCTGTCAAAGAATGAAAAAGTATGTCTCAAATTGTTTTGTTTTGGGGATGCCTTTAATTTATGTTTGGATTTAAAGCAAATAGCGACCCTTAGTGTGGCAATCAACTCAGCAACTGGACACTTTAATCTCCCACTTTCACAGGCCAGATTGTGAAAGCTGGAGTGAAAAAGGCAATTTCAGTGGAAGGCTTTGAGATTGCTTGCCACCCCAACTAATCAATGCAAGCCTATTTTTATCTATGGAAACTTCAATTGAAAATTTTAAGAAACAAACACGCATTCAGTTGGCTGAAGTAGTTCTACAGTGCATGACTATACCACACTGGCATGATTGAGTTATCCATATGGTTTATGGACCCGTTTCAGTCCATTGACAGTTCAGTACTTCAGTATTGGGCTGTGCTTCCCTCATGGTTCCTATTAACTCCAAACGAGATTAAGCTTTAAAATACAAACAACGCTTCAGTCACAACCGCATGTTTAGTCTTCCACTGCAGATACTGTAACTATATTGTACAGTATTGCGCACACTGTATTTATTGAAGAAACTGCATGCACACACATCAGGATCCCCAGCAGTTAAAGCTGACCTAGAATCAGGTTCTACATTACATTGGTGGAAATGGTAAAACTGACCCTGTAACAGCGATACGGAGCACTTTTGTCCGTGTATCGCTTTAACTCTGAAGAATAATTCCAAAGCAAGTATTCAGTATAAGTGAGATGACATCACTAAAAAGACTCTAGAGTGTTTTAGAGGCACTTTGGAAGCCCATGAACTATGAGGTGAAACAATTTTGATTTTAAGTTTCTGATGTTTCTGCAAAACTGAACCCAAAACCTTACGGGTAAACGTTCAGACACTGACAATCATTTGAAAAGGAGGAAAACTCAATGCTGCCGTTATCCTTTAAAGTATATTCAGTTGAGGATTTTTGGCCTTTTCAGAAAGAGCCAATAGTAAACACACATTCGAGCCTCAGCTCTCACACACTTGATGGAGGTGCAAACTCTGGAAAGACGCGTCCTGCCACACAGAGATTCTCAAGCCTGTTTGGAAACACGCATTACTGCAGCCAACACAAGTTTTAACAACTTTTGTTTGCCCAAGATCAGGCGTGTACATGTATAAAACCCAGGCCTTCCAGTGAAAAATAAAGACCTAGGCTTCATTGAGTTGAGCGCTCTTTGTTTGAAAGACATAAACCACTCCTCTATTTGCCTTTGATCATAGGGAGCCTTGGCAATTACCATGGCAACCAGGGCCACTATAAATGAAGTCTGCTGTCTGTAGTACTACAAGAGGAAAGTAGGACAAAATTAAAATGCATGTGAGGAAAATTGAAAAAAAAATCTTCAGAGAAATTGATGCCAAAATAAACACTGGACTGTTGAATAAGGGGGCCAGCAACACAAGCAAACCTCTTCCAACAGTGTTGTTGAATAGACCAGGGGGCATTAATTCAAATAACAAATAGTTTGACATTTACATATGAATATTGATGACGCTTTGTAGTACAGTGTGTAATGATTTTTATGTGTGTGGATGGAAAGGCAAGAAATTTTGAGAAAGCTGGTTGTTAAATGACGATTCTACCCAGTCGTTCGTAATTTGAAAGTCTTATGTTCGGTAGCCAATAATAAAATTTATAATCACATCATATATGATATAACAATCATACAATGTTCTACTGCTAAGGAGGCAGAAGTTTGTCGTTGAGAGGGCCAACTAAGGCTGAAAGGTGGATGGTTCGATGCCCAGCACAATGAGAAGAGTGAATTCCTGCTGTGATCTGGCGACTGATGGTAACAGATACCAGTGTTTCCCCAATTTGATAGTACAGTCTCCAAACCTAGAGGAGCTGCCAACCAGCCTGAGACAACTGCCATAACCTGGGAAACACCTGAACAGGCTGCAAAAAGGCCGAACATCACATGCTTAACAGAAGTATTGCAGATTTTTTTTTTTTGTCTTGCGTCAGAGGTGCACACACTTCACAACTAGATGGATTAGGGAATCACACCTTTGACGACGAGGTGAAGACTGAGATCATGAACGAGTTGTAACGCCACATGAGCCCCCCACCCCACACACTTGGAATCACACTCTTGACAAGGTGACAAGGTGAAGACTGAGATGATCACACACACGAGTGGTAACCCCACACACGCAACCCCAATCTCATGAAAACGCAAGCTCTCACACTACTACGACATGGAGCAAAAACATGGAGGTGGAGTCTTTTTCTTTGCAAAGTTCCTGTAGTTTTTCCTTGTGCTTTTTTTTGTGCAGTTTTTTCTTGTGCTTAACTCTCAATAACCATTTCCAGTCTGTAATTATATTTGATGCTCCATTCATGTCATACAAAATGCTGATTCAAAGGCCTTTCCACCCTACCAGGAATACATTCGGAGGCAAATACTGACCCACAGTGTCCATTAAACTGCCCCTGAACAAGATATTCATCCCCTTGCTCAGATACATGTTGTTCTCTTTGTGTGACAGAGAACGACACACCAACTTCATTGCCAATTGTGGCAGTTTAATGTTACTTTGCTTATCGGTAAACATACGCACCTTGCAATACATGACTTAAAACCTTTTTCTTAGTCATTAGGGTCCACTGGTAAATTCGGCACACATTTGATCCGCCAAACAGTGTTTCTTTGAATAAAATTTTAGCTTTTACAACTTTAGGACAATCTTCCTCCACCAAAATGCACCGTGGAAGTGGCAGTGACCAGTGCAAATCAATTCTAAAAGTCATTATGTCATTATATTTAAAAGTAAACATTTCACTGGAACAAGTGCTGCTCTGTGAATCAGATCCATGTCAAATTTTGCCAATGGACCATAACGATCTGGAAAAGTTATGTTTTGAGAGGTATGTTTGCCAGTAAGCAAGGCAATATCACACTGCCTGACTCTGCAATGGAGTTTGGCATGCTCTCCTCTCCCATACAAAGAGAAAGAGAATGGGGCATATTCAGGATACTGATCCTTAGCTGCTCCAGAAGGCCTGTAATCTGGCATCACCAAATAAATGTGTTGTGGGCAGCGCATATACAGTATCTAAATGGGGATACGCAAAAACACAAATTCCAATCACATCATTTAACATGACTGATAAGGTTGTACTGTATTTTATACCTCTTGGAAAAGGGAACCTCGGAGTTCACAGCGATTTTGCTCTTGCTCCGCTCGATGGACACCACACCACCGCCCAGGTTTCCAGCTTTGCCATTCACCTTAATACGCTCCTGCAGGAACTGCTCCTGTAGTAACAAAGACACAACAAATCACATACAGCAGGGCCTGATACAAGTGATTTGATAAACAACCCTGAAAAGAAATTGACTGGTGGAATCAGAAATCTCCTAACACATGGTGAGGAGTAATGTGCAGAAAGGAGTTGTTGACAAGTACTGACAGGTGACAGCTATTGTAGTTGATGCTCTGTTAGTTTCCGTTTCAACATTAATAGCACGCAGACATATACAATCACTTCTTCCTTGTCAACTTACTGCAACTGTCTTATCCACTGACTAAGGATTGATCCCAGTGATTTGACGGCAGTGTACTGACATCCAGAGGTCAAGCCTGGCTGCTGCTGCGCGTTGTGTAACAGACAGGATGGAAATATCTGGAAATATCACCTCCGACAACTGGTCTACTTACAAAGTTGGCAGCGTCCATGATGCCATCCTCGACAGGGTGAGTGCAGTCCAGGGTGAACTTCAGGATCTGCTTCTTCTTCTTACCACCCTGCTTCTTGACCATTGGCTTTTTCTATAGCAGAGCAAAAGGTTACTCAAACACATAAAAGTCTAATAATTCCTTAACTGCAAAGCTGCATTGGTTTATATCAGATAAACGTGGTTCTTTAAGGACGTCATAGCATAGGTACGACAGCTAAGGCAGTACCTTTTTTTCTGCCGATTATATTGTGTTCAGTTATTGAACCGGTAGGTAGGTGGTTTGTGTCTAACTTAACATTGGCTTCACTGCTGGCAAACATTTTTAAACAACAGTATTTTACAGCCTTTTAAGTAAACAACTCCCCGTTTCTAAAACCTCTTAACTTTTCGACGTGTTGACTATGCCCTGCAGAGCCGTATTTAAGCTAATGTGCTGACGTTCATGTACGCTAGCTACTGCTAGCTAACGTTAGCACTAGCCCAACGTGGTTAGAGCCGAGACAGTAAACAAAGCCAAATAAAAGGCTCTTTATCTCTGTGGCAGATGTATTAAGGTGCGCTGATTATATACACACTGAAAATTACAGAACACAAGCAAAACTATGCAGTCTACATGCTGTTTTTTTCCACATTTTACTACTCACAATCGGTGCCATGATTGACAAATTTGGCAGAAAGGAAGGAGGAAAGGCTGCGCAGGAAGTATAATACCCGCTGCACAACCGATGGCATCGATTTATCTGGAATTGATTAAGCGAAGTGAGATATGTGAGAAATTGTAGGCTAATGCAGTCAGTGTTACCCTAATATCAATAAACTTATTGTAAGTCGCTTTGGACAAAAGCTAAATGCTAAATGACATAATGCAAAAATAACATAATGTAATATAAAGTACTAGTGTCTGCCTTACGAGGTTACCTTATTGATAGTAGGCTAATGCACTATGATATAGGTTTATTTATTTTGTTCATGCTTTGTTTTAAATTGTGGCCCTGCATGACCTACTCAGTGTTAAATGTAGTGCCACCAGACATAAAAAAAACCCCATTATCAATAGTGCTTACAACAGCATAAATGAGGGCGACATTGACTGATTGAGTTTATTCCATTTAAGCAGAGAGCAGCATATAAAACACAGAATATCATGACAGTCAAATGCATTACAAACAGAAAAAGTCAAGGATGACACAATAAAGCCCTAAGGCTTTTTTCCACTGTGGTCCTCTCATGCCTTGCTGTTATTAAAGACATGAGAGGCAACGATAGAAATGCAACCAGGCAACACCAGTGAAAGAGTTCATACCATAGACCATAAAAAAATGAGAAAATAAGGTTCATACCATCTAATGCAGCTAATGGGGATCTTAATAAACAATAAACAGTACATGTTCCTATAATGGCCAACTGCAGTCCAATCAGTATTTTGTCAGCATGAGTAATTCTCTTCCGTCCTCTGTAAACAGTGAATGGGAGATAGACTTGTGGGTTTGTATGTTTGTCTGAACTTTCATATCCAAATGGGTTTTAGTAGAGATAGTGCTACAACTGTCAGCAACACCAAAAATGTTTATTGGTTACTACTACACCATCCCATAGACACATCTGACATATGTCACAGTTACCTTTTCTATGTTTTGCAGATCACTAACTATACTTCCATACAGTATATTAAGGAGTAGAAAAACACCTCTCTAGTTTCCATATTGCTTTGGAAAACAATATGGAAATGTGTTATATCAGCAGTGTAGAACAACCCCCCCTAGTGCATTAAGATAATACAGGAAAGTTGAGTGTTCTTCTTTAGGGATAGCAGCAGTGTAGCTGGGCTGTTGAGCTGTTATTTCCATACATCCCATCACTCCTCCATTCAAATTCTGAGTTTTCAAGACAAGTTTGCATTTGTTCAAGCAGTCAAAGAAGTAATGGTACAATTAGATTAGAAATAGGCCTACTATATTTGTCCCTCTTAATCTGCATGAGACAGCAATATTAAATTTCCCTTTAGCACTTTGGCAATATCCCACTTCCTTTCTCTCTCTTGCTTTGTTAGAGGAAAGGTTGCTGGCTGGGGGGGTGGGGGGTGTTGGCATGGGTTGTGCTGTCAGCTGCCTGGTGTTAGGGACCCCATCGGGCTACTATTGAAGAGTTTCTGCATTGCTGTCATTCCTGCTAGGGGGTAGCTGATAGCACCACTGAAAGGTAAGACAGTAGCTCTTGGTGCTTTCCGCAGACTGGCCCACTACGTTTACAGTAGGTTTCATTAGCTGGCTATCATGTTGATGTTGACAATACCATGGGGCTTTGATGTTACTTTTTTGCCATCTATGGATTGTGCTTTTTCACTACAGCTCTGAGCAGTAATTGCACGACTGGCAAGGTAAGAGAAATGGAAAAGGTGTCCTCTTGTTTATTTCAACTAACACAAGACAGCTGAAGAAATTATTAGAAAGCTCGTGCTCCACATCATATTCGGCTGAGCCAGCCTTAAGTGGAGCCTGTTGACTGTAAATCAGTGACGACGTTGCAACTTTCTTTGTGTGGTGGTGATAATGTGATAATGTACTCTACTAATATAAAAATCTATTCTGTGATTCATGTGACACAGTTACAGTTTGTCATTATTCACACCCTCCATTTGCAGATGGCAGGAGGAATTTTCACCCATTTGGACAACCTGTGCAGTGTGGATTGCACTAATGTCCACCCCCTGGTGTGTCACCTGTGCCATGAGCAGTACCAGCACCCATGTCTCTTGGACTGCTACCACATCTTCTGTGCTCGCTGCCTACGCGGCCGGACCAACGATAGCCGTCTCAGCTGCCCCCTCTGTGGGTAAGGGAGAGTACTGAAAGGTCGATCAGCAAAAAATGTAGGCTGCTTTTGAATGTTGTCTTTATGAAATTCTGACTATCTCATAGATGTTTGAGTAGTGAGAGCAGTGAACATGTCTATGATTTATAGAGAATCTAAACATAACACACAGTTTATATTCATCATCTTGTCAATGAGGCTACCAACATACTCAAATTACCTGTATAACAGACTGATACTCTGCTCTGGAACTCTTTGGCTGCCCGGTGTTTACATCTAAGGAAAAATGTTGGTTCACGCATGCACAATAAGGAAAGAAATCCCCTCAGAATATGAAGATCTAAATAAAGTTTCTCAGCCTGACAAACAGAAAACAAGTCAGGAAAGTAGCATGCAATGAGTACCAAACCAGCCTCAGGGAATGGATGTTGAGGAAAATGTTTTGGCGTCTTCATAGGACTAGATGGTAGAGGCCAAATATCACCCTGTTATGATACTAAGCCATCAGTCCCCACACAGCATTTTGTTAGTCTTCAGCATTTTGGTGGGCTATAAGCCAAACAAACACAATTAGACATCAGTCATATGAAATTCAAACAAGTAAATAACAGCTTCTCACGTCTTGTATCATCACAAAACCTGGTAATATGCCTTGTAATAAGCAAGTGATCTCAAAATCGCTGCTCAGCTATGATTAAGCTGTATTAAAATACAACATTAAAATATGATATCACACCCTGGAACCCCTTGGAGGGGCAAAAGTTTTTTTTGTGGAGAGCTACATTTTCCCCACAGGCCCTAGTTTGGACAGCTCCGCTCTACGGGATTCGTTCCACATAACTTGATTAGTAGATTGGATTGGTTTATGCAGGAGATTTGGGGAGAATCCCATTGGTTTCAGAGAGCATCACTCTCTGTTTGGGTTTGGGGGTGCTTAGTGACCCGCTGCTGGCCCGGTCTGGGCAGGGCAAGCCTGAGTGGCTGGAGCAGCTGCAGGGTCATCCCAGTCTCTGATTTAGCCCGTGGCCAAACACTCGGCATGGCCAGCGAGCTCCGCTAAGGCCGCCATGCACACGGTCACACAGCAAACAAAGCACACTGGCATTTGGCACTGATGCCCGCAGCTTAGGGCAATCAAAAGCAGTCACATGCTTCCTATCCGTTTCATCCCCTATTAAGGCATGACTCATGGCTTACATAGTCACCTAAAGGTCTGTAGTATTAGCTTTCCCTGATCAAAGAGCATGGGAATATATGGAATGGGACCTCTCCTGCAAGGTGATTGTACCGTAAATAAGCATAATCTACGCTTGAGTCTTTTCCATTACTTCAGATGCAACTCGTCCCAGGTTTTTTCATTCAATATGTCTGTGGATGAAGACATGAGGGATTGAAGTGGTAATGATGTGTTGTTGTCACTGCATTGTTGATTATAACTAACGGGTCATATTATGTACCTTAGATGTGATTTAAAATTGAGAACTGCTCTGACTAAAAGACCAACGATGAGAAGCTCCTGATCTAACCCTATAGCTATATTTGTCTCTTTTGTTTTACTGTATATCAAGTAACCTGGATCTCTGTGGGTTTTGGTTTGCAATCAAACTGACCAACATCCTTGCTACAAACAACTTTGTGGAACACTAACACACTAGAATTAAATATTGTGAATTAAAGATAATAAAATTACCTAGAAATGCTATGGCCTGAACTTCCACAACTTTCCAAGTTTGCCTCCCGCCAGATATTGTGTTGAAATGCCGGAAGATAGATCATAAGTGCACTAGTTGACAGTAAAAAGTTGAAGTAATGGTAGCAGTTATTATTAGCATCACAAAGTATGTAAAAATAAAAAGGAACAAACCCAGACAATTATGTGTTTTCTGTGGAAACAACCCAGTGGGCACAGCGCCCCTCGGCAGGCCCTCCTGCCTCTGCTCCGCTGTCTGGGCACGGACTACAGCGGCACGCTGTGAGCTACTATTTCCATCAGCAGTGGCCTACTACCAGCTGCTCACTCAAGAACCATGTAATCTAGGAATTCACTACTCTGCTATTAGTAGAACACAATAGACCCCAGTTGCTATGAAAACTAGATAAATATGGGTGAGCGAGAGGGGGAGGAACATTCGTATCATTGCCACTGAATCGCAGTGAGGCAAAGAGCACAATATTGAAATCAAATAGTATTCAACAAGAAAACAACAAAAAACACCCACAACTAGTTGCACTTCAGTGAAACACATGACTGAGTCCAATCTAGAATCTTCATGCAATCTGAGAAAGCACAGCCTCGCCATTTTCACTAAAGAACAAAGGATTACTGTGCAAAGGTTCTTCGAAATCGAGGCTGGGTAAACTTTTGTTGGATCTGCTCTTCATTTGACTGTGCCGAGATGATCCCGCAGCATCTGTCAAGTAAATTCAGTAAAAAGCATGACTATTCATAACCAGGATTATACAAGCAAAGTCAGTAAACGTTCATAATAAACTATAAACTCTGGCTTTTTCAGAACTTATATTATGCACACTAGTATAGAAAATGTGTATTTGTATCTTCAGTAACTTTAACTTTGGCTACAACATTAGAGGCTGCATGCCGTCCTCAAATATCTGCCAAAATCAAGAGTGGAGCTATGCTATAAAAGTAAATCACACATTACATGTTTAGATGTCATGCTTCCAGACATGTAAAATAGGAAGATTCATTTGACATTCTGTATATATTTGTCTCTTTAATGAGAAAGAATGGAGCGCCATCTCCTGGAACGTTATTAGAATGCAATAAACATTGTGGTCAAGGATTTATCTATAGTAAACGTATTTGTGTGTCTGCTGAACCATCAGATGTTATTTAAAGCCAACACTAGCCACTGAGTAACTTTTCATTGTTTTATTCTTAGTTTATTGTCATTTAACATTTAAACAACTTAGAATTTCTGTCATTGATCAGTATAGTATATCCAACACTGATTTACCAAGTTAAGTGCTCAACTCAAAATGCAAAAGTAGGAAAATGGCAGAACATGTGGTGAGATATAATTATACCAGGCTTATGCCAAGACATTATCAATTACATGAAACTTAAACAGCAGAGCCTCAGATCTAAGTCAGTCCTTTCAGGTTCACTCCTGATATCCCTCTGTCTTCATGTCGTTCAGACCGAGGTCTTCGTTCTGCTCAAACGTGCGGGTGTACTTCTCGGTGGTCAACTCCGGGTCTGGGTCTGGGGCGTACACGTTCTGGAGGTAGCTGTTCCCCGCCGGGTCATCCAGAACAATGTGGACGTCCATTTCTCCAGCGGAGATCTTGTCAATCTTCTCCCCGAAGAGCTTCAGCTTCTCCACCCGGTCTGTGGAGCTGCTGTCGCCGCAAAGGAAGGGGTTTTTGGAGACGATCAGGTCTTTGATGTCTTTCAGCAGGCCTTCCAGGGTGGTGAACTTTCCGCCCAGGGCCGCCATGCCCAGCTCAAACTCCAGCTCGGGTATGATGATGGAGCACGTCTCTGACTTGAGCAGGTCTCTGGTCATGTCTGAGGCGTCGGTGACATGCAGGGTGATCTTGGTGCCCAGGTCCTCCGTGGCTCCGCCCGATTTCACCTCGTTGGTCCGGTGTCCGCACTCATCACAGTTTGTGGCCATGATGATGACCTCCTTGAAGTGAGGGATCTGGACAAGCTTCATGTTGGTGGAGGCCGGCGCGTTGCATTCTGGGCAGCTGGTATTGAACACCAGAACCTCATTTCTCATGGTTTCCAGGTCGCTGCCGGGCTTCTCCTCCTCCACATCATCGTCAGACTTTATCCCCAGCTGAGCGTCCTGCTGGGCCGTCCGCTTGAACCGGGACACGGTCAGAGCCTCGTCCTTCTGAGGGGCGACTGGGTTTTCCACAAAACTGTTCCCAGATGGATCTTCAATCACCAGGGTGAATTCATCCTCGACGTCTTTCAGCCTTTTCAGCTTGTCGATGAACTCCTCTATCTTCTCGGCCACCTCCGGCGCCGTCTCCCTCCTCGCGGGCTGGTCCTGCTCCAACCCGGCAACCGCCCGATCCAACAGACCCTCGATGGTCGATAAAGAGCCTTTCTGTGTGAATGCGGGGATTTCAAAGTCCAGTTCGGGGATTCTGGTGGTCGCGCTGTCCGCTTTCACGACTTCTCGATCCAGATCCTGTTTCGACTGTACTTTGAGTGTGTAGCAGATGCCCTGGTCCTGTATCCTGCCGGCGGACTGGATTTCGGTGTTCGTCCAGCAGCAGTGGGTGCAGCTGAACGAACTGATGATGATTTCTTTGAAAAACGGTATTTTAGTGAGAAGCAGGCGTGTGGTACCGTTCTGGTAGCAATTCATACACAGGCTCTCTATTTCGGTCGGCTGCGTGTCTTCTTCGTCGGCGCTGATATCCTTGAACATACTCCCGCCTCGCACATTTTCCTGGGAAATAACGGACATTATTCCTCGTTAAAGATGTTTATCTCGATGGGAAAACTGTGAAAGCACTGCCGTGTCTCTCCCGGTGCCGTGTTTGCTAGAACTTTCTGGCTAACAGACCTTCCTGTCGTCGCCCAGTGCACACGTTGGTTGACAGTCACTTCCTGGTTACTCTTCTTCCGTGCCGGCGGACTCCTCAGATCGCTACCGCCCCTAAAGGTTCGTTGCAGTAGTGCCTATGCCTCCAGCGTTCCTATTATAGTTCACCGCAAATAGACCGACCCATGCAGTGATAGCAGCATCGCTCAAAAATCAACAAAGAAAAGAACAAAAGAAGAAGAAAGATGATTATTTTTTAATCATCTTTCTTCTTCTTTTGTTCTTTTCATCCAATCAAATGTATTTTATTTATTCTATTGATTCCTCACAAATCCACACTTGTAGAATGAGTGGCAAACATGCAGTATCCTTGAAACAGATTGTTGTCAGCATCATTCATTTGAAGCTAAAGGTCATGATTTTTTTTTAACAAATCACTCAGTGTCTGTCTGTATTTGTGTCTGTGCCACAGTTACCCATCCGTGGTAAAAGGGACTAATGCCCTCCCGCCGGAGGACCGTCTGCTGAAGTTCCTGGTGGACAACAATGCGGACGCTGAGGAGACAGTCCAATGTGCCAACTGTGACCAGGAAAGCAATAAAAAGGTACCAGGTGACAGACCGACTCACATGAATCAGCATTTATTAAGATGATGGTTACACATACAGTCGATTCAGTACAATTCAAGAAGCTTTATTGACATGAAAATATCATTCATATAAGTGCAAAGTAGCCTATATTATACTATATTAAAGCTACACTTTGCATGCAGGCAGCTCCAAAGAGGTAACTATTTGAAAACTTTGAACTTCAGTTACTAGAAATCATATAAAATTTCTTATCTCATCTTATCGTATCGTATCGTATCTTATCTTATCTTATCTTATCTTATCTTATTGCAGCCTTATTTTGTGATTAAGGCTGATAAGATGGGTGTTTTTTCACATAAAAATCTTGCCTACTGCAGCTTTAAACAAACAAAAAACTGTAAATGTAAACTGTTAATGTGAGCCTCTCTCTCACTGTCACTGTTTGTTTGTTTGTTTGTTTGTTTTGTTGTTGTACAGGACACAGGGGTGATGTATTACTGTAACACTTGCAGCCAGCCACTGTGTGGAGCCTGCAGGGAGTCAACACACAAGGCCAGAATGTTTTCCCACCATGAGATTGTGTCTCTGGCCAAACGCACCAAAGCCAGACACAGAAAGTGCTGTGAGTGCCACCTGTACTTCACTAACACCACAGGGATTACAGGCCGACAAGGTTTTATTACACCGGCGCTGAATCATCTACTTACTCTTGAGGAGTGTTGTGAGTGCCACCTGTGCTGTGCTTGAACCACAGGGGCTACATGTTACAGTCACAATTAAATGAAAAATGACTTTGTCACCTTGTTAGCTAATTTTCCATGTCATAATATACACCTATTTAACAATAAATGCCAAAAAAAAAAATGTCTTTTTTTTGGTGTATTTTCAAATATTTGTCAAAATACCATTACTTTCTGGAAAACAGTGTATCTTTACTGATTACCTCATGGTGTACCAGTAGGCATAAATTCAAATTCAAACCAATAATACCATCACATAGTCTGTTTTTGAATACCCACACCCCTCCGCCCTAACTATCAAATATAACTGATTTATCTTCCTAGCTGATATCCCATTGGTTTACACTTTTGAATGATCCCTCCCTGCATTATGTCCCCCTCCATCGTCTTGTTTCAACAGGAAATGTGTCAAAATACAGAAGCAAGATGCTTTCAAAATGCTGTTTCATTGTGACTTTAACTAGACTTTATCACAGTCTGAATTACGGAAGCATCTACTCACTGTATCATCGGTTAAGGCCTCCTCACTGCCCAGCAAACAAGCCCATGTTGGTGAAAATTGAGCCTGCTGTGGGATGCCCAGAGCGGGCCCTTTACTATTTGAATGAGGGGAAGGAAAGGGACCAGTGCTTATGGCCCACTGTGGTCCCAAACTCTGCCCACACCATGGTGGGAAATTTATAGTTTGTCAGACTATAGGGCTTGAAGTCAACACCAACCACGAGCCAAATGGTAGTAAACTTTGTCTGGGGCCAGTAAGTCTGTTAATTCTCACCAGCCAATTTGGCAGAGAGCCAACCTGTGTTTGTATTCTGAAGTCTGTTAAAAGTCTGTTTGCCAAGAAAGATGCTCACTGGAGTCAAGGGAAAACGAATACTTCAATAGAGGAAGCTAGAGGAAGCTCTTTTTTGTTTGCTAAATTTAAAAGCCCTTTATTTTTGTACTTGTACTCTATTATATAAAAACCACTTTGGTTGCTCAGAAATTGCATTTGCTGATGAGATTCTGAATCTAAAAGCCACTGTGCTTTCACATCGTGTGTTTGACGGTAGAAGGTGCTGGAAAATATTGTTTTTGGTTTGTCTCCACAGCTCTCCACGAGGAGCCATACATCCTGTTCTCAACGGAGAAGAAGTCCATGCTTTGCATCAAATGCTTCAGAGACATGCAAGTGTGAGCGAATCCTCCACAGAAATATTGTGATAGTGACCTGATAGCAAAGTTAAATCTAAATCAGTGCTGAATTAAATTGAAATGACTGAATTCAATGGAAAAACAGTCTGGAAGGTCACATATTTTTATATGATATGATATTACATTATATTACATTACATTACCATACCTGACCTGACCTTACCTTGTATGATATGATATGATATGATATGATATATTATGTGTTGTTTATTTACCACAGAGAGAGTCGGACACACTGCATTGATATTGAAACAGCTTATGTGCAAGGATGTGAGATGTTGGACCAGGCAGTTCTGGTGAGAGAGTCATGTGTGTTGTTCACATAAAAATGCATAACATTTCAAGGCTAAAAAACAAATCTAGGCAGTCACTAGTGGCTGCTGTGAGATTGTGAGTCATTAGCCAAACATGCGGTGCAGGGCTGTTCAAAATGTATTTAGCTCATTACTAAGCATCTTGAATATAAAACTAAAGACACTATTTTTTTTTTAACTCATTACGTTTCTAAATATCCAATGTCAAGTGGAATTATTTTTTGTTCACAGTCCACTGCTCATGTTATTTTTGGTCCTTGGCTCACCATGCCATAAAGAAGTTTGGGCATCCCTGCTCTAGAGCGTCTGATTATTTATGTTTTGGAGCCTGACATGTGAGTGACAGCACAGAAGCCTACAGTAGCCTTCCTCTGACAGTGAGCCTCCTTTCCTCTGCAGGCAGTGAAGGAGCTGCAGACTTCAACTCGAGAGGCCATCGTTCTGCTGAGGGCGATGATAGGAGAAGTGTGTCTGAATGTGGAGGAGGAGGAGAGTGCCATCTGCACCCTTTTCAACAGCTTGCAGGTGAATTATATTGGGCTATATGATGATCCCCGGGTGACAGCTTCTTTCCTGAACCATTGATGTTAGTTTTTTGTTTAACTATCATCATCATATCATAATCGCTAAAGTCACCACAAATGTTAAACAGCAGTAGTCAGAGCTATTGTCAAGTAGCATTTGCAAATAATTTTTAGGACTGATTCTGACCTCTTTGGTGTAACAGATGGGTGGGATTTACCACATCCGGACCATTCACATAGTGTCAGTTAAATTGTTATTTACAGAAAAGTTTACTAAATCAACTTTCAAATACTTTTCCTACGGTTGTCTGAGTATGCTGACAGTCGCCCCATTCATCTGGTCCTCCAAGCAGGTTAAAACAAGTAAAGAATTATTAGCTAATACTCTCTGACTCAGGTCTGGAGGTAGCATGTTGTTGCAAGTCGTTGTCCCCTCCAGTCCTGACTGTGCTTCATGCCATTAGCGTTGCTTCACCACTGGATGTCTCTGTTAACCTTATTGTGAGAAAACAGCCAGTGTGCTTTCTGTGCATAATGAACAATCCACCTCAGGGGGCAAACGTCACGCTGTGGAATTTGTACCTATTTTTTTTTCCACAATTTTGAAAATTCATTGGAAATTAGAAAGCTCAAGGCCATTTTCACAGCAGTGTAAAGAATGAAAGGGACTGTTTCTCTGTTCTCATCTGACAGGAGAAGCTAGCTGAGAGGAAGAAGATTCTGCTGAAAGCAGCTCAGAGGTAAAATGAAATATATAGAGATTTATAGTTCTTATATGAAAATGTTCCTTTGTTGCCACAAAGCCAATGTCGCAATGTTTACCAAATCGGATGCTATTATCCTGCTGTCACTGTGTCTTTTGATGTGTCTTTCCATTGTATTGTGCTGCATTGTGCTTCAAGGTGATGAATAGCGCCCCGTTTGCTCTGGAATAATCTCTTCCCTCACCATACACATTTTCTGAGGTGATTTTCATTTTGCTCCAACATGAAAGAAGAGGTGATACACCATTAAGCATGACTGACAAAGCAACAGACTGAGTAGAAACCACTTCAATACTTCTACTGTTCCATGCCCGTGGCTGCAGCTTATGGCTGGATCGAATCAATGAAAATATGTGGCCAACCGAAAAGTATTGATATATCTACTTTCTGAAGTCCGAGATAAACAACAGGAACTGTAGAACTTGGGGGCAGCAGTCTGCAGCACTCCACTTATAACTAAAAACAGTGCACCTTAGCACATTTGTATAGATTGAGCAACTTGTCCCTCTTGGACAACCTTTTGCTGCAGTGTAGTGGTGGTCAGTGCAGCATACTTTTTTGAGATGTGTTGTTTAAAAAAACAACAACATGTTAGTGGGCCAAACATTCATTCTCTACTGGTAGATTCACATCCAAACCATGTGAATGAGACCAAAACTTCTAATTTGTATTTTCAGAGGCCTGTCATGACTTTAGTTTCTACATAACTGCTTGGCAGTAATCCGACTGTGATGAGAATTAATAACTTTATAATGCTAACAGGTATAATGAGGAAATAACAGCTTCCGTAGCCAGTTAGCATCAACCCACAAGCATCCAGACAGCCTGTGTGTATCTATAGCTTCAACACCAAACTTCTTCTACATCAATAAACTAATTAAACGGCCCAATTTCCTACAAGTTCCCCATAGGGATCATTAAAGTTTAATTTCATCTAATCTAAGGTTTTCTGCTAATTAGTCTCTAAAACAAAACTATTACACATCAGTTGAATTTTTATCTGAAGACAGATTATCTCTGCTTCTATCCTGTTATCCTCAATAATCTTCTGTAATCTCTCATTTGCAAACAGCAATATTTCAAGATGAAAAAATCTGAATGAGATCTATAACGGCTGAGTAGGAACCATTTTGGTGTTCTTCTTGTTTTTAGTGTGTGCCTCAACTCTGTGTACCTGTGTTTGTGTGTATGTGATAGAATGAGAGCGATTGTGAGTGTGTGCATGTGTGTGTGTGTGTGTGTGTGTGTGTGTGTGTGTGTGTGTGAGAGAGAGAGAGAGAGAGAGAGAGAGTAAGTGAGTGAGTGTATCGAGTTGCACTCTGTAGGGATCTTTAATGAGATTTTTTTGTGCCCAGCATTATCCATCTCTCTCTCTCTCTATCTCTCTCTCTCTCTCTCTGTCTCTCTCTTTCTCCATTGCCTGGAAGCGGCCCAGTGGCTGGGTTCCCGGAAGAGTGTTAAAGGCTATTTATGTCAGGCTTTGTGTGTCCGGCCCTGTGTCTGTGTCTGTGTCTGTGTGTTTGTTACGGGAGAAGACAGATTAGGTTCTGGATATATGGAGTGTGTGTGTGTGTGTGTGTGTTTGTGATTGTGTCTCCTGAGCCGAATCCTCTGTGTATCTCTGCAGGCATTGATGTGTAGGTATAAAGTTACGTGTGTGAGTGTGTGTGTGTGTGTGTGCTTGCAGTCAACACGAGGAGAAGGAGAAGGCACTAAAGGAGCAGCTCTCACACCTTGCCGCCCTCTTACCAACCCTCCAGGTAGAGTATAATAAAGACTTCAGAGTTAATAATAATAATAACACTACTTATTTCATTTTATTCTATCCTTTTTATTGTTGTTGCTCTTTGTGTTCTTTTTCTACCTACTGTGAACAACTCAAATGTCTAATCCCTATATGGGGACAATAAAGTTGCTATTCTATTCTATTCTATTCTATTCTATTCTATGCTTCTACTACTGCTACTACTACTACTACTGCTACTGTTACTACTACTAATAATAATAACAATAACAACAATAATCATAATAATCATATGAATCATAATAATTATAATAATCATAATAATCAATGGCAATACTAAACCCACAAACACAGTTCATGTCATAAACTATCATGATGCCAGCACCCCACACATTACATTTCTACACTTTTGCTCATTCAGGCTATTGAGGATGACAGGATGATGAAAACTAAGTGTGTAATTACTACAGGGGGGAATTGACTTCATTGACTGCAGTCTGCCAATTCCCCCTTTTCCCTGCAGCTAGCTTGACATCTGACCTTTTCTCATGTCCTAAGGTTCACCTTGTCACCTGCTCCGCCTTCCTCAGCTCAGCCAACAAGTTTGAGTTTTTGGACATGGGCTACGTGAGTATATGCTCTGTTTTGGAGAAGGAAAAAACGACACTTTTCATTTTCAGTATTGACATTAGTGATTCCAAAGCAGCCGTGTCTATATCAGAAAAAACTTGGTTTATTCTGCGGAAGTTTTCTTGGCAGGAATGAAGTTACTAGCTGGACTGAGTTGTGCTTTGAATGGAGGCTGTCCATAATGCCTCAGTAAGGTGAAACGGGTCACTCAGTCACACCCGGATACTCTTGCTTACACAGCAACTCATGGAGAGGCTGAAGAGGATTGTAAAGCTCCCTCATCGACTGAGACCAGTGCAGAGCAGCAAAGTGAGTATGAACAGTCCTCATGCAGGACTGGGAAGGCTGCGTTCAAAATGTAATCCGATATAGATTACTGATTACCTGCTTCACTTGTTCCCAATGCAGTTTCACCTGTTTTCACCTGCTTAAAGTGGTAATGTGCAAGATTCTTGTTTTGATTTTTTTTTATTTAGGTAGCATCTTTAGTGGTTAGCGCCCACTGCTGTGGTGTTTCTGTACTGGACTTCCCAGAGATCACCTGTCAATCAAACAGTGTGTCAATCAAACAGTGTGTCCAGTACTGTGCCGTCTTTTTCCTTGGATTTTCTGTTGAAGTTTGAGTTTCTGTAGGTGGAGCTCTTTTCTTTGTCTGTTCAGCCATGGTGGCTATCACTGCTCATGCTAACTACCCAGTTCTTCTTCTATTAATTCCAAACAAACTGCTGTTGCAACTTCCGGTAACATAAAAGGTATAAAAGGTATAAAAGGGAATAAAAGGGCAAATTTAGCAGAAAAAGCTTTCATGAATTGGGTATAGGTTGAGCTACTACATCAGTTGGTGATAGAGAGTAGCAAAACAGAAATGTATTTATGTGAAGGGTTAGTGTTAGGGTCACAGATTATTACTTTAAATCAAGTAGCAATATCTTGAAATAAGAGGGATCACCACTAATATTTAGATAATGCCAATTGATTGGAGTAAATGCTTGAAATGGGTTGGTTTGCATTGGAAACAAGTGAAATTATCACACTCCATTAGCAGATTTTCTTTCCACTTAAAAAAAAAAAGATATTATACTCAATACTAGACTAAATGACTTGGTCTCTGTCTGCCATTAGATCAACACAGACTACCGAAGTGAGTTTGCCCGCTGTCTGGAACCCTTACTGCTGCTGGGACAGCGCTGCCCTCCTTCTGTCAGCGGGTCCACTGGTGTTACAGCTCGGTAAGATCATGCACCTCAACAGCAGTGATCCTAGTGAAAAATATAATCTGTGTATAATCAAAGAAAAAAAATCCCTTCTTACCTCTGGTTTTAGCTTACAAGCTGTTTCTGCTGTTTGAATATCGTGACTGTATTTTTGGATTCTTCCAAGTAAGCAAAAACTCTGGACAGAAAATTTCACACTTTCAAACGATCCAAAATGAAAATCCTCAAATGGTTTGAGTGTACAGATGGTAGACAGTGATGACGGAAAGGAAAGGAAAGGAGGCGCCATGGTGAGTCAGTCCCACTATGTCAGTTATTCTGTTCTGTAAGCTCTGTACACAATGTTTATGTAACTCACCTTGTTGCATTGGGGGCTGGGAAGGAGGCAGCCTTCCTGTTTTAGAAAGCTCCAGTTTTGCCCCAGCCTTGCCAGGCACACAACAGACAACACTGGATAGATAGATGGATGAATGAACAGATGGATAGATGGGTGGATGGGTGGATGAATGGGTGGGTGTGGCGTGGTGTAACACAGCCAAGTCACACTTCCTGGAAAGAGATGTGTTCTGCTTTGACATTCTGCTATACCTAGAAGTTATGTGTTTAATTGAATTCACCTGCCATCTACCTGACAACCAACAGCAAAGAAATCAGGAAATATTGTGAGAATAAGTTTACTTCTCCCTTGAGAAGGCGCAAAGGACAACTGGTGATATGACAGTGCAATATAGCTAGTCATAGATGTTAAGGTAATTAACTTTTTGTGATATAGATTCCTCTGAGAATTATATTGAATCATCAGTAGATGCAAGCTGTATTTCTGCTAGACAGAATGGAGGTTTGGTCCTTGTTTTCTATCCTTCCCGTTCCTCTCCCATGTGGACACAAGTGACACACACACTCCCCTGACCGATTTTCCACATCAATCTCCCCCAACTGTTCACAGGTCCGTAAGCCCACCCCCTAATGCCAGCATACTGACAGCTCTGCTTTCCAACTTGTCTCGCGCCCCGCCAATGCAAGATGCGAAGTGGGCAGGGATTGGTGGCCGGCTGGCTGGCACTATTTTTATCATAATTTCACAGAACTCTCCAGGATTCATCTGGAGGTTGGCACGCACGAGTGGTCGGGCCATTTTGTTCCAGGCCACTGATGTCACTGCTTTAGCACTGGCAAAGTCTTTAATTGGCGTCGCTGGTGGTGGGACAGAGTCTGGATGCTCAGAGGATGAAATGTGTATGGTGGTGTGAGACAGAGATGCACATTTTAGTTAGATAGTTCTGCTGTTGCATCAGGCAGGAAACCAGGATTAAGAGCCTACTAGCACCCAGGTAAAGACTTTTCTCATTTTTTATGTCATTCCAGCTTTATTTGCTTGTATACAGTGGAGAGAGATGGGAAACATGGGAGAGAGAGAGAGAGAGAGAGAGAGAGAGAGAGAGAGATAGAGGGGAGGACATGCTGCAACGCATCATTCAAACATCATGAGTGCATGACGTGTACCTTAACCTGCAGCGCCACCAGGACGTCCCAAGGAGTGAATCTTTTCTAACCGTGTGCCTTTCTACATCCTTTACCTTGTCTACTTTTAGGGTGTGGGTGGTGTAGAAAATGAAATCTAGTTATGCTGACTGTAGTGGATGCTCCAGTGAAGTTATTGTGTGAACTGAATTGCTTCAGTGGGGGCAGTAGGATCAGCGGCAGACTGCCAGCCTGGGTGTATATATACCATCTTTTGTGAATTTCTACTGATGCCGTTGATGCCGTGAGATGACAGTGGTTACACTTGGTGTTTGATCCTCTCGTTTTTCTGGTGCGTTGTATACTTTAGTCCACAGAAGGAAGAGGAAATCAGCTTTTCCCCACAGTAAGCTAGTTCAGAATACCATAGAATTGCGCCCACATGGTGTAGCCTATTATCCAATGTGGCTGAATGTGTTGTTGTGTCTGATAATACATCCTCAAATGCACTCTGAAAGCTCCCACCCCCAATATACTGACAACCCTCCTCTTCAACTATAGTCACCCGCCAATGCAGGATGCAAACTGGGCAGGGTTTGGTGTTCAGCCAGCTGGCTCGCCCTATTTTTATCATACTTTCACAGAATTGGCCACACAGGAGTGAAGTGGCACAGACATTTTGTTCTGTGCCCCTGATGTCACTACTTTAGCGCTGACATAGTCTTTAATTGGCTGTGTTGGGACACAGCCTGGATGCTCAGAGGACAAAATGTGTATGGCAAGGTGAGAGGGACACACTTACACCTTAGCATTGCAGAACTGCTCCGGGGAAGTTATGCTGCGCTAGGCATGAAACCAGGAATAAGGGCCTACCAGAACCCAGGTAAAGATGTGTGTTTTATCTAGTTGTGTGGCTACATACTTTACTTTCAAACTCTTGAAGGAGATGGTGTAGAGATGACATGTCAGTGGCCTTGGCCCTGGGGCAAAAAATGAATAGAGTAATTATATTTCAGTGTTCGTGAAAGTTTGAACTAGATAGAGTTGTGCTGCTTTAGGTCAGATAGTTGAAAATCACAGCGCCACGTCTCCTTACTGTGTTGACTCTGATTCACTCCAGATAGATACCAAGAACTGTGAGTTTTTCCACAATAAATGCTTTGTGTGGTCAGATGTAAACATGGACATCCAAAGAATGGCTTTGTTAGAATATCCTGTGCTGAGTTTCAGCTTTGTCCAACCTTCAACTATATGAATTAGTCTTGCAAGTGAAACTGAAACTCAGAGGAGTATTTGTAAATAAAGTGTAAGAAACTCAGAGGAAGAGTCAATTAAAAAGAATTTAAAAGAAAAATATCACAACCTTTTTCCAGCAAATGGAATGAGTAATGCACTTCTGTCATTAACTACTATGTTGAGGTGTGTTTGAGGAAAGCACTTAGGGGCCAACAGTAGAAGTGGTTGTACTGGGAAATTCGACTCGGTTGTTCACATACTGTATGTCACATTATATATAAAAAATTTAAGAAGTAGGGGTTTAGGGAATAGGTCTCTTTCAGTAGTACATAAAAGAAAGCAGTATATAAAACATATAACTAGCACATAAACAAATAAAAATAGAAATTTAGGAAATCGGTCTCTTTTCTATATACTATGCACATGATTCTCTATTGGAACCTGACTGAATGCACTGATAGGAAGCTATGGAAGTTAATAATGGGGGGAAAAAAAGAATAGACATACATATATAACATACACAGATCTAGAGAATATTGCACTGGGTTCTGAGTGTTTTGAACAGCGCAAGGAAAAAATAAAAAATAAAAGCTGTACACGAGATGGAATGGTGTAAACAGAGTATAAATAGGTACAATATCTATCTACACAGCCAAAACAGAGTTGAGTATAGAAGTGGATAACAGCAGTAGAGTGCTATAGCAGTAGAGTCCATTGTAGTGCACTAGAGGAGTGTGGAGAGCAGTTCAGTTATAAAACCTAATTGAGACGAGTGTCAGTTAGGTTGTGACACCTTGGTGCACTAAGGGCTGACAGAGAATGATGTTATCAGCAGAGGTTGGGACTCGAGTCACATGACTTGGACTCGTGTCAGACTCGAGGCACCATTTTAACTGCTTCAGACTTGATTTGATGCATGAAGAGAATACTTGAGACTTGACTTGACTTGGGTTCTGATGACTTGGGACTTGACTTTGACTTGTACTTTGATGACTTGAAAAGGTTTCTAAAGTCTTGTCTTTGTTTAACGACTTAGATTGAAAGTCATGAGATTTGTTCCACCAGACGACTGAATGTAAATTCTGTTTTCTGAATTTGTATGGAATGACTGAATGTTTTTATCCTTTTAAACCCATATTGCATTGAAAAGTCGTAGATATTTAGTTTTCTTTAAGATATTAAATTGATACTGGACTTATTTGTTCTGACTTGACTTGGTGTTCTACATTTAGACTTGAGACTTGACATTAATGACATGGACTTGACTTGGTAATCTACATTTAGACTTGGGTCCTGACTTGAGACTGACTTTGGACTCGAGCAAAGTTGACTTGGTCACACCTCTGGTTATCGGATGTTAGAAGCCCAGATGTTACAAGACAAGAAAGGAGGTCCTGATGTTTTGTGTTCCTAACCTCAGGCTCCAGTCGCCTCTCTCCATGTCTTGCCGCTCCCCGTCTCTCAGTGAAATGCCGCTGGGCTCGGTGCTGGGGCGACGGCCCACCTCCCACCGCTACATCTGCACCAAGGTCCTGCTGGCCGAGGGGGGGGAAACACCCTTCGCAGAGCACTGCCGCAACTACGAGAACAGCTACAGGGTGAGTTCTGTGTGTGTGTGTGTGTGTGTGTGTGTGTGTGTGTGTGACCAACAATGCAGTACATTTACATTTTTTCAGAATAAGCTTAAATTTGATCGACAAAATTACAAGCAGCAAATAGTAAGGAGTGCAAAGGTCAGGGCTGTAGATCAGAGCCTTATATTCCTGTGACCATAGAACTGTTATGTAAGAGCAAAGTTCTAGGAAAATTAATAAAATAACGTATATTACGGATAAAAATAGTTGCTGTTATTTTATGTTTTAATTGAGGGCAATTAGAGTAAATAGAAGAGAGGGGATATGATTCAGTGGGGAAAGGTGACCAGAAGTGTGAGACTTCCTACGATAGAAGATGGGGAGCCATCTCTGAGTGTGAAAGGTATCCAGTGAAGACAAAGATGCAAAGGCAACAACAAGAAATCCTCTGGGAACTCATCCTCATCCTGTGCAGTGGGCAAAAGAGTTTTCCATTCCCGGATCCAACTCAGCTGCCATCTGCACACCCATCAAACCTTTGCTGTGATGTTGAAAAGTGTCTCAACTGTCATGTGATCTTTTGTGTGTGTGTGTGTGTGTCTCCAGACCCTCCAGACTGAGATTCAGAATCTGAAGGACCAGGTGCAGGAGCTGCACCGCGACCTGACCAAGCACCACTCCATCATCAACACAGATACCATGGGCGAGATCCTGGACCGATCGCTGCACATCGACAGCCAGATCGCTGCCCAGCACTCCACTGTCGAGACCATGAGGGTGATGTTCGAAGAGGTGCGCCCTGCAGGACTGGCATTAAGATTGCATTAAAGGGATACCTTGACATTTTGAATTTTAACATGTATATTTCTTTGCCAGGCACTTGTGACATTATAGGAAAAAATGTTTCTATATCTGTCCTCCAGATACCTTCAAGAACGGCTTGCTAGAATTATTTGCATTAATAAATGAAACCAATCAATACCCCAAGCTGCAAACTAACAAGCTAGTTTTCACCCACAAGCAATGCAAACATAACGCTGTTGTCGTGTGAAAACCTTGTAAGTTTTGGTGATTTTTATTTTTTCACTTCAATTAAAGGATTACATGCTCCTCTATGGGTTGAGAATATTCATCAAGCTAAAAAAAACAAGGCTGTTTTTCTTAGTTCCTGAAAAGCTGACATTTTGGAAATTCAAGGTGTTCACCTGACTGTGACGATAAGTATCCTGGGGAAGAAAAATAGCAAACAAAATCTCAGAATATCCCATGAATCGACTGAATGCATTTCATGTATCATTTTACCTCATGAGAATAAGTTTACCACGTCTTCCTTCCTAGATCTGGGATGAGACGTTTCAGAGGGTCACTAATGAACAGGAGATCTATGAAGGTGGGTCTTTAACAATGACCCAAAAAAAAAAAATCATGATTATTGTTTCTAATTCAACAGCAAAACATTTATCTCCTTTAATCTGATGTTGAACTTTGGTAGTACTTTGGGTTGTGTAACTTTCTGGCCATGATATATCCCCAAAATCTGTGATACTCTGTTATCTGTTGCACTGGTGCTCCGTGAGAAAAGATTGGAGAATTGTGTTTTTCTCTCTCTCCATTCACTGCCATTGTATGGCAAAACAGGCAGAAGAATTTTGGTGTTACACTTGTTCAAATTGAAAGGTTTAATAAACAAAGAAAGCGATTCACTTAAAAACAATTCAGCAGAATGACTAGTTTTTTTATATATTGTCAGAATCTTCCTTCCTTTATATGCTAGAAGTGTGATTTTCAGACCTGTTCCTCCATACAATGGCAGTGAATGGAGAGCGAAAACAGATAACAGATACAAGTTGATTTTGGGGTTATATCATGGCCAGGAAGCTACACAACCCAAGGTACTACCGAAGGTCAACATCACTTTAAGTTTCTTATTTTTATGTCCTGGCTTTTTGTATCATTCTCTTCATCCACTTACCCACTTAGCCCAACTTCATGACCTGCTGCAGCTGAAGCAGGAGAACTCGTACCTCACCACCATCGCCAGGCAGATCAGCCCCTACATCCTGTCCATCGCCAAGGTCAAAGAGCGGCTCGAGCCCAGGTGTTGTATTCCCACTATAAAGTCCTGTTCTCCATCTGCTGCCATACTGGTTGACTGATGACATGGATTTGTATAGGAAGTGGAAACGCTTGTTGCCTGCAATGTAGCTTTGATATAGAGTACCACTTCAAGAAGTACGGGGGTTTTTGTACTGCATGGAGATGAATGATGTGTCCACTAAATGGGTTGCATTCTCTCTGAGACAAGAAAACATCAGCAACGACAAAACATATTGTTTGTCTTGAACATACTGTAGTTATAAGAATATAGTTTTATAGTTTTATAGTTAAGTTATATCCTTCTGTCATTTGACAGAAGGATATAACTTAACTATAAAACTCATCATTTTAATTCTTTAATTGATTTTTTTTTTTTTTTTGCAAATGCTTAGCATCACAAACCATAGTCACTGGAGTATTTCCTTTTTTATCAAACCTGCCTTGCTTTCTTTTTCAAGATGGCATCCAACTAATGTTTTTTTCTAGGTTTCAGGAGCCTAAAGAGCACCATGACGACCGCACAGAAACAATGCTGAAAATCTATGAGGATAGCACAATGACTAAAGAAAATCAAGAAAGGTATTGACACATACTGTACATCACAGTAATGTTTCTATATTAATTAATACACAAAACATTACATGGAACAATTGCCATAAGCTTGCATAGCTACAGCATATACTTGTTAGACTGTGTGCTGTAGAAGTTTCACCTATCAAGGTAGTGTATACTCTTTACATTTGAGTTGTATTGCAAATGAAATATCTGCCATTTGAAGAAACTAAATGACACCTTCTATCACAAAATAATAACTGACCTAAAAGTACAGAATATTATTGAAATGATTCCCTATAGTAACATTTTGAGAGTAGAATAATTTGTACTTTTAAATGATTAAATATGTAACAGATAATTACTTTTTAAAATGTATGTGTTGGAGTGAAACCCTTGATTTATTTCCCTTGACAGTGACGACCAGATGAGCGCCGCGGACCAAGACAGGGACAAGAAAACCCGCCCGCTGATCCTGGAGTCGGAGGAAAGCTCCATCAAGACCAGTGACTACCTCTGGCCAGGCAGGCAGAGGGGCCTCACAGAGACAGCCAGCCACAACGAGACGCCTTCATAAACAATGTCGTTTGATTTCTCTCCCACACCTCCTCCCTCCCCCTCCTCCTCCTCCTCCCCCTTCCTCGCGGCTCCGTGCCTAAATACAACCGTAACAAGCCTCGGATGGCACGCGGCGTCCTCGGCTGCTCAGATACTGTACGCGCTCACAACATTTCCTCGGCGGTGGGGGAGCTGTCAGCGGCTCCAAGGTGAGCCTTTAGCCAAACAAGCCTCCATGGACTCTGCTGCTGCTGGCACTAACTGGACTTACACTGAGGTCAGAGACTCGCTGCTGTTTAAAGCCCGAGACGGACAGCTTCCTTGTCCCAAACATCGTGCAGAACTCCTTTGGTGTTACCTAGAACCGCCGTCCTGCTGCTTTAATGAAACAGCAGGAGTGGATAATATTATTCTTCCCTGGGATGCTTTTCATTGTTCTGCCAGTGCTTTTGTTTTGAAAATGATACAGTATGCTGAGAGTTTGAATTGTCACTCACTGTTTTTTTTCTTTGTAGTGCTTCTGGAATTGCTTTTGTAATATCTCTAGTCTTCGCATAAAACATTTTGGGCTGGCTGGAGCTGATGATGGATGACTTCCCAGGTCCAATCCCCACAGGATCGTTGAAGCAGTGTGATAGCACAAATGGAACACAACAAACGCAATGATGTGCGTGTCGTTCTGGGTGTCAGTCTGGGTCACATGATGATGCGTGTATCTTCATGCGTATCACCCTAAGCATCAATCTTTTCCAAAATGAGGCAATCATTTCCAGAGTGGTGTCTGTGCCGTTTTTTTTCCCCACTATTTCGACGTCCACTTATATAGGTGTGTGAGTGTAACTGGCCTTTCCTTAACCTCGATCTCCTGCTTTTTCTTCATATTCTGAGCTCATCCTCAATATCCCACCCTATCAAAACACGGTGTACTGTGGGAAATATATATTCCTCCTAGTTTTCCTTCTCTCCACCTATAGCACATCAGTGTCAGCAGCATGCTCTAGGGTGTTTGCCTGTAGGAAATCAGCAGGTAACTCTCCTCCACTCCCACTCCCCCTCTGCTTGGTTTTTTCCCCTCCCTCTTTTCACTTCTTCATTAATCTTGTGTGTACTTTTGGTACCAGCAGAATTAATTTGCTACCACCTTCATTTGGAATTCAATAAAGATTTGAACTGAACCCATGTTACAACTGACTGGAAATGGAGAGTAGCAACGTTTCCCCTACAAATACACAGGCAGGCTGGGTCAAGCCATCGAGAGGCTTGACCCCTGTGTTGATTTCAATGGATAGTTTTAGCGTCACCTGGTAGAAATGCTGCTTTCAGGGACTTTTCATTCTCCCGAGGAAAAAAAAATCTCTGGGAAACACAGGAGCCAAGCGCACAGGAGCAATTCAAGGTGAAACTACCCCACCTGCTACAAGGACAGAGACGGGGACAGCCCCTATTCTTGGTCCAGGTAAGGATAGTAATGAGGATCTAGACTGATGGCTTCAACAACCAGGAGGAAGTTATTTACATTACAGCGCCGGAGCTAAAGTGGGTTTGTTCAGCCCTGCTGCTTCCCAGAAAATATTGGGGTCATGCTGGCCTTAAGGAACAGGCCTGCTCTGCAGAGGAGTCAGAGGTGCAGATTCATTAAAAATACATTTGTGACAGCGGAGTAAAAAATGGCTGTGCTTCTGCTCTGGTCCTCTACTCCCTCCCCGTGGTCATTCATCATCTGCACTCATCGAACCACCAGGTCCTTGTTCACTGTTCATTATTCTCTCTCTCTCTCCCTCCCTCCCTCTTTCTCTCTCTCTCTCTCTGCTGTACTCTCACCTAGTGCTTGGGGAGAGTACAGCCAAAGGTTATTTAAAAAAAAGTTATTTTTGAGAGATATTCAAGGCACATTTGGAGATAAAGCTTATGGAGAGATGGTTGTCATTTGAGAATGCGTTCATTTGAATGCTTAAAACCAACAAGATAAGACACACACATCCACTCCATCCAGACTTTACAGCAGGTGCCGGAGTCTAGTCACTCATGGAGGATAAAATGAAGAACACTGAAATAAAGAACACTGTGTCCAATGCTCCAGTCATTTATTAAACTATGTACGTTTTGACTCTGAGTCTTCATCAAGTAATTGGTAAAAAACTGAAGTCAACACACTCTGAGATAAGATAAAATGAAACTTTAATGATCTCCATGGGGAAATTGGGTCACTGAAGAAGCATAAGACTACAATATAGATAAGAATACAGCAAATGGAACATATTGAAGACAATGCCACAAATGGTTATGATGAGGATGAAGCTAAAGATACAGCATCTCCATCATGCTAAATACAGAGCTCTGACTGGCTCCAAAGGTTGCTATGGTGACCACTGACACATGTACAGGTTAACAGCTGTTTGCAGTCGCCAGGTCTACACATTTAGATGGTTTATTACATACTGTATATTGGACATTTGTTTGTTTTGTTTCATGTTAACCAACGAATAAAACCAACCACAGCGTTCCTTGGTTAAGGGTGAGGGATTTGTTGACCCCACTGACTGCTGGTTGGTGTGGACTGGAGGGTAATTGGAATCAATTTTGATGCCCTTATCGCCATAGTGACAGGTGCACGGGGCAGCGGTGTGAAAAGGTCAAGGGTTGAGGCAGCTCTCCCAGGGGACTCGAGATGCTCCAGGCATAAAAATGGCATTCCTGAATCAATTTCACATTTGAAACATTTATTTATACGGGGGAAGGCTTGCTGAGCGTGCATGCTCTTGTTTTTCCAGCAGTGCTTTGCTTCACACATTCAAACCTGGGAGCTCCAGTCAGCAGGCGGGGGGTTAAGTAAGTTGTTGAGGGAAAGGAGACTGTTACTCGTTCAATTTCTCCGCACAGATTTTCCCATCCAGGCCAGGGATTCACACCTGCAACCTTCCTGTCTCTTTCTTCTGTTCACCCAAACCCGATGAGACACACACACACACACACACACACAGGTCAAAGCACATCAATATTCTTTATCATTCTCTGTGCTCTGTGCTGTATAATTAACCCAGGTCTCACAGCCCTGGGTTTTTTCGATTTGACCTCACCACCTCTGAACGTCATATTTTTATCCCCAGTCTCTTGGCCTATATTTGGAAAGTGTGTTGAGAAGAAAATAAGGTATTTACATTTTTTTTTCCACACAAAAAGTCTAGCTTACATTCTTGTTTGAGAGAAACAATGAATGAAGACTGAGAGAGGAATGGGAAGAGGAAATTGAGGATAAATGGGGAATAAGGAACAGCAATAAGAGGGAATTACAAGATAGAAGAAATAAAAAAGGAATGAAAAAATAGGACAAAAGGAGTAGCAAGGCTTTAATTCCTCCGTAGGTATGAATATCATACATGGTCGGTGATCAATAAAAATGACTTTTAGAGGATAGCAAGAAGTTCTTGGCTGACTTGAAAATACTTTTGTTGAATTATGAACTTCAGGCAATGATTTTTTCTCCACATTGGATATAAATGTTGTTTTTTTTGTACATTTCTTTGTGTGTACTTTGTGAATGAAATGATTGTTATTTTGATCCTGAAAGTTGACGTTTGACATGATAGAATGGTTGAATACTGAATGAAACTTGCATTGACCTACAGTAAACATGCAGAAGTCTCTTTGTTATTTGAACCACTATTTACACCTAAGCCGAGTCACTTGTCATGTGTGCAGTGAATTGTCTATATTACAGAGTTATGGAGGAGTAAAAGTAGTTAGCTTTACTCTCATAAGTTTTCTCAGGAATAAGCAATATAACAAATTCCTTTAAAAATCTATCGGTGAATTTGATTTCAGAAATATTGGTCAGCTCGACACGCTGTAAATAAGACATTTCTTATTGTTTTGGAAGTCGGCGGTCCTGAAGCCCAGGAATTCATTCTCACAAAGCCTCTCCGGGGATTGTCTCTAATGCAATAACAGACCTGACAAATTGAGTTCCTTTTATTGCATCGAACAACAATGGCAGCGAGCGTGTCCTTGACTCAGAGGAATCACAGGTGTGTGCCTGAGGATGTGTCAACCCTGCCTGCATGCAACACTCAGGAGAGGCAGCCCAGCAGCTCCTTATTAATCAACAGCTTGTTGGGCTGCCAGCCACTCCCCCCCACCCACATCTCCCTCCACTTCCCTTTCCCCTTCCCCCACCTTCCTCCTCAGATTCCTCCTCCTCCTCCTCCTTTAGAATATCAGCCTCCCATTCTCGTTAGGAGCTCGGTAGGAATGAATCATTAACAGACGGGTTACTCGTTAATTAAGATCTCTCCCAGATGCTTTCGCAAGGGAAAGACAGGAAAAACAGGACAGGATTCAGAAAAAAACGGTGTAAAAAAGTGAGGTGACACACTGGCATGCAAGGAGAATTCTGTTCTTAACCCGGTTTCTCAAGTAACTCGGTTTTGGTTCGAAGCATGTAAACACCTTACCTGGGTTGGGATAACCCGATTACACATCTTACTCCTTTTACTTTGCCACAAAGCATTATGGTACATTTTGATGTCAACAACAAATATCATGGCGAGCAATGTTACTCTTACTGTAGTGTATGGATCACTTCTTTCCCCTGTAACAAAAGTAACCTCAGTCAAATAGGGAGAGGGGAGCTGACGGCCGAAGCTTTTCATACTTTGTTGCTGGCGGCCTGTTCTATCTGTGGACAGGAATATTCTGTTAACTGGTTTATTCATGGCAACAGGGAGACTCAATCACAGGGTACCAAAGGTTTATGTACAAAGCTTCAGCCGAATAAAACCTTAAAGGTAAAATCTATCCTCGGATACTCTTACACTGTTAGATATCACTTTTGCAAAGTTCAGTCCAGTGTTTTTTTTTTGGTGTACCCACTTTCCCTCAACCTGCCTTGTCTACTTCCACTTCAGGTAGTGATTTCCTGCATTTCCCAGAATGCCTTTTTGACAAACCCTAGAGAATGGGCGTGAACTTGTTGCTGTCAATTAAAGGTGGGCAAAATATAGCAAGCGAACAAACGAGTTTGTGAACATCGGGGCTCATCGCAGCTGCGCCCCCTTAGTCAAAACACAATGTGGATGATTGCATTATGGACTATTGAGGATACTGTCGGTGGAGAAATTAGTATCTCGGCCTCTTCTACGATGGATTTCTCCCTGTGTGATTGTGGAGCAAAATGGAGAGTCTAGAAAGAAGTGCTTGCTCTTGGATTCTGAGGGACTGACACCAAAACCTGACGTTTACCGTTGATGTTTTAGGGTTAGGGTTAGAGTTAAAGTGTTTAAGTGTGGATTCTTCCTTTAACCAGAGTATGGCCAATAGCCAGGTCACTCTGTGCATGTAAACCGAGCCAAAGTTGAAGACGAAGCCATTGTGGTGCAATGGAAGTGTGTGTGTGTGTGTGTGTGTGTGTGTATAGATGTGTGTGTACAAGATTGCTGCAGTAATAGAATTTCCATTCATGCTTTTCCTAAGAGGCCCACGAGGCACCATAAACAAATAGATGACAAGGTTCTTATCTCAAGGGCTTACTGCTGCACAGCCATACACACTTGAGGACAACAGACCATTCAAGCTAACCAGAGTTACTGCCTCGCGATAATAAAAGCCAACAGGGACAGAAACCTTGACTGTGAGTCGACATTCTGTGTGCACTGCTTTGATACTTTGTGTGCTTAATTTGAGGAGCACCTGTTTTCACCTGGGGTATGTGTGAAATATGAAAATCAGGTGTTTTACATTCCAGGTGGTGCATAGTATCACTTTAATTATTCTAGTTATATTTGCTATGCAAGAGCCAACAGACAGAAAATAAATCTTTCACATTCATGAGCCTTGTTTCACATTTTTAGCAATTCCATATCCTATTAAGTCAAGTGTGCAGGCTGTGTTACAACGGACATTCTATCTACAAGATGAGCTGGATTTTGGGCAGGGAAGCCAGGAAGATAAGTGTTTGGTGCTCATTAAAATGGGTTAAGACTGAAGGTGTCATGTGCAACACCCTGGGAATATGCACAGTGGAGTGCCAAAGAAGGAGGGCGGGAAAAGCAGGAAGATAAGTGACTTGTCTGGGTGGATAAATAACAGCAGGGTGATGAAGTGATCTCTCAGAGAGCAGCGGGGCAGTAAACAGTAAACAGAGGTGTGTGTGTGAAAGAGAGAGAAAGAAGAAAACTTACAACATGAAACACAAATGGAAAGACTGAAGAATCTGAAAGGTTGCAAGTATAGGACTGACAAGAATAGCCAATCTCAAAATGCTTGATAGTACTGTTTATACAGATGCAAAGGGTTCAAAATATTATTATTATTATTAACTTTATTTGTAAGAAAACATCTTGCCACAGAAAATTTCAAATCAGAGGAAATCTTGTAATGAAAATCAGGACGACAACAAACACTTGCATGTTGGAAAACCAAAAGAAAATGTAACAACAAAAATATTATCAGTCATAAAGTGAGCAAGTTCAACAGTCAAAGATCAAAACTAAGATACAACAGAGCTGTGGCGTTTTCTTGATACCCTGCAGCCCACATCTTCCATCTTTTCTCTTACAGGTTCACCTCAGTGAAAACTATATTGCAGTAGCAGTATTTATACATAAACTGCAAAAATGTACATCTCATATCAAGTCATTTAGCCTTGTACTGAGTCTTTAAATCTTATTTTTCTTTGTGCAAGTGATATTAAATTGAAACAAGTGGCGCAACTTGCCTTATTTTCAGATACTGACACATTTTTCAGGAGAAATCTTGAAGCAAATCAAACTGCATTGGAGTGCAAAAATCTCAACCTGTTAGCAGATATTCTTACATTTTTCAAAAAGGTTAAGATTTAAAGACTGATCAAAACATTGTAAAACCTGTTAAGATGGATATTTATGCAGTGCAGTAATATAGGAATGTGACTCTGTAGCTTGCTGGACAGTACCAGGGTTAGGGGTTCAGTTCCCATCATACGTTATGGTAACATCTGTAAAAGTCAGACTGGGTGACTGGGTATTGGTGTATAAACTGAACCAAGGTACAATTACATGAGGTATGTAAGCAAGTAAGGTGTCTCATGTGACCTACGATCTGTATTACTACATCATTTAACATCTACAAGAAAACAACTATATCACTTATCACTTGACTCACGTGTTTGTCACATCTTGGGTCACTAAGCTCATGATTCTGAAACAGGAACAAAGTTGTAACATTCAGTTTCACAACTGACGCAAAAAGATCCAACTGATGCAATCGCTCAGTAAAGTCTACTCTGCAGCTACAGTATCTGCATTCATAACGCTGTAACAGCTATCTCCGAAACCTTATGTGATTTGCACACTAAAATTGAGGTGCAGTGAGTGCGCGGTCAAAGTGACATCACACATTATTCATTGAACATTGAACACAGAGCTGCTGCAAATGTTAATGCAAACCGTTCGAGGTTTAACACCCTTCATTTAACATTCACCTGTGAAAAAAAGTAACACTTACATCTACTGTCTTCCTACAGTAGGAACATATTGTAACAGATCATCAGCTATCGGAGGCTGTACAGTGTGCGGTCAGTAGTTTATGGGGACACAGAGATATTACAGTAGGCAAGAGAGTAGAGGAAGTTAGTGTAGCGTGGAGACTGATACGCAGAAGGCAGACTTATGGCAGTCTTAGGCCCCTTCACACATGGGACAATAACTATAAAGATGACAACTTTAAAATTGTTTTCAGTGAGCAGAACGGAGTGTGTTCCCAACACAGTGCTGACTATAAACACAAAGTGCTCTCACTGCATGATCACTATGAGCACAGTCAAATTTCTCTCAGAGCTTTTTTATTTTGTGCAGTGAAAATGCTCAAGCATTTGCGGCCAATCAGAAGTGAGTAATCAATCAAAGTTCAATCTTTGGAATAAACAGGTGCGTCACGACTGCATAGGTATTATTAGTGTGAAAGAGAGAAAAGACTATAAATATTCATACTTGTAGGTGTCTCTTATAGTTATAGTGCTAGGTGTGATGGTAGCTTTAATCATTATTTTGCATATATGAGCAGTACATGAACAGTGTTCCTGCTTAGTGTGCTGCGCTGTACCATTAAGTTCTTTTCTCATACCGCTTGTTGTCGTGTGAAAACCTTCGCAACTCCAATTTTGGTGATTTTCATGTTTTCACTTCAACTGAAGGATTATTTGGTTTTATATGAGCTGAGAAAATTCTACAACCCTTGGGCTTATAAAACGCTATCAAATCCCACTGGATAAACTACAAAAAATGCACAGTGGTCGAGTTAAAAATGAGGCTGATTTGCTTTGGTCCTGAAAAGCACACATGTTGGAGATACGAGGTTTTTACCCGACAGAGACAATATATTCCAAACGTCATTTACATGTGCAACATAATGTCTAAGGCACAAGTTACACTGGACATTCATTTCAATTCTCTAGTGTATTTAACAACCGACATGAACTTCAAGCATTAAGGAGCTGTAAAGCAACCACTAACTGGAGGATGAAGAAGATAAATACTGAGTGACACGAGCACAAATGAGCATAACTTACAGAACACAAAGAGAAACGGACAAGTCTCTTATTGTCCATAAGTGCCGCGTTTGAAAGGAAGACTAATCTGGAAAGACAAGTAAACTGCGAAAACTGCTGTAGACTCAACAGCTCCATACAACACCTACTGTACCTCCTCTTTAAAAAAAGAACAACAAAATAGTAGGCTACAACAATAGTAGCACAGCATGGAAGTGAGCAGAGCAGCATTTCCTCTGTATTCATTCAGCAGTGGTGCGCCATCACAGCAGAAAAAAATACCACCACTGCTAAAGAAAATGTGAAATTAAAATGGAGTTTACTTACGGCAAATTTCCCTCCAAAACCCAAACAGTGCGGCCATAATGTTTAGAGTTCATGTTTTTACCACGATTTACCAAAGTACTCAATTTGCTTTTAGTGCTGCAATCTGCACTAGGACTACAAAACACTACAAAACGGATGTGGAACCAAAACGAAAATTACCCCCAAGCACCACTGCTGCATAAAATAACATGGGAAGGAAAACACTGCGGAGTTCAGCGCCTTGCTCTCTCAGTACGAGCGGACGGCTGGTTTGCCGTCCTGGGCCTGGTTGAAGGGGTTGGCTGGGCCGGACGACTGATCCTGCTGGTCGATGGACTGGTAGGCATCTCTGTTTCGTGTTACAGAGGGGAAACCTGCAGAAACAAGCCCAAAGTCTTCAACACACACAACCCCCCGCCATGCAAATGTATTATTCATAATCATATCCGTTTAGAAACACTGTGACTAATCAGGAATCTTGTTCTGGAGCGCTGACGATTGTTTATATTAAAAATACATGTAAGTAAACCTCACATTGAAGTTTAAAGGTTCTGCACAATCTTCACAAATGTTTTTTTTTTGTTTTTAGAGGTTCACACTCATTTCTTCTCATATACAGATTAATGACACAGTTGGGCAGATTTGTTATCTTGACTCGAGCATCTGGCACCCTCTGGATAAATATGGATTATACTGTTGGAAACTAACTTTGCCAACATACAGTAAGGCACAAACCGCCTCTGATGAACACTGGACTGAGAAAACAGCAAATTACATTCAAAATGTTTCTTTCAGTGGGACTAAAATTTATCAGATTTCATCACTCGCACAGTGCTTTTTAGATCCACCCGTGTTTGATCAGCTACTTACACTGTGGCTATTTGTGGAGAACTGGGCAACATGAACGGACCACCGTCAACGATCTGAGATTGAGTGCGAAAAACTGATTATCTCCTACAGCTTTCTGCTGTAGAGACTTCAGACTCTAGTAATCCTGAATCCTTCTGAAATGTTTACATTGAAAACCTGTGCATATGAGTTCCTAGGTAGAATATATCTCAGGCAAACATGATTTTGTGAAGGCAATATACTGACATAATCCATCTGGTATATCCTATAGGAATCCCTTATGAACCTCTACACAATAAACAGTCCCTGAGTCTGGCATGGGCAGAATACCAATGACATTTCTCTGAACTACGAAGGCCTGCATACTCTCACCTCTGCCATACTGCACAGCCCAGAGTCTTACTGCATCAGGAATGCACATATAATGCTAATCAAAACTGCCATTTCATTTCATTTACGAGAGTTAGCTTTTCCACAATTGGATGCATTGAAAAAATTATATTAATTACAGCTATGTAGTTATTAAAAACCATAAGTTAAAAATGCATTATTCATTCTAAAGCACTACACCATGTTGAGCACAACAAAATCAAGCCAAACCTTAAATCACCTGTTAATTCATGTCTATTTGAGTATGCACACGCACTGCCTATATTCATTGCCTATTATGAGTCAACATTATGTTCAATGTTATGTTAATTAGGCCTGCTTGAGAATGTGCACCATCATGCATCTCTACTTTAAATATATGCAAACAGAATATACAAACACAAATGAGGTGTCTGGAGAGTAGCAGTATGAATAATACATAGATGAAAACTTGCAAAAACACATATAAACACATATATACAGTAGCAACATGAATACAAGCATACTATACTGACACTGACACACACAAGCAAAGCTCTGCAGGTATGATAGGTACGGGAAGGTAGTAATGATTGATGAAGATGTCTGGCTGGGAATAGGCAGATGGAGAGATGGATGGACATAAAAAAAACAAAGAGATGGATGGACAAAAGAACACACCAACAAGAGAGCATATGTGAACAAGAAACAGGGGACAAAAAAAGAACCAAGAAAAAAGTTAGGTGTACTTTCTTTTTAGTCCAGCAGCCTTATTTTTAATCTTACTTCCAGTGCGGAAGGGGATGGGAGAGGATGATTGAAGGAGAGAAATGGTGAAAAGGAAGAGGCCGGGAATCAGTAGCGGCGGGCAATAAAGGCACTGTCAGCACTGTCCGTAGTGCATCGACTGTCCACAGAGGTCTCTAAGTCTGAGAGGTCAAGGGTCAGCAACGGAGGAGGAGAGGAGAAGAGAGCGACCAGAGGGAAAGAGACAAAAGACAAATGATCAAATCATAACAAGAACAACATGAGACACAGTGAAGGCAGAGTTCACTCACAGACAGAGAGGTTAAATTACAAACAGCACGAGAGATAGTGTGAGGTTTATAGATGATGGTGCACTGAGAACAGGATGGGGAAATGCAGATTTCAACAAATTCCTATAAACGGTAGGATGAAACATTAATTGATTCTGTAACCACGAGCAAGCAGGGAGCATTTAAGGATAATGCATGGCAGGTAATTTGTACTTGAATGCTTCAAAACTCAGAACTGAAGCCCTTATTAAGCAAAGTAAATGTAAAACTAGAAACGCTGTCAAAGTCACATCAAAGCCAGAGTCATTTAAGCCAGCACAAGAGGGCCGCCAATCAAAATTCAGAGGCCCCTGGATACCTGAATCAACAATTTGCCCACACACACCTGATTGCCTTGTTCCCAGAGTGTGCTGTGCAGCAGGGAACCACGTTAACATCAGCCATGCAATCAGACAGCAATTAAAACACACATTGTCTCAAACTAACATTAGCTACATTCATCAGCCCCTACACAGCCAATCAAAGTCAAATGGATGTACCTGCTGTGTGTATGGGCCATTAAACTAAAAATCACAGAGAGAACAGATTCATCAATATTCAATTATCCCCCAAATAGTGTATTGTATGTATTAATAACGGTTTAACCGTGGTAACACAGAAGTAATTTCATTACTTTTCCCATTAATGATTAGTGTAACAAATTGCTATTTCAATTTCAGTGGTGATATTACAGTTACGGATCAAAAAAATAAGTTATTAGTTTTGTCAGCACTTATATCCCCACACCCCCTGGTTCGGTTTTGTCATACGCTGAGCTAGTCTAGATGAGAAATGGCAGAAGACTTTACTTTCCCTCTATGGAACTATTCTCATTACTTTGATTTTATCGAGCAAGAACAATGGATATCACCACTATTTGGTTTCACCTAATCCTTCACATAGAAGCGCACAGGCGAGGCAATTGAGTTATCCCGACTTTTTGGAGGCAAGAGAAATGGAAAAGTAATATAATGAGTAGTGTAACAAATTACTTCTCCCAGGGAGTAATAAGTCAAGTAATAGTATTTGTTTTGAAATGAGTAATGAGTAACAACGTGCAGGATTTAACAGTTCAACAAGCCTCTCACCTCGGTGGGATTTCTGACGGAACGGCTCTTGGGAGAGAGAGGCAAAGCCCACAAATCAATGGCCTCACACGGTTAATCAAAGAACATATCTCCAGTATGTCCTGACCAGTCGATGGAAGAAGTGTGCTTATCATTTGTTCGCCCACAAGGAGTTTGCTACGCTGAACGGTCGATACATGATAAATATCTACTACTGTGCACACATACTGACACAAAGGTACAGCTGGAAAAACTACGGAAACCTGTGCCATTTTTCTATCATTTTTTCAGCTTCTCCAATCAAAAGCGGCATGAATCAAATATGTTCCTCCACGCAGTATAAACGGAGTCAGATTGGGGACAATAAACAGATGATTGTCTCATCAGTCATGAGAAAAATGATTTACTTGCTTATCCAAAGTGCAGCCATGATATTCCACTGCATTAGTCTTGTGACTGTAACTCAATTAGCTTGACTGTGGTATCATCTGCCAGCGGTTTAGTACACAGCCTTCCAGTTTGTGGTGAACTCCACAGGCCTTTCATGCCAAACAGCATAAAACAACACAGGGAGGATCTCATGCCTTTGCTCAAAACGCTGCTGGGCAATGTAATGGTATCTGAGGCACATGCATTATACCGTTCCTCCAGTTTGGGTCACATTCAGGACAGGGGATCATTGGGAATTTTCTTTTTTACCCATACATATCCTTGATGAATGAATGCCTGATTCATTATGTAATGAGGTAAGTCATTTTCTGCTCATTTTCTATGCCATCTGCTTTTCTAAATGGAATTAGCCCATGCTCAATTGATTTCCTCAGCAAAAATCCCCAAAAGCTGGAAGGCAGCTTCAATTTCTGTTGTAAGAATCCCATCTTTTCAAGGTTTCCAATATCTGTTGATGTCTATATCGATACCAAAAATCTGCACAGTACCAATAGGTATAGGTTCCTTGATACCCAGCCTTTGTGACACCAGAGAACAGCCCTCCATTTTAACGCATCCTCCAAAATCCAGAAACTCCTTATCTTACCGTACATTAATGACTGGGAGACATCTAGCAGCACTTACCAAAGTTGACGTTGTAATCTCCTCCGCGCTCACGGTACATTTGGTAGACAAAGAAGCAGGACACGGGTTTGAGCAGCAGGCTGAGGATGGCCATTCCCGCGCTGAAACGAAACGTGTCCCTGTTCCTGTCCACCACTAATTCGGACAGCGGATAATAGATCCCAAAATGGATGATGTCAGTCAGTATCGTCACGGTCATCCCGATCAGAAACTACAAGGAGAGCACAACAGAAATGTCTTACTGGACCAGTGAGTAGAAGTGAGGTCATTTTATCCTCATATCATATGTTAAAATAGAAAGCATTTCTATGCAAACTGTCAATGTCTCTGCAATAACGCCACAGAGAGATTTATTGTATTTGCATTTACTGTATGTGGCAAATAAAGTGATTCCTATTCTGATATTTATTCCATTGGAAAGAGATAAATATCAAATTGGATTCACACTGGACACGTCAGAAAGTGGAACCAGGAAGTCAAAATGACTTCTTGTTGAGGATGAATGGGGGAATTATTTTCTGGATCCATAAATTACTGGTTTGAGTTTTTACACCCAAATGAACTTTACACTAGTGTTGTCAGTTCTGAATCACAAAAAGTACCATTTTCCCCCAAAAAAATCCACAGGTGCTCTCCTGCTCTCCTGGCCACCTTTACCTTTATCTCAGAGGAAAGGAGATAAATATCTTGGGAAAGTGAAGCCAGGAAATAATCATAAAACAAATGCAATCAGTACATGAAGAAGTAAATGAAAACATCTTCAGCATCCTGTTCCAGTGATTTGTCCAATTAACTTTGAAACACAGGCCGCTGTCTTGCATTGTGTAACCAGCTGCTTTAAGCACGCACCAGAAAGAATACCGTGGATGAATTGATTTGTTTTTTCCAGCCTGCCTACTTGACTTTGGCCAGCTCAGTTCACCAGGCTCTTCCCTCTGAGAGACCCTGGATGTGAGCGACATGAATATCAGACTTTAAAGCGCATGAGGTGCAAGTGTGGCCTGGTGGAAGAGAGACTGCTGTGTGACTGGAAGCTTCACAGGTTCAATCCTGCAACAGTCAGAATCCATTACTGTCAAAGTGTCCTTGAGCAAGACACCAGATGCCTAGCTTCTCAAGAGGTGCCACTCCTGGCTCGCTCCCCTTTGTGTCTCTGCTTTGGTGAGACACATTTGTATTGCATATAACATGCCTTCTCACACGATGTGGCAATCTGCTGCTGTAAACTGACACACTCTGGAAGTCCCAACGACTTTGCAATGTGCGCTGGAATTAAGGGAAGGCTATCTTTCTAGAGGGGATGCTCACAGATTGTCCTAGATTCCACACACAAATAGGTTAGAGCGGATACGCAGCGCTATGCCTATAGATAGACTCCTGTACTGTCACATGACGTTGGGATCGCAGCCTACATGAAGCAATCAAGGCAAAAGACTCACCATGAGCACAGCGTCAATCGAGTCCCTCTGAGCGACGGCCCACACCCCAACTGCTAAAACGCTGAAGTTCCCCCAAGCAAAGGAGCTGGGCAGCCATGCCATGCATCCCCTGCAGCAAATACACACATGTACAGTTCATACAAGACAGACTAGGCAAACTCAAGAAATTATGTCTGACAACACACAGTATGGGAGGTTTATGTTTAAAGAGTAGGCCTGCATCGAGATATTGGGTCAAACTATGCGTGTGGGTATGTCTGTGTGTGTGTGTGTGTGTGTGTGTGTGTGTGAAGAGAGAAGAGAAATTCCTCAGGTTTGTGAAAAAGCCTCGTAGGAGCCAAGCAGCCATTCTTCACACTCACCACACTGTCAGCAGCCAGTGCACCAGTACTATGGCCTGTGATGGGGAACAAGAAACAAAAAGTGTTGAAGAGGAACACCGCTCAGTTTAGTTTCATGTTGAAACTGTGATCTAGGACAGTCCAGCCCATATGTGTGATCACTAACAGCTCTCTCCCAAAGCCTGAAACTGGAGAACTCAAACTTGTGTTCACTTTGCACCAGGTATAAAGCCTGGAGCTGCTTCAGGGACAATAAATGTGGGGATCGATTTCATGGTTTCACAAATTGTTGGTTTGGGATTTTTATACCCAAATAAACTTTCTTCTAGCGTAGAAACCTTATTTTTCCCCCCACTTAGGGAGCAGCTTCATACTCACAAGTTTGAGTCTTATGTTTTTTGGCTTTGGATGAAAGCTGTCCATTTTTACAAACTGTATATGGACTGCCCTAGACTTTATGAATAGCATATAGGACTTCCCTTGAATGGTGTTCCTCTTTATGGTTATGATATGACATGAGCAACTTTTTGTGGTAATCGAGGTGGTTAACCAAGGGTGTCAATTCACCAGTGTATGTTGCGTATAGCAAACTCCCTGCATCCCATATCATTTTCCACCAAAACTTCAAAACCCACTTATCTCATCTACATTTCCAGCGACAAACAGTGATGACTGATGACATTGTTATTTGGTTAATGTGATAAACAGAGGGGAACACTGATCCTGAATGCTCTCCTGGTGGGAATTTTTTCAGATACAGCTTCCAAGTAGATTTCTGGACATATTTGCTTGATCTTTGCTCCAAATTACAATGACAAAAACTACAAGATCAAATTTGGACTCTCTTAGGTTGAGGTCAGTGCCAAACTCACGTGGTTAATATTGCCATTAATCATGACTTATGAATTATGAGCAGTCTTATCACTATATCTGTATTTCTAACATGTCCATCCTTGTTAAAGTCACCTAGCTCCCATCACTACTCCCTAAAATATGCCTTTGTAGTCTGTCTTACATATTTTGGATACTTAGAAAAGCAACGTAAGTGCGTCACCTCTAATTTACAGTAGGATAAATACCTACCGACAACGGCTATTCGCCCTCTGTTGCTCTACAGTTGGCTACAACTCCAATACATAACTCCCTCATTCATCCTTTTTTACTTGTACTTTATGAAAATCAACCAATACAAATGCGTTGCACTACTTTAAACCAGTCTAATTCTGGATCTAAAGCAGAGACCCGTGGTTGCCACAAATAGGAATTACCGGTAAAACTTGTGCAACATCCACTGTGACTGTACGGACGCGATAACAGCTACAATGTAATGCCAATCATTGTGGTAAACACAGTCAGTAGCATCCAACATTAACATAAAGTAAACATCAAAACTTACCTTCAGATTTATGGCAGGGATTTCCATAATATTTGGCCAACGCAGATCTTCCTCGGTCCCCTTTCACTGTATCAACTTGTTGAGGACCACATGAATAAAACAAAAATGCAGGTTTTCTGTGACTGAAACTTCTCCCCAACTCCTCCCTCGGCTCAGTCTGCAAACACAAACCATGTGACAGCAGCCTGACCGCTCCCATGTGACTCCCACCCTCCCCCGCCCCCCGCGCCTCATACAGTTCAGCCTGCGAGAAATCATATGAGCGCTAAGCATTGGTCACAGTCTTTATTCCCAGCTTCCACCGAGGCTGCTGTACCATCACCAGCACTTTACTATGAAGGATCAGGAATGTAGCATGTGTGTTTGAACGGCTCAAAATCAGACAGTCAGTCATCACATCTCCTCTTCTAGGCTGACTGAGGTGCAGATAGCTGGAAAAATCAAGATCAATTTGACTTAATCTTGGTTTAGTGATTTATAAAGTTGATAAAACTGTTATACTGTATTTTGCTGTTTTTACTTGTCAGTCAAATAAAATTATTTGGCCAACAATAAGTTCTGTAATGGTTTGGCCGGTGTGTATGATTAAAGCGGGTTTGTGACTGGAAAGCAGGGTTTGACCGATGAGTTTTTGAAGGTCGATATTTTGTGGATTTAAGCTGCCTAAGTGCTGATATTCAATGTTCTTTAAATTTGTATTTGTATACTTTATTATCCCCGTGGGGAAATTTATCCTCTGCATTTGACCCATCCTATACACACACTAGGAGCAGTGGGCAGCCGCAGTACAGCGCCCGGGGACCAACTCCAGTTCTTTTTGCCAGTGCTTTGGTCAGGGGCACTGACAGGAGTATTAACCCTGACATACATGTCTTTAATGGTGGGAGGAAACCGGAGCACCCAGAGAAAACCCACACAAACACGGGGAGAACATGCAAACTCCACACAGAAAGGACCTAGGACAGACCAGGGTTCGAACCCAGGACCTTCTTGCTGTGAGGCAACAGTGCTAACCACTGAGCCACCGTCAATATTCTTTAAATTTGGCCATTTTCATGCCAGAAAATGCAATGATTCAGTGTTTCCACCTCAGAATGGTATTCTTGGCAGGGTGGAAAAGCCTCTAAAACAGCATTTAGATCACTGTCTACTGCAAGTAATGTTAATGAAATTATTTTAAGTGGGTTAGGAGCTCCTTAAAGGAAAAATCCACCCAATAACACTTTAACACAATTTAAAAAATAATAGCTATTGGTGATGTAACTTCCTGGGCCCACTTTGTTGTTTGGTGGTGTATTGTTTTGTTCCTGTGGACAAGTGGCCAATCGTAGATGATGTGAAATATTTCCAGCTCACCAGACTCAACATTTTGCACTGACATTCAACAATCATACAGGGAGAAATCCATCGTAGAAGAGGAAGAGATTCTGCAGTGACAGCAGCCTCAATAGACCAGAACGCAATGCAGCCACAAGACATGATGTGTTGTGAGTAAGGGGCATTGTAACTACCCGGTCTGAGTCGCGCATGCCCCGGTTGGGTTTAGGCAAGGAGCCCGTATGGTTGAGGTTAGGGTAAGATGATGGCCAAGGCTGTCGTTTTAAAGTGGCATGAGAAAAAGTGGCATGAGAGGGTTAGGGTTAGTGGGGGTAGTGACTCAGATCGGGTAGTGACAGGCATGACTCAGTATTTCTCCACTGGAAAACCTCTCGCTCCGCTATCACTATCGCTCTCTCCACCTTCATGTATAACCCACAGCAGAATGCAACAAGTTCAGGGACGTTCTCTGGGGGTTGTTGAAAGGCATTCTGGGAAATGTAGGAAATCACTAGTTGAAGTTAGACGAGGCAGGTTGAGGGAAAGTGGGTTCACCAAAAAAGTAAATTACATCACTTTATCACAAAATAACTCCTGGAATTTGTTGAACATCATAAACTGATGATATCTAACAGTGTAACAGAATCCTGTGAGGCAGATTTCAGGTTTTGCAGACTGCCAGAAGCTGTTGATTAAAATCATATCCTTACCTCTTTCATATCAGCAGTGAACAGTATTCACCGGCCGATATCCAGTTTTTCTTAAAAGTTTCCAAATCGGCCTGATATAGCAGCAAATCAATATATTGGTCTACCAACAGCCTACTGCAGACCTCCAGAGTTGCAAATGAGCTGCCCTTGAGCAAGGCAGTTAATCCCCACCTTCTCAAGTGGAGCTGCTCAGTCACTGACAGTACAGGAGTGCAGTTGCAGTGGGCTGCTGCTGGATATGAATGAGCATTTGCATGTAGTTTTATCTCTGCCTGCAACCGCTTCCCTCAGGCCGTTGGTGTAAATAAGAATGTCTTCTCAGTCAGCTTTCCCCGCTAGATAAGTGTTAAAAACGGCTAGGCTAACCATCTCTTATGTTTCTCCTTTGCGCTTCCATCCTCCAAGATGTGAAACCATAACATTTGTCTCTGACTGACTACAGTCAAACACCATTAACCTTAGTAATCACAGTTATTTGTTTTCTGGATAGGATTGTTTCACAAAGGCACTTTTATGGTCTAGCTACTACACACGTTGCACAACATGTATGCTAATGTACACAATATATTATAGTCATCTATATTTATTTGCCTCTGGTTCTATCTTCTCCTCCTACTTTCCCTTCCTAAAAGGAATTCAAGTAAAATCTATAGCAGAGTAAACTGTGCTCTTGGCTGACAAATCCTCGCTGTATAATAATCCCTGGTGAATTCACAGACAGGCATTTTCCCTCCAGGTGTGGTTTGCACTTGAATCCTCAGTTATGAGCTGATCTGTCAGTTATTTTCTTAACAGGCAGCCATCAAACCACACTTACCCCCCTGTAAGATCAATATAATTGCAGCAAGACTGATCAGCATATCGTAAAACACTGTGCGGATAAATTGTTTTTTTTATTATTGTTGTTTGTATGTTTTATTTAACCTTTAATAACCAGGTTATCTTGTTGTAAACACACATCTCTTTTCCAAGGAAGGCCTGGCCAAGATCACAGCAGCACATTTAGTTACAGAAGTTGTTGTTGTTTCACATTAAAAGGAGAAAACATTGTTTATATGCAGACCACCCACAGATTTTTGATCCATTTTTCAACGAGAAAAGGAATTGAGCTCCTGCGCGGCGCGACAGCACAGGAAATAATATTCAATTGAACAGTCAAATCCACCATATTAACACATGATTCAGTAGTCGTGTAGTATAGATTCAAGCTAGATAGATTATGATGAGGCTTTAACCATCATACTGGCCTGGTTCTGTGTTGGTGTTTAAGGGGCATTGCACCTTCACTTTTATATTGTTCCCCCTCAGGTTTTCACCACACATAGATACGCTCCAGTCACTCCAGTTGAACAGTGTAGAGAAAATACTTCATTGGCAATTTGAAAACTCATCTCTTCAAGAAACACTTCACATCCCCTCCGCCTTCCTCTCACCCCTAAATCACATCCTCTTCCCCTCTATTTGCACCTGATCATGCTCCTGCCCTGTATATGTATATGTATTTTATGTATATGTATATGTATATGTATATGTATGTGTATGTGTATATGTAATGTACATGTACTGTATATGTATACACTACCAGTCAATAGTTTGGACACACCACATTGTTCTTTATTTTTTACAATTTTCCACATTTCATAATAATAGTAAAGACATCAAAACTATGAAATAACAAATATATGGAATTATGCAGTGACCAAAAAAGTGTTAAACAAATCAAAACTATGTTATATTTTAGATTCTTTAAAGTAGCCGCCCTTTGCCTTGATGGAAAGGCAAAGGCTTTGGAAAGAAATTCATACATAGGCATCAACTTCACTATTTATATTGGTGTAAGAAACACATTTCAAGCATTTAAGCAGAAGCCTTTAGATCAAAATGGCTTTAAGATAATGGAAAACATAGTACATTCAATCAGGTGTCCAAACGTTTGATTGGTAGTGTATGTATATGTATATGTATAGGTACAGTATATGTACATGTATATGTACATGTATTTCTACCATTTTTCATTAGACAGTGGTTTACCTACCACTTGTCTATTGTACATAATCATAAAATATTTGTTACTTCTGGGTGCTACGGCTGACATTTACACTCCTCACTATTGCCTGTCCACAATGGCGGCGATGGAGGAATTTAAGCATATTTCACTCTTGAACTCATTGTAAGTCACCCTGGATAAGAGCAGCAGCCAAATCTTTAAAATGCTAATGTAAGATGCCCCCTTGCTGATTTTTCTCCACAATTGGAGACAGTGGGGCTTATTTTTCAGTCTGCTTCCCAGTGCTTCTGTATCAGGGTGTCCTCTCACACCCATAATGGAAATAAATCCCATTGTATGCCTCAAGCATGGCAGATGGCCCCTGCACTCCCACAGCCAGTGTGACCCCTGACCTCTCTGTGACCTCTGACCCCTGTGACAGCGCGTGACTCACACTTTATGCAGATTTCTCCCCCTGATTGAAGTATTTATGTTTTCAATCACTTCAAGTGCATGTTTAGCAGTCCCAATATGCTGTCCCGAGTGTGTGTGTGTGTGTGTGTGTGTTTTAAAATGACATCGCGGTGTGACAAATGGGCGTGTTATTTCATTTGAGGTGTAGTGTCTTTAACCATCAGAGAAAAATCAATCCTAGGGCAATCTAATGTAATTGGAAACAAATGACTCCCTTTACCTCCTAACCTGCAGCGACAGACTTCACAAGTGACTGACAGACTGCATAAATTTAACACACCACCACTTTCATTAGTGCGTCGTCTTCTACACTTCATTTACAGAGAATCCAATACCCTACTTCCTTCTCATCGAATGATTCATGGGCTGTTTTACAGTCTGGGCAGGTCCCAGAAGCTGGAAAGATGCTGCAGTATACTTCCCGCAGCGTTGTTTACTCATATTTAAATTGTTCTCATTGTCGTATTCGCATGCTTTTTGAGAGCACACCGATCTTGAAAAGTCGGGTTTGAGATAGCAACTCTATAGTAATGAATTACTTCAGGAAATCTACGAGAAACGTATTGGTGTCTTTCAGGTGTTAGTGATGTGATGTTGCAGCTCTGCCAGGATGTGGCTGTGTGTAATCTATCATCCGGCTGGCTGTTGGCCAGGTTTCAACAGGGCACTCAGTACCGGAGCACTCTCTCAGAGGTAAGTATTAAAAATACATCACCACCGCTTTTCTTCTATGGCCGTAAATCAGGATGGCACAATCACAGTCCGACTGAGCCGATAGTTAGGTACGAAAAATTTGCTTTACTTTCTCCGCCTGATCAAATATTGATACGGATAGATTTGCAGGGAGGCTTGTGTGTTCTGCTCATAGATGCACTGACTGTTACTGATTGCGCTTGCTCTAATATTTGCAGGGCCTATTCTTCTTTGACATCCCAGGCTCTTTCTCTCAGAACTTCTGCTGAACTTCTGAGGATTTCAGGCGGACCTTGGGAACAAGTTCATTTTTTTGCTGCGAGGCGTCGAAGCTCTCGCCCTCCTTCAGAAGACACTCAATTACCCACTGAGTCCAGGCCTTAAAGCTCCCGTGGCCCTGAGCTATAGGCTGCAGTCACTTCAAACAGCTAGAGAGAGGCTCAGCGAGAAAGCCATTCGTTTTGGACCGATCGTTTCAAAAGATCCGTCCGACCCTTAGGTGCTGCACAGCACGACCGTACCGAGGTCACCATGAGACAGACTGAGACCCCACAGTGATGGATATCAAGCTAGATGGCCTTTATCACCTCATAAATAGGACCATATAGGTGCATATAGTTACCTCCCCATAGGCATGTGAACATAACCATACATTGCTGTGGACTAGCGCTTAAAGATATTGACAAAATATCGAATTGCGATTATTTGACAGAATATTGCAATTGCGATTTAAACTGCGATTCATATCATCAAAACTTTTTCTTATCATTTTTTTTTTGTCTTTTGCCTTTTGATACTTTAAAGAGGAGTTGCCTTGGTCTCTACTTCATGTTTTCTGCCCATAAACCAAAGAGCACCCTCTTATACTACAGAACCAGCCAGCAGCGCTCCTGTATATTTACTTTAGTTTTTTAGAACTTTAAAACTGTTAAAAGAAAAGTGATTTTGTTTAAAAAAAAAATAAATAAATAGATGTCAGTGTGCTGGAGTCACTGAGTTCGATGAGTATGATGAAAGGTTTTCACCACTGGATTCATGGATCAGTGATTACCCAAAGCACTAAAACACTGTGTTTAGAAATCCATTTTGGACGCTCTTCTCTCTTAAGCAATTAACTGCAGCCTCTGCGATTTGGAAAATGCATTTTTTTGTTTGTTTAATTGTTCAGCTCTACTGTGGACACTAGTCTTGTTATTCTCTCATCACATTATATGGAAGGATGAGAGGGGAATACCGCTAATCTGCTTGTTGATTCTATTTTTTTTTTCTTATTATGCCATGTGGCGGTTGCTTTATCCAAAGTCACTTACAGTACAATGCCATGGTTATATATAGTTTTTCAGCATGGGTGGAAATCAAGTCTTCACTCCAGTTTTAGTGCCATGGATAATTTCTATCTCTTTATAAGAGCAATATGTATTTATTTTTTTAATCTTGTGCCACGGTATACTCCAGTTGCTATAGTTAGGGTTTAAGTAAACGTAAGAAAAGGTCCCATTATAAAAATGAAACTCAGGAATTAGTGGATTCACTGTAGTACCAGTCCAAGGCAAGTTGTTTGTTGTAGTGAAAGATATAGTTATGGTCAGTTTTCCAAAGATAGACAAGTTCACACCAAAAAAAAAAGTTTATCCTGGTAAGTGTTTAATCATGAAAAAATGAGGCAGAAAAACACAATATATAGACAAAGAGTCGTGTTTAAGTATGGTATAAATAAAACATATATTAAGACATGTAAAAGGAAAGCCAAACAAGCATCTTTGTTTATCATACTACCATAAGTACCTTTAAAGAGTAGTGGTATCAATAAAAAAAAAAGCCATTGGCAATCAAACAATTTGAACACATTCATATTTACAGTACAGGACACTGGACCGGGGTCAAACAGCATTTGTAAATAATTGTTTTAAAATGCTTGGAATACCAGATGGTTCAGGTGACAGACAGAGAAATAAAATGCACTAGAGAGTCACAGATAAGTATTTCAAAGTCAGTTGGAAAGTTTAGTGTAATTTTCTGTGAGTGAACGCCTACCTGACACTATCTGAATTGCCCTGAAGCAGTAAAACCCATCCATCTGGTACTGCAGGCACATTAAACAAATACTAAGAATTATTTGCAAACACTAGTTGACTCGAGTCTGCAGGACACAGACAATCAGACAGAGGAGAGAGAGACTGCGTATTTGTTGTTTTTGAACACGTACATACGATTCTGTAGTGATGCTGGAGTGAACAAAACCAAATTAAGACTGATGTATGGGATTCTAAATGAATTGAGTAAGTGCTTAAAGATGGCGGCTTGCTGGATCCATCCCACAATGCAACATGCATGACAGTGTTTCCAGCTTAGTCATCTGTGGGGTTTTTTGTGTAACTGACAAGACCAGATGATGGCATTTGGATGCTTTGCACTGTGGGATCGATGTGGAAAAAAAACCAAACGAATGAGCTCAAACCAGCAAGCCGTCGCCTTTAAGCACTCGGTCCATTAGCTGTGTCACGTGACGTCTTGGCTGTGCTGTCTGCTATGTCAAAGTGGTCATGGGGTCATGTTTCCTGTTCTTCCTCCCTTTACCTCCTCCTCCTCCTCCTCCTCCTCCTCCTCTTCAGATAGTGATGAAGCCCCCTTGGTCGCTGTTGGCTGACTCTGGCACCACACAGCGACCCCTCCTCCTGGTCACGCGTCGCTTCCGGTGGAATTTAGCATAGCAACGAAATCCTGAAATCGACAAAATAGATAATGCATTAGCCGTAGATTTAGATGCACTCTGTGAGATAGAGAACGCTAAGGTGAGCAAAGTCTGCAAGTCTGTAGGTGTACAAAAGAAATATTTGTTTTCCTTTTTGTTTGTTTTTTACATTTTAGTGCACATACACAGCAAAATGCCCAGTGCTAATTTATTTTATTTAGTTATTTATTTATTTACTCCTTTATTTACCAGGGACAAATGCATTAAATATTGTTTCATATATAAAATACAAAATAAATGCCATGCATGCAGGTTTCTAGCCGAGGCTAATTTGCAACCCCTGTCCCTGGCTTTTGGGGTTAAAGCAGAAAGTACAGGAACATTAAGATTGGAAATAGTACATAAACATTAAAATATGATACAGGTAAAGACAGAGTGTGTATGTGTATGTGTATGTGTATGAGTGTAAAAATCAACACTATGGAAATGCTTATGTAACTCCATACCCAGATAGTTTTGAAAGCCATACCAGCTTTATGAGTGGACAAACGACTCTCCAATCAACACTTGTCAACTCCAAATAATTTTCACTGGAAAAACAACACTTATTAACACTGGAAAATGTGCTGTGTCCCTCTACAGGAGTTCAAGAGCAGTCAGCCAGCAGTAAAAGCCACTCTGGGGACCTCTAGTCACCACCACTCACTTACTTTCATTTTTAAAACCTTGATTAAAAACAGTGAGACTAGAAAAAAGGCCCTAATGCATGATAACAGCAGACTGCAAGGGCAGCTGATGTCAGGAGTTGATTGCTCTTGAACGCTTTTATACGCGTGTTAAAAAGTGCTACCAAGTGGAATAACACTTTAAGCAGTGACCCATATCTCATGATACGTTACTGTGAGTTATGGTTTGAATTAAATGGCGTTCATGGTATGACCTTATGTCGTCCTCACTCACCCTCCTCACACATGCAGTCATCGTAGCACTTGTTGTTGAGGCCTCGGTTGTGAGGTTTGCACTCGTGTTGTCTCAGGTCACAGCAAGAACCTGAAGTGAGGTTAAAGAGGAGCAACCACGTAAAAATCAACAGCTGCACAGAGGTTTCATATTAAACATTGAAAAACAACTTAATTAAAGCTGCACTAGGCAAGATTTTGATATGAAAATACACCCGTCTTATCAGCCTAAATCACAAAGTGGGGCTACAACAGAGAAGAGCATCCATTCCCTCTAATTGTGGCGCTGTAGATTTGATCTATTTGCCCAAATGAACTTCTGATGTTGGGTATGGACACTTCTCCGTCCACAGAAACTGACGAATCAAAACTTAAGAATGAATTAGTCTCCTAAACAGCAGCGAGCGAGCGAGAAAGCTGGACTCACCAACGTTATATCTTTTACCTCTCTTGTCCCTTTGGTATTATTTGGTATAAAGCGATCACTTGATAAACATGAATGTGCTGTGTGCACTTTGCTGACGTGACATTGCATGATTTTTGGGTACTGAAGTTCAAATTTTTCAAACAGTTACATCTCGCTGCCATTTGGAGCTGCCAAGTTGCCTAGTGAAGCTTTAAATAAATCAAAGTTAAACATTGCTGGTAAGAAAAACAGTTCAATAAGTTGTGAATTAATACATTTGTTTTTGTTAGATCACAGAGGTTGTTAAGAAGTGGTTAACAGTATGATGTATGGCCCAAACTGACCTGGGAGACAGTCCAGGTGGTGGTCACATGGCTCAATGGCGTCAGTATCCACAGTCACATTGCCACTGCTAAGGTTCTTACTCCGCCTCTTGTCTGCAGCAGGCAAGTGACAAAAACAAATTATGCTTTTATCTGTGGTGTATACCACAGATACCACAGATACCACAGATAACAGAGAGCATATATGGTTATTTCTCAGTGGATAACAGCCTTTGGATTCCCAGTCCACTTTGGCAGTATGATCCCATGTTGGGGTTGGATAAATCCTGTAACCCCAACATTTATATTTGCACAAGGCCTGGGTCAAACAATTTTTGCACATAATTCTTCATGTTTGTTTTAATCGCTTTGCCTACCAGATGGGTGGGGATTACTGCTTCAGCCCAATTCAGATAGTGTCAGGTTAGTTGTCAATCCCCAAAAAGTATGCTAACTTAAATTGACTTGATGTTTACTAAAGTAAAATGCCTGAAGGGGGACAGAAATTAAGCAGTTCTGCGGAGGTCAAGCAAGCTCAAAGCTTTTCAGAATTCAAAAGTCGTGGGTTGTAGTTTTTCATTTTACAATGACAATCTGATATGATTAGGGTCATTTCAACTTGATTAGGATTATGTCTGCCAACCCTGTTTTTAAATCAAACCATGTTTTATGGGTCCAACCTCTCAGTTGTGACTTTGACACTTTTGGATAGGTAAATGATTGCAGCTGAATACTGACCTTTCTTCCTGGACGGTGGCCAGGAGTCCACAGGTTTCATATCCTCATAATCCGTCCAATCAAATAGCGCCATGTCCAGAGTCGGCATCACCTCCCCTTGCCCTTTTCCTCGGCCAGACTTCTGAAAAAGGGAAAATACGTTGCAGCCACACCTTACACCTTATAACTGGTTGCTAATCACATTTCAGTGACAGCATTTACATTCAGACTGAGCTCACGTCCCGTATGAGAAGTCGACATATGATAGCTTGGACATGCCGATCCTGAGGCCTGTGAACACCACATCCCGTCTTCAGTTACATTTTGCATTCTGTGTAAGTTCTGTTTCCATGGTTAAATTTGGAATATCCTGTTTATTTATGCATACAAGGACATTTGTGATCAGAATATGAAGATGTGCATTAACAACTAATCCCAAATTTGACACTATGCAGGATATGAGCTAGTATACAGAATACATTGACATAGAGCTACTGCGTTGGAGGGCTAAAATGTGTGAAATGTCTTTGTGTCTCCTCGGATGAATGTTCAGTTATTACTGTAAAGCATAGTGGCAGCAGGGTGATTACTTATTGTTTTTCTTATCAACAGCGCATGTAAACACACTCAGAGTGTTCTTAATGAAACACAATGAAGTCCTGTTGTAATGAAGAGCAGTAACGCTCCACTGATTCATAAAATGCCCTCACACAGATGACAGATATAGCAGAGCTTTGCAACTAATTGATTACTAATAGAGGACATGACTGGCCACAGCCTGGAATATATATCACAGCATTTGTATTGTTCACGCATACTGTACAGAGATGCACATAGCACAAACATACAGTACACACAAACACACATCCCATACAGATCCATCAGTGGCCCTCACTGACAAGAAGCTAACCTACAGGAGAACAAAAGTCCTAAAGTAGGGTATTCAGATTAGGCTTACTGTATGTGAAAGTGTTTTTTCAGTTTTTGGGATATTTACACTTCCTAGCACCCATGTAACGCATGTGAAATCATGAAGTCACCCACCGATATTGTGTGATATCTGTAGCAGTTATTAGTTACTTTACTTTGTCACTTACCTTAAAAGTAATTCCTTATTTTACACAGTTACTCTTTATTAAGAGTGACCTGTTAGAGTACTTTTGCATTACCCACTTCAAAAACATGGCGCAGCAATATGGCTTGTCCTGCCAAGTGTGTTGTCGATCATTGCTTTAAAATGCTATTGTTCTGTTAAAATAATACGCCAATCTCATTTATATCAAGCATACAAGATTGTCTTTTTTCAATTAGTAGCATGTCTGCAAGTGATTCCGCAGGATTTACACTTTTTTAATACTTTTTTTAAAATTTCCGCTGACAAAAATTAAACAATATGAAAGAAAAATGAAAGTAACGACGTTCTAATTTTAAAAAGTATCTGATAACTGATAGTAAGAATTAAAAAACTAATGGATTAAGATACTAGTTACCACAAAAGAGTCACCTGACTACTCTAACTCAGTAATCTCAGTAATCTCCAACACTGATCTGAAAAAAATGAATTCTGGTGATGTGTACAGATTCCCTGGGTAGTTAATGTCAGTAGTTGACTTATTGTGGACTGATCCATAAATTCATATAGAGGAATGCACGTGTTAAAAATGCAAATGTTCTACCAAAGTGAAATATTGCTGTAAGGTCTGTCGTTTTGATGAGAGTTTGATGTCATCGCTGTAAAACAAAACTCTTTGGCGAATTGCTCGGCCATAACTTCCTGCAATAAAATCCATAAAAAAAAGCTTTACAACTGTCAATTCCCTCAAACAGAATAAACAAAATAATAATGTTAGAAAATATAATTTAGTCAGCAGGTCTTTGGAGAGGTCTCTTGGGGAACTGGGGGAAAACATGAGAGTCATCTATCAGAAAATAAGGATCTCTGCCAAGCTCTTCATGGACATAGATCCATACTCGTTTCCTTTCACCCTTAGGAAGTATATGGAAACATCAATTAGATTAATTGCAACGGGCTACTAGCGCTTGGCTGCTCATTTAACCATCAACAGGGGATCGAACATTAATTAAGAACCCTTGCAGCGTTGCCCGTGTCATTGAACCTAGGTCCAGGCGAGGCTATCACTTTTTTTCTACTGCGGGCCAATAATATTTGACTGCCCTCTGAATAAAGACATGCACAGTCTCCTGGGCTCTCAGACAGCTTGTAAACAGAATACCAAGCAGCCTGACAGTCCGGTCTACAGATATCAAACAGTCAGGCGGGCCAGGGAAGTCACACACAGAGCTACCATGTGTCAGCGAAACACTTAAAATCTAAATGTAAATATTCCTCTTGCACCGTGTTTGTTGAAGAGTAGAAGAGTGGGCAGTGCGTTTTCTTTGGTCTTTTTTTTTTGTCTTTTTTCAGGCAGTAGGAAAGCTGAGAGCGATACAGAGCAGGGACTCCTGAGTCAGTAGGGGTTCATATGTTTTCAGATGAGAAGTCTTTGCCACTGCACCATCTGTGGGCGCTGCACTATGGGTTTAGCTTGGAGAGTTAAGACCAAGACTTCACATCTCCCTTAAAACAATCTCCTCCATATACAATAAAAACTGTCAGTCATTTCCCTGGTCAAGAAACTTGTGGTAATCCACGAGATTCCTTTTGGGTTTTTTTGGACATCTTTGGACATTGCTCTTGTTTTTTGCACTGCACTTCCCAGAGATCACCTGTCAATCAAACAGTGTGGGTGGTACTGTAATGTTTTTTTCCTTGGATTTTCTGTTGATGAAGTTTCTGTAGGTGGCGCTCTTTTCTTTGTCTGTTCAGCCATGGTGTCTATCGCTGCTCATGCTAACTACCCAGTTCTTCTTCTGTTTATTCCAAACAAACTCTGCTTCCGGTAACATAAAACGCATCACTTCCTGTCTGCCAGAGGGTTTTCCCAGGACAGACACCAGGTGTTTATAGCAAATATAAAGCTTTCATGAACTGAACTTGAGTCACTGTTGTGTTATATCAATCGGCAATAGAGATGATTATTTTCATTTTAAATGGGCCCTGTGTGGCAGTGATCATTGTGTGTGTGTGTGTGTGTGTGTGTGTGTCTGTGCCTGTTTCCCGTATCATTGAATAGGAGGGGTGGAGTGTCATATGTATTGGTTTCAAAGTAGGGTTTTAGTATATCTTGGCTGTTTCCGAGGCCTTCCCATACTGCCAAGAAAACGAATCAGAGAGAAACACTGGTGTGTGTTTTTTTGCTCATAAACAATGTTTATGAGCATTGCTGAAGTATCGTGCTGGGCGGAAGTGACAGATGGTAAGTGTTGCCCCACACACACAGCGCAGATTCTCCGATGCATGCACCCACAGACTGTCAGACAGAGAAAAGGCTCTCCATACAGTATATTCAATACATATATTCATTCTGCCAAGGTTTATAATAAAGGGAGAAGAGAGTGTGCTACTGGACTCAGCTGTACGGTTTTGACCCCAGAGGCATGCATGTTATTATACATGGTCATATCTATTATACATACTGTGACCAAAAGCCATTGAGACTGCCTTCTGGAAGATATTTTTCACAACCACCACTTTCAGGTTCACACACTGAAAAGAGTGTCATTTCCGAGATGAGCTATGAGGTTTGCGGTAGCATAACGGCTGTAATGGGCCCCATTTTCACTCTGTTTCCCCTGCACACTGCAATCGCACTGAGGCACAATAGACGTAGCCTTTAATAAGCACTTGGGTTTCGTTAGGGGTACCTGGGGTTTGGTGGAGGCTGGAGGCAGCGTTGGGGGATGCTCGTTCATCACCGTGGTAACCATGGAGGAGCCGGAGCCAAAGACGGCGGCGATGGGGGAGGGGGGTTCACTGGGCGGGGTCATGCTGAGAGAGGGGGAGGCGGCGGAGGAGGAGGGAGGCTCCTCGAACAGATCCCTGTCCTTCAGCATGGAGCTCAGCTGAGGCTCCGGAGGAAACCCTGGAAAGACAGAGGTGGGGGAGGAGAGGAGAGGAGAGAGAGAGAGATTCTGTTATACCAACACTGAGGCTCTAGGATCAGAAAATGTGCACTTGCCTAACAAGGGTCGGTCGAAACCACTTGCATTTCAATCAATGCAGGAAGTAGATGCTCTCCAAAATTCAAATATCAAAAAGCCTTTCAAATGAGGAAGCTGGTGTCAAGAGACGCTCATGTCCAACCTATTACAAATAATTGAAAAAATAAGCTGTCAAATGCGCTGTAAGTGTGACTTAATTGCAATTGAACTGAATCAAGCCCTATTCTCTAACTGTATTCTGAAACCAGAGCAGTTGTTGGTCTACTATATACCTTATTATACACAGTGTATACAGTACAATATACAATATGTAACAATCAAGGAAAAGACAACAGCTCTTTGTTGCTTGTCCAATAGTGGAAAAATACTGCACTCATTGAGAGAATTTGTCCCAATGAAGATGTGTGTCTGGATGTTTTGACTCACCTTTCCCATGCTGCCCCTTGTCACGCCGACTCCCATGTCTCCTGTGCTCAAAGTGATGCCCGTGCCCGTGCCCGTTCCCGTTCCCGTGTCCATGCCCCCTCCCCTTGCGCGTCCCCAGCGGGTGGTTGTCCCGGACGTGGGACGGGTTCTTCACGCCCATGCGAGCCCTGTCTCTCTCCCTGCCAGGGCCCATCTCCAGTCTCACCGGGCTCAGGCCCTCCAGACCCGTCCCATCATCCTCGGGCCTGGCCAGGGGATGCAGGGGCCTGTGGGAGAGCAGCCCGGCTCCGCCTTTGGCAGCGCGGGCCCCCTGGCTCCCGTGCCCGCCGCGCTCCCTGACGTAGCCGTGGCCCAGCAGAGCTTGCCCGGGGTACTGCAGGGCGTTGCTGCCACCTGCTGAGGTCTGCGCCTGTCTCCTCTTGCCATGAGCGGCTCCGGGCTCGGCGCTGCGTGACACTGCCAGGGTGGCAAACAGGAACGCCAGGAGCAGACTCCAGGAGAGAGCCATTGTCTGTAAAACACAGCGCCACCTGCTGGGAGGACAAAACATGTCTCGTCAGCGCACACATGCTGCAGTGTGAAATGGATCCAAATAACAGACACTCAACCTACTCAACAGCATTGATGATGATTCATGCATAAGAATCAAGTGGCCATTTCTCTAGTGAACTAATTTGGAAGGATTATATCAGTATATCCAAAGATTTATTGAAATCTGTGTAGATAATAATTTGACAGCTGCTACACTGGAGAGATAAAATATGTGAATCCCGAACTAATTTGTCTTTTTTTTTTTTTTTTTTACCTTTTTACACTAGCAAGGCCAAGCTGCCATCAGTTGAATGTTCTGAATTTTTGAATGGAAATATTTCAGATTTCAAAATGTCCATCTGTGACTTTTCCTTGACTCTACTTTCTCTACAATACAGTGTTATTAGATTTTCAAAATCACACAAGAAGAGAGCAGTTATTGTTATATTTAGGCCCTTCAGTTGACAGCTTATTGGCCTTCTCTTAAACCTCCAAAATCAACTGACCTTTCTAGTGTTGAATAAAAAAAAACCCTGTCCCTTCTGATAAATGTTTGATTCTTTTAAAGCATGGTAGCAGTAGGGTGATGCCTATGGGCTGTTTTGCCTACTCATCAATAGGAGTTCAGTTACTTTTTCAACTTTGATTATTTACTGGCTAAGTCATGACAAAAAAAAACTCCATGCATAATTTACAGGAGGAGTATTTTTTAAATTTAAAATGAACTACAAAAACAACGAATTAGCAGGGGGGTTAGCACATTTTCTCACCACTGCTATCTTCAATTTCCCTGTGAAAACAAATCCATGCAGAGCGTTTTCTTTTGGAAAAACATCAGTCACATAAATTAGTGTAACTTCCCTCAAAGCGGCATCCCCCGGTTAGCTTTGAACCTGAGCCATTTACTGCAGCAGCCACTATCTGGAACCCTAGAAGACCTCAAGTACACGTGTCCTCTAGTCCGCTGTTCCCCCTCTCTCTCTCTCTCTCTCCCTCTCTCTCTCTCTCTCTGCCAAATCGTCTTCATCCCCGGCCCTCCTATCCTTCCAATCTCCCATTCCCCGTCCTCCGAATTCAGGCAGCATTCAACAGTCCCAGCAGTGATCACTTCCAGCCTCTCCAGCAGGCTCGTCTGTCTGAATTCAGTGGCTTTGAGGCAGCGATGAAGAGATAGGGAGGCACTTGTGCTTCTTTTAGGAAATGACTTCCCAGCCTTCAGTCCTGGACTACCTTACTCTGTGTGAGATATTGCACTGCGCACATCCTTCATCACTGCCTGTTCAGCGGTCTCAAGAGCCCTCAAACTGTACCTTTCATTACAAAAGTCAACATATCTGTGAGGTGTGACTGAACTGAATTATGAGGTTTGTATTACTGCATTACAGGCCCAACCCTTTGTCCAAATGTGAATAAAACAATAGAACTGCGTCCAAAAACCTAAGCATTGGAGCCGAAGATGTGTTTTGTTTCCCGGCTTAAATGACAGAGGTCTTGAAAAAAGACTTTGTGTCCCAAATGTGCATTTAAATTGTGATTTGAAGCTACGAAAGGTTTGTTTACATTCATGAAATTCACCTGTTTTCAGTTATGATGGCATGAGGAAATCACAAAAAGCTTATTTTCCAAACTGCAAGCCCTACCCTGCAAGAATCGATGCATTTATAGTGATACTTATTACTCAAAAAGATCCCAGAATTCAGCTTTAATAGTATAAACCACACATGGAAGGCCAACACCTTTACTAAAGGGAATACACTGACTCCTCTCATTTGTGTCGTGTCACGGAAGATGACAGGATATGGGGCTGTTCCTATATGATCTGGTGTGTTTTGCCCTCCACTTTAATGGGCTGGGACAATCCATTGCCATAGAAACACAACACTATTACGTTGCCGTGGCGGGCGACTCCTTTGTGTTAAAAGACAGACGGCGGTGCAAGGCATACAGAAAATCAATGAGGGAGAAGTATTGAGCCGCTGGTGATGGTGTGTGTGAGTGTGTGTGTGTGTGTCTGTGCGAGGGGGGTTGATAAGGTCTCTCCTCCTTCATCACGCTGACACACTCCGAGCTGAAAACACACACCCTGGGGTTTACAGTGGGTTATTTAGGTGTTTCTAAAAACAGGACAGAGGCGGGAGATTGTGTATGGGGTGGAGAGGAAGCTGGTGATGTCAGGGGAAATTTGCAGCGCTATTGCAGGCAGAGTCTGCCTGGGGGATTAGAGGCAGACTACTTTGGCTCGCCTCTGGGAGTTCGACCAGCTGTGCAGTTTGCAAACAAGAGTGTGAGGCTGGCTGCTGAGGTGAGACCTTTATCTCCAATGGCCCTTCAGAGTGTCAGAGGGGAGGGCAGTCGGCCGTATCGCGCACAAAGTGTTTGGCCAGGATTAAGCTCTGTCTGTTTGACACATGAGGTGCTGCCACTGTGGAGCGAGCCTGGAAGTGGATCGCCCGAAAACAAAAGGGCGATTTCGTGGGAAAACACCCAAAGTTAACAGTGGGAAGGGGGGTGGTGAGGGCGGAGGTGTTGTCGGTGCGATCACATCTCAAGGGTCTTCTATAAATCTATAGAACGAGATTCACAAGATTTTCTGAACGTAATTATCCTTGTTTGCAATGATAACGTAAACACAAATCAAAAAGGTAGATGAACACTCAGAATGCTCACACAGATGAAACCGAAGCATCTGAAACGAGCATGGAGATAATAGCGAGAGCACAATTAATTTCCCCCCCCAAAAAATGATGTTTTTCCCCACATGAAAGAGAGATGTGACGCCTCCATAGAAACAGAATGAACTGTGTGTCAACCCCATCAACCGTAAGGCCTGAATAGACCTGTCATCTCAAAGGGAAGGCAGGCGGTGATGGAGGGGCACCGAGCATCTCCGCACAGCAGTGCCCCCTTTTCCTCTGTCAGACTTTCATGTGCCGCTAACAGGTGGTCCTTTGAGGAGACACAGGATGGGGATGATAATGGAGCACTCTGGGTGGCATTCCGGGTTTTAAGCACAGTCTCTTGTGTGTGATAAACAGCCTCCGCGAACAACACAGCCTCCTGCCAGAGCCTGTATTATACATCGCTGTGTGATGTAGGTAGGGCACAGCAGGGCGAGCATCTGCTACTGAGGCGATGGAGAGGCCAAACGAGGAGCCTGGAACTGTAGAGCTGCATTCCAAAATGAGATAATCCACCATTTGAACAAAAAAAAATGACTGATACGGCAAAAAAATGTTCCCAAGTCAATATAGAGCCTCTCGAGATAGAACTCTTGAAGGGTTTTACACTGATTGTGAAGCCAGAGAGTATGGAGGACTGACCATGTGTGATTAGACACATAGTCTGCCAGCCAAGGTCTCCTTCAATCCAATCAATTCAAGAAACGGTTCTTCTTTAAAATCCACACTTTGAAAGGCCTGTGGCATTGGAAGGTATAGTCACATTCAACCTTTTAAGTATTAACTGAGAATAAACATTGTATCATCAGTCAGTGAATTGACTGAACTGCAAGTGAACTGACCCCGAACCTGAACATCAACAACGGATTGAAAACAAACTAGTGGACACTAGCAGCACAGATCCTGGGGCTTAATGTGTGAAAATGTTCTCCAACTTTATCCCAGATTTCATTGTTTAACTCAAACAATATGCTATAAAACAACTGAAATAACTTCTGTAATGAAATTAGCTTCGGCCTTTAATATACCAACAGCAAAAATCAATGTTAATTCCTGATTTTGACATTGTGATACCTTTATTTAACATTCGCAATACACCTTATTTATACGGTACTTTTCTAAAAAATTCACACAGTGCTTCACGGTGAATCAAAGTGTCAAACAGAACAATAGTAAAACAATAGTAGTAATAGTAAAAGCAGACGGGGAAAATAAAAACAGTGGCAACAATAAAGGAGCAGCTTACGGAAATAAAAACAAAACAATAGTATACAATAATAAATGTCAAGAGAAGACAATATAAAAGCAGTGCAGTAGAAAGAACAATAAAATGATATCTAATAATATAATGTCAAGAGGAGGCAAGGTTATAAAAATAAGACTTTAAAATGGACGTAACATACTTGATACAGACTTGGCCAACTTCAAATCTAGTGACAAGTCGCTCCAAAGGTTCAGGGCTCTGATTGCAAAAGTCTGGTCTCACTTTGACCTCAGTCTGGATTCTGGTCCTGAGAGAAGAGCCACAGATGGATGAGCTCGGAAATGTAGGGTGGGGCTAAAGCATGTGCTGTAGATGAACAATATAATCTTAAAATCAATTCTAAATTTCATAGGAAGCCAGTGCACAGAAGCCAAAATTAGGTTATTGTGGCTTAGGTGTGGCAGAAAACAACAACACAAAACACTACCAGTCAAAAGTTTGGACACATCACCTTTTTCCTTATTTTTACTATTTTCCGTATTAATAGTAAAAACATCAAAACTATGAAATAACACAAATGGAATTAAGCAGTGACCAAAAAAGTGTTAAACAAATCAAAACTATCTTATATTTTAGATTCTTTAAAGCAGCCGCCCTTTGCCTTGATGGAAAGGCTTTGGAAAGAAATTCATACATAGGTTCAACTTCACTATTTATATTTGTCTAAGAAACAAATTTAAAGCATTTAAGCATAAGCCTTTAGATCAAAATGGCTTTAAGATAATGAAAAACACAGTACATTCAATCAGGTGTGTCCAAACTTTTGACTGGCAGTGTACTGTATGTGTGTGTAAGAAGCTTTTATAACCGCAGTGTACAGTGTGAGGCGGCGGCCAGGGACACATGAATCAGAGTGGGGTGAGATACGTATGAAGTGATAGGTAATCTTGCAAGAGAGTGCAAAGGGAGCACCTTTGGAGGGCCGGATGATTAAGCTGTGATGAGATCAGAGACCTCTCTCCGCTCTGTGATCAATCGGTCAGTCTCTTAAGCATGACGGGCCCCTGTGACATACTTCATATAAAACTATACTTAACGGCGAGTGGACCGAGCCCCGCCGCCGAGATGAGGAAGGTGAGTTGGGAAAAGCGGTGAGGCGGAGCGTGAGGCAACCCCCGGCAGTAAACTGCTGTATATGTGTGCATCTTCAGCTTCACCTGCTGTGACACCAAACCTCCAGGAGCCATCTGTTCCTGTTGTATTATCTCTCATAGCAACCAGCATGGCCATAAGGATCCACCAAACAAAGAGTCCAGAAACAGACTGCTAAAGCGGAGAGGACACGCCAGGCGGAGGCCACCTTCAATAAGTCTTTTTATCTTGGCCACATAGAGAGATTAGAGGCCTGGGTTTGAAAACGGGAGTGTTCTCCTCTCAATTAATATCAGAATTACACAGTAGGTGTTATCAACTGGAGCAGAGTGTTATCAGCCACTTATCAACCAGGCTTTTGAGCGCGTGCTTAATTTGGTATTATAGTTTATTACAGGCTGTGAGAAAGAGCCCAACGGGTCACTGTCACACTGTCTGGCTGCACAAGGCACAGGCTAAATTTCTCTTTACCAAGCAGATACAAACAGATAATAAAATAAAGGAAAACGCATGAGTGAACACAACAGTCCCCAAAACAATAAAATGTGTTGTCTGTTCTCTGGCTGATCCACTTATATTTCAATTCAATCCCTGTTAAGTTGCAAATACATTGCAGTCCCGCCTTCTGACTTCAAAGAGAAAATTCCTCTTTGTCATGAAAGTAATAATGTTGAATATTTGATGCTTGAATACTTACTTTTATATCTCTCATCTTGGGTAAAATAGGTCTAGTTTGCGCCACCAAATTATCATAAATATCAGCTCAATAACAAGCACCCAAATTACAGCGGGAGTTAACGCCTCTGCATAATAAACATCTCTGCCAAGCTGCAGCGAACACAATAAAACTTCATTTCCTCAAGGGCCAATAGCACCGACTTCAGCAATATAAAAAGCTTCCGCTCCCAAAAGCCTCCACAAACAATATTGGTGGGTTTCACACGTTGACTGGGAGGTTTTGCAGCTTTAGGTGTGCATTGGTTGGAGAGGCCCTGGATGGAACCAACACAGGGTGAAAAAAAAAAAATGAAAAAAAAAGAGCCATAAGGAAGGTCCATCTGTCAGCAAGTGAGCCGGAGCAGAGAGGGAGACACGAAATGATTCAGTGGTAATTTGGTTGCAGGTACAACAGATGTGGGGCGAGACCAGAACATTGTCACTGATGCACAGTAACATCTCCAACATCCTCTGATGTGGCCCTTATCTTCTATTTGAGTGTAGCCCGGCCCACACACACACACACACACACACCAACCAATGCATGCACACAAACACACATGCGTACACACAGACACACACACACACACACACACACACTCACAGTCACAGCGGGACAACCTCCTCCAGACACCCACATAGAAGCATGTTCCAAAAATGCTCTGAGACACAAACAGCACCAGAAGCACAGCAACAGACGTCCCACAGAGAGGAGAGAGAATGAGAGAGACAAAAGAGAGGAGGAGGGGGAAAACCGAGACCAAAGGAGAGAATAAGACGTAATACTGTGTGTGTGAGAGAGAGAGAGAGAGATAGAGAGGGATAGAGAGAGAGAGAGACAGAGAGAGAGAGAGAGAGAGACCAAGAGTGAGGGGGAGAGAGAAAGAAACAGAAAGGAGTGAAAAGAGAAGCAGAGAGAGATAGAAAGAGACAGAGAAAGAGAGAGAGAGAGAGAGAGAGAGAGAGAGAGAGAGAGAGAGAAAGGGAGGCAGAGAGAGAGACAGGAAGAGACAGAGATAAAGAGAGAGAGTGAGAGAGATGGAGAGAAGAAAGAAAGAGAGAAAGAGAAAGAGAGGCTGAGAGAAAACTAACTGAGTGAAAGATGGAGAATTTATCCCGTCTTAATTAGAACAAAGTGCCGGTGTCATCTCTCATTTAGTGGCAGATAAGGAGACCAGCTGAGTCCACTCTTGCACAAAAAACACGCCTTGGCTACCGAAACCAAAACAAAACAACAACTTGCATTCTGCCTAAACCCGTGAAATCTGGACACCTGCATCCCGACACCCGCATGGGAACGGCCTGACCGGTCAGCGGGAAATACCGCCGCCTCTAAAAGATCAAGTGAAGCATGCAAACACGTTATATGAACCCAAGTTTCTCCCAACACAGTCCGGACCGCCTGCCAGTGTTGAATGAGTCTTGATCAAACAGATGCAACCACACTTGGCAGTGAATATGGCTGCAAGTTCTCACCGCCTGCTGGAGGAGATTTGATGTGTAGCACTGTAGCCTTGGCCCAACCTCGTATTTTCCATGATTTAGAATATGATCAGAGGGAGAGAATGAGAATATCCACTATGAGAAAAAAAAAGTGATATGCCTGAGTAATGATTGATAGCACAGATTTAAAACAAATCGCGGTGCTTTTTAAAGGATATTAGGGTCATTAAAATCCTTGTTGGACACTTTCACAGATTGGATCCTCCAGATTTTAGGGCTGAATGATGAACTTCAGGTAATGATTTCATTCCAAAATGGATATATAGCAGTTTTTAATAGAGCGCTTCAAATGCAGATCCCTTTCACGGGAATAATTTTCCACCCTATACTAAGAATAATGTTAGTGATAGTGTGTCCTTAGGTTATCTATTCATTTTCAAATAAGTCATCACTTATTAGTGAATCTGGGCCTTGTTTTGGCCCCCAGGTTTCTCACAGAGGGGTCCCTCCGCAGTTCTTCTGATCATGTCTAATGCTTTCCTGCTGATTGACTTGCTATTAATTAACATACTCGTTAACGGTGAGTCCACAAATATACTTCAGCTTTATAGTGCATTCCACTTTTAATTGCATAGTCTCACACTGAGACTCCCCCACTTTAATCTTTCTCTCTATTTCTCCCTCCCTCCCTCTCTCCCTCCCTCTCTCCTCCCTCTCTCTCTCTCTCTCTCTCTCTCTCTCTCTCTCTCTCTCTCTCTCACACACACACACACACACACACACACACACACATTCATTCTCTTTCTCTAGCAATGTTGTGCAGTGAGCAACAATAAACTGTCAAGACAAGAGATAATCGCTGCAATAATTTCTCCTCACCATCCATCCTATAAACTCCTTTATATTGTTGATCTGGTTTTAAAGCGTGACAATAGGAAACGCCACGAGCACAAACGACAGAACTGAAATTGATTATCAGTCTAAAACTATATTCCAGGATCAAACCACATCTAATTATTTGATTGCAAACCCTCATTGTAGCTCTCACTCATTAGTTTGTATGACTAGACGAGTTGATCAGCAATTCAGCGACACTCCGCGAACGAAACAACCCCCTCCTCATCAATATAGGCTGATCCCGTTACAATAATTCAGATATTAACTTTTGTGGAATTATTCAGGCGCGTTCAGAGCCGAGATTGACTTTTTTAAGCACAGATGGTTTTCGCATTGCATTTATTCCTTAAGAAAAAGAACTCGTAATCCTATAATAAATTTTAGTAAGATACTGTTCAATTATCACAGCAAAACTATGAACCGCATTCAATATTCTATAGGAATTACCTATTGGAGTGATATCATAGGAGATAAAAAGTAGGCAACCATAAGGTCACTATAAACTCACTATAAGCCGCTACAGGGATATTATAGTGATTTTTCGTTAGGAATGGGGCTGATGCCTACAAAACAGTAATTAACAACACAGACACTTACAGTGGGAGAAATGCTCTTATTGGATAAAGAAAATGTCTTACCCGCGTTTCTTTGTTGTTGTTTTCCTCTGAGGCCGATTATAATTGCAAGAGCAACTCAGTCATATGGCTGCAGGTTGACAGCGAGCAGGAGCGAAACACAGCAGCAGCAGCTCAGTAGTCCGCTCGCCACCCCGGGATGTGCCGAGCATATAGGGACTGGCTCCGGTTTATGAGGGGAGTCACTAGCTCCGGGTGCGCGCCCCCGTGTGCGCGATCACGTCGGGACTCTCTCTCACTAGGGGACAGATGTCAGGAAATTGTCCCATCAGGGGGGACAATGGACAGAGAGGATGATGGGGCGATTATTATTATTATTGTTATTATTATTGGCTTTATTTTAAAGAGGTGGCCAGCAGTGAGAGAGAGAGAGAGAGAGAGAGAGAGAGAGAGAGAGAGAAAGAGAGAGAGAGATCGATCATCACTGTGATTTTTCATAAGTGATCCATCATGATTTTTTCACAGCTTGTCAAAAATGTCCCTCAAGATTATATAACCAAAAGTGATTCTGAAAACTCTGTTGCCTCAGACATCCACAGCACCTGAATCCTCAAAATATTCCCATTGTACTGTCAGTAAGACTCTACTATAAGTCTATTTGCACCTAAACATGATAGATTTCAACTGAAGGCTTTCATTCCAAAACTCCTATCCGTTTTAGAATAAAAATGTGACATGATGCTCACTGCTCAATGTTTCCAAACAGACGATTGCATCCTCTAAAATGTGTCTATTTTGTATGTAAATGGTAAATTGAAGCTAATATAATATTCAATAGTGATTTTATCCAATGGTGGATAACACATTTTACAATGAAACTCTGCAATTGCATTCTTCATGGGTTTTCCTATTGGATTTCCATAAGACATTTGACTATAGTGTGAGCAAAGCTAATTATAAATCTATGCCACACTATAATGCCTTTTGTGTAGAAAGATATAATATTTTTGGAAACTGATTGTGCACAAGTCACTTAAGGGAATAGTGTGACATTTATAATTTTAGTCTGTTATTTTGGTTTGTCCTTCTGCATAAAAAAATGCTTGTTAGCATTATTGAAACCAGTGAGTAAGCTTTATACTCATTTGGTTTGACTGAAGAATGCAAACAATGCTAACAAGCCACTTATTGAATTGCCAGTGTGACACAACGGGACACGAGTCTGGTGAAGTGAGATAAGACTAAAATTCTAAATGTCAAAGTATGCCTTTAAAATCATTCTGCACTCAGTACACAAACATCTAGCCTTGTGAAGGGTCCAGTTTTTGAGTTGAGTATGTAGGCCTGTGACTTATGCGTGTATTTGTGTATGGTTGTTTTATCTGTCTATTTATGTATGTATCATGCATCTATAATCTGTTTATTGGGTAAAGCACTTTTAAGTAGCTTGAACGTTGCATTTCTGAGGTTTGTTCAGGATGTGATACACAGAGCTTTTTAATGTTTTGATGGAATTCCTACACAAGAACAGTCAGTAACTTGTGTTTCTTGCTGAAAAAGAAATGTTAACATGCTTGCTTATGTGATTTTTTCACTTCCACTCCAAGTTGAGATTTCCACCTATTGCTTCATGCTTACAGTGTGTGTCATGCATATTTGATATCAACAGAGCTGTAAAGTAGAGGATGACATGTGAATGGGACCCCTGCAGCTGCTGTTTGACTCCTGTGACGCTCAAAAGCTTTTCAGTGTCAGGAGTGAGACAGAACCGGAATCACTGTCAGTGGTCCGCTTGCTGGAATCATCACCTTTTTCTTGTCTTTTTTTTTTTTATAAACATTGCATTTCCTCAAGCCTGTACTCTGCCCCAGTGCTGTCACACCACTGCCAAGCCTGGGTCAAGCAGTAGCTGGAAGTATTTCTTGGTGTTTGGTTTACTCTACTGAAACTCTAGATGTGTAGGGTTTGCTGTACATAGGACAAAACAATTGCAAAAAAGTACCAGAAAGTTTGGACAATGACAGGAAAGAATTTGAAAGCCAATCACATTTTTCTGTGACTCACTTACCTGAAATGTGAATGTCCTGATGCAGTGAGCCCCACCCATCTGGTACACTAAGCACAGTAAAACAAACACCGAGAATAACAGAATAACTCTCCATGTGTCAAAAATGCTGAAAATTTGTAAGAAGGAAGTTACTCAAGAGACACAAGTGAAACTAACATAAATAAATCTTGAAAGTGATGTTAACTGAACAAAAAAAATACTGTGTTCACAATATCAATATCCTATGTTTAAGTTGACTTGACATATCAAATTAATGTTATGTTGCTCAAAATCAACAAGAGGTTAAGCTACCATGTGTTTTGAAGGTAAAGCTCAAGTTAAAACAGCTTTTAAAATTAATGTTTACTATAACTGCAATAATTAGTGTTATGCCAACATTTATAGTCAAGGCTGCACTAGGTTTCCCAGGGCCTGCAGTAACACGATGTTATGGCCTTACTTATGACAATAAGTGAAACTGTATGAAATGTGGGCTGACCCTACTGCAGCTGTAGAAACAAGTCTATTGAAACTGTCCTTGTGACTGTTTATATGTTCAGTGCATGCAGAAAGTCTACAAGAGTATGTCAGCATATCTAAAAAAAACATAGACATCTAAACTTTGACCTGCGAGTTGTTTTTGTTTGATATATTTTGAGGTTTAGAGTTTATGTTTTTTATGCTAAGCACAACTTAGTATTTTTACAATCAGGTCTGAGTCAAATAGCATTGTGCTTTTTTGGTAGTCAAAGCAGGTTAAAGCAAACACTGGGCATTATTTGCATATGCTATTTGACCCATACATGCTGAGTGTGCTGACACTGGAGAGAAACCTCCCCGATAAAAAACATTTTCCACCGCAGGACAGCGACAAAAAAACCCCAAACAATTCTCTTCAGCAGGTACGACACCAGGGAACAGGACAGTCTAATACGCAGAGTGCACCGAATGCATGTGGCACCTTGCAGAATTGGTATGCGTTTTTTTTTTTTTTGGCAGTGGGAGTGATGAGGGAGAGGAATAGCAGGAGGACCCCCTGCCAGGCCGCCTCATACATTATCAGCACATGGCTCCCCAGCAGGCATCCACTACCACATACCAGGGTGTCTAGCTGCTATACCGCCAGGGGCAGGCTGGGAGCTTAAATATGGGTGCATGTGGCAATTCTCAACACTCCCGTTTTTTTTCCTCGATGGCTGCACACAGTGAAACCCTCTTGCCGCATCCAAAAAGCAAAAGCAAAAGGAACAGGCAAACACACAAATGAGTAAAATATAGGTTATTCACAATTTAATTAAAATTGATTGTCAGGAGAAGAATATAATACACAAAATTGTGCTTTGTGTGCTTATATGAAGTGATGCAAATGAATTATGTACACAAATACTTGTATATCTCACATATATGTACAAATGACGATACAATATCACAAAGTGAGTCCACATGTCAAGCGACTATAACTTTGGGAAACATTTTGACAGCAAGGCAAGGCTTTCGATGAACTACCTTGAAATAGTAGATAGTTAACTTGTTGTACAGTGAAATCACCAATATTTTAGCCACTTTCTATAATCTCACAGTGTTGCATGTTTGTTACAAATGAAGCGGTGTGGTTTTATTGCCTTCGAACAATTGCATCATAATTTAGGGATCAATAGCAGCTTTTACTTCTACATGCCAATTTCCTTATTACAGTAAATCCATGCCACAGCCCAACAGGCTATGGCTCCCAGTTCAATAAAAAAAACATAATTTTAATGTGGTGCTTTCATGAGAGAAAAATCATTAAAGAATCAAAGATAAAATATTTTAACCTGAAATATGCAGTGTTGATTTTGACACCAAGCACCCTGGGAAAGTTTTGAGACATTAAAAGAATCTACTTCACAGTAGAATACTGCCACCTTGTGGAGTAACGCTGTACAATTACTTCAAACCTCCTCTGATAAAGTGCTGCTACTCACACTGATCAAACACATTCCCTGAAGCAACTTTAACAACTAAATGATAATAACACTGAATAATTATTCAATAATCTCAGCTCATCCTCTGGCAGTAATGAGAAACAGGAAACCGTGGATTCGACCTAGTCTACGATGTGAAATCACTGGAAAACAAAAGCAGACAGTGTGTATATTGTAGCCTTCAACAGGAATTAAAAGCAAGCTGGTTGAATTCTGTGTTGAGTGAATGATGATTTGATCACATCGGCCTCAAGGCACATTAAAAACACTTTTTGTGAAAAGCTTTACCACTGAAAGCTGTAATTACCGCACGCTCACACACACGTGCGCACACACACACGCACGCCAAAGTGTCTCATCCCCATTATGGGGGCACAGCGTCGTTATGGTAACTGGATGCTGTGGCAGGGTGCCAATGACTGATGCAATATTTTTTTTATAAACTCTTGTCTCTGATGCCTGTGTCTACAAGCTAAGATCTCATCTGTCATAACAGTCTGTTAAGTCTATCGAAGACAACCCTTGATGATTTCCCTTCTAACTACAACACACTTCAGTTACTGAATGAGGTCAGTAGGCAGCAAAGATGGCGGCAAACTAAGTGATTGTACAGCATATTGGACAGAGACCTGAAATCGATGCAAATCATCTGAATAAAACCTGTGCTAAAATTACCCACAAAGTTTTCAAATCAATTTAATGCCTCCCTGTTAATGATCACCGTTAAAACCTGCCTGAATTTTACAATCAGCGTTACAATCATTCATTCAGCGAGTGGCGGTACCATCATCCTCCTCACCACGTTCTGAGCTCCGACTGGTTCCCCCGAGCTCGGCCCACTGTCCAACATAAACCCGCCCCCGGCTCACGGCTCAAGAGGGCGTCAGCGCCGCGGGGTCCTGGCTGGGCTTTCCGGGCGGCACCTCGTACTTGAAGACCACACTGAACAGCTTTCCCCCCAGCCGGTCGGCCAGCCACGAGTTCTTGATGACGGCCATCTTGAGGCTCTCGCAGCTGAGCATGGCGTAGTAGTTTGTGTGGATGGCCCGGCCCATGCCCTCGATGATCACCAGGTCCGTCTGCCGCTCCCGCACCACCATGGCCAGCACTTTGTCCAGACGGCTGGGGAATGGCAAGAGGCAGAGAACAAAGCACTACTGATGATGTCTGAAGGGGCAACACTTAAAAGTTTTACTGCCCCAAAGCACAAAATGACCACAGTATACTTGTGGGGGGTTGATAGGGCTGTTCATCAATACCAATGACTCAACGATTACTTTGCCATGTGCTGAGATTTCTGACTTTCAAGACTAACTTTCTGGCCGTATTCGCAGATTTATTTATTTATTTTTTTTAACAAAAACTCCCCATCCATTAGAATTCCTCAATTTCCGAGCAACCGGCATCACAAGACATTTCAGCTATGAAGACTCTAAAACCTTGTTCTCAAGCCAAAAGTGACAAAGCATTATTATTATTACTGTATACTATACACATGTTACCTCTTCACTAGAGGCTTCTGTTGAATCTGTGCTGATTAGCTAGCTTACTTGTCTCTATTGTGAAAATGCAATTTTATTTTTTGTGTCAATTACAGGCCTGCATACTTCAAGGTGAAGGGAGGGGTGGGGGGCTGTGCCAGAGACCTGTCAATGAGGGTCATAGATTACTCAATGCCCCTTTAAAATCAATAGACCTGTGCTGTGGACAAATACGCTACTCTGTGCATCAGAATTCACAACAAAAAAATGGTTACTATGCATTTATTGTTGCTCCAAATAGACAAAAAAGTACAAGAGCAATGGAACGGGTCTGAAGCTTTTCAGCATGTGGTAGAATCATTTCATCGTTCTATTTGTGCAGATATTCAGTTCAGCAGAATAAGTCAGGAGCTATACTGGTGGGAAAATGGGTACAAACAGAAGTAATTTCCATCTGCCGTTTAGCCTCTGCAAACCCAAACTCAGGATCAGGATAATTTATTAAGTGGTGATATTTTTCCATGACTTTTAAAAAGCCTCATTCAGACTTCATATCTGGACTTAGAATTACAGTTATATCATTGTTTACTAGTCATGTTAGGAGTTTAAAAGACAGCTGCATTTGCATTTTATGAGGAGTGACACTGTCTACATTCATATACGTTTCATGTAGTTGAAGACTTACTGTCATTTCACACATTATGATTGAAGTTTTTTTTTTTTTTTCTTTTTTGGTGTCAAACATATCATTACACAGCAATACACTGCATTTCCAGGCTGACTTAACAGAGATATCTACTTGATATTTCAATTAACATTTCATACTTTTTTTTTTTTTAATTTCCTGACTTCTTGAAAATATCAATATGTGACAATGAGTCTACAACTACAGTACATAAAATGAGCATGTCATTTGTGCATTGAGACTGAACATGTAGTTTTTCTTTTAATACTTTTCCAGGCATTTTGTGCCCTTCCCAAACTTTTACAGAGCTAGAAATGATCCAATTCATTTTTCATACATTTCTAGCCTGTGAAGAAAAAAACCCAGTCTACATGTTCATAAAATATTCATTAACAAGACAATGCAATTAATTAAACAAAAATCTAAAATAAGGGATGCCTTGTGACCAACCTCAGATCCAGACAGGGAGAACTGGAACCACTCTGCACCAATGTAAGCCTGTCCTCCTTCAGCCCGGCCCTGCACAACAGATAATACTTCACTGCAAACATTGTTGAAAAATAGAAAACGTTTCAAGTGTGAAATCAGGAGATCAGACACTCAAAACTGTATTTTAGAAGTTATTCAGCAAAGAAAAAGATGTTTTTTTAAAGAAGACGATGATGTTAGTTGGCTTTCTCTCACTGTGTGAATAATAGATGTGGTCTATGTTTCACACAAGTAACAATACATCATTACTTTTGTCATCAGCTTGATCTGTCCAGCAATTAGAGCAAATGAACATCACGTCAATCAAACTCTGCGTCCGTTTCCAAAAAGTCTCATAATACTCACTGAATCACTGGATCCATAGCAGCAATTTTTTCTGTTAAAATTTGCAGTTCACCATTCGTTACGTCATTCAAAGCTGGACCCGAGTTGCTGGCCAGCACAACCTAAAAAGGAAACGGCACATAGAATGATAATTTTTGGAGTCACATTTTATCAAAAGTATGATTTTTTTTAAATCATGGTATTACGGTTCCTTACCTCTGTTCCCCTACAGAGAAGCTCTCTGACAAAGGGCATCACCCCTAGAATGATGTCCATTCCACTATTATCTACGAAAAACAAGGCACACTTATGAGGAGGACCCTGCAAGAGAAAACCGGGATGGATTGTGTTCAAGCAGTGAACATAAACAGCACAGCAAAAAAACACACTATCACACGTATGTGAAATATTAAAAGTGAGAAGTCAAAAGGCAGAGGATGGCACTGACACTGCCCAGAGTTATGGATTTGTTTCCCACTGGGGTAACCCATGCTAAATGTGTATGCGCTCCTGAAAGGTGTTTTGGATAAAACCGCCCACCAAATGGCACGCTACAGTAAATAACTTGATGTTGAGATGTAGTAAAATACAAAAAGCTGAGAGAGATCCACACCTTCAGTCTCTGGAGCCATTGGTCATAGGCATCGACAAGCCATGGCCGCTCTGAGGGGGAAAACGAAAAGAGACACTCATTTGGAGATACATTTTAATCAATAGACTCAATTTGACAGTAATATAAATTTGCTCTGCATTTTGTTTTAAATAGACATTAAAAGAAGTGACAGAAATGGAGCGGGTCTGAAGACTTGTGTGTCAGTGTGTCAATACTGGGTTCAACAATAAGAAACCCACAGTCAGAAGGTATGCTGGAGGAGAAATAGGTCCAAAGAGAAGTGCTTTGATACCTTCCAGCTGCCGTTTCGCCTCCTCAAACCCAAACTCAGGATCAGATTCCAGGACACTGCGTGACATCAAGACAAAATATGCACAAGTGTGAGCAGGTATCTCGACTGCTGCATCCAAACCACTAGAAACCAGACTTTCCAAACTTTGTGTTCTAGGCTAGAATCCCTAACCAAACCTAACCATGTGTCCACACTGTGAGCAACACAATGAACAAGTCACCGGAAGTCAATTCATTTCCTACTGAGCTGTGTGGATGGTCAACAAGCCTTTGGCCAAGAAAAGTCTGCCACAGCTGAACTTTCTGAGTCAGACTTCCATGCTTCCTCGTCTCCCTACTGAAGTGATTTAATTCCATGAACAATATTTCTGCTAGGCAAGTGCAAAATGGATGAGAAGCTGATTAGTCAGTCAAAGCTTCCTAGGTTTCTGCAACATTCATCTGAAAGACTAAAAAAATAAACATCTCAAAACCAATACTCGGAGAACAGATGTATCCATAGTCAATGGTAAGCTCTGAAGTATTTATTTTTTTTTTTTTTCAGTTTATTTTCGATTAATGCTATCCAATTAGCATTGTTCAAAACTTTGAGACCTCAACATAGATGTAATCGGAGCCTCTCGCACCGCCCACAGTCGGTCAGAATAGAGCGACCCATCAACCAAGTTGCTCAAAGTGCGTACGAATAGTTAATTCCACTCACTCAGAAACGGCCTTGGCTCCCCAGTCGAAGACATTCCCAGCCAGGACGCCCCTGACCAGGGCAAACTGCCTCTCCTCCCAACTCAGCTCCTCCAGGGATTTCACTGCCTTCTGGTAGTACTTCAGAGCCATGTCATTCTCCCTCTGTTTGATCTGCAATAGAACAGAGACACGATAGTGAGAAACAGCTTCTACTTCAAATGGAATTGAGGGTTGTAATGATGTTAAAATGATTTCACAAAATGTCAGACTTATTTCTATTGCTTAAATTACATGGATCATTTTACCAGACGGACACAAATCTGTACAAAACCATTAAACTGTATGAGAACATTAATCGTAAAACATTTACAACAAGGATCAGTCAGCACCACCACAACTCAACAGCACTTGTATCACACAAAAATAAATAAAAATTAAAAAAATCGATGGTGTACTACAAAGAGCAGAGAAAAGACTGAGGAACAGAGAGGTTGATAGATTTCACTCAGACCTTAGAGTAGGGATCAGGGAAGTTGAACTCGTTTAAACAGTGTTCCCTCGTGTCTAACAGACTTCTGACAGTGAGGGATCCATAAGCACTAGGTGAGAAGAGAAGCACTCTACATTAGCCAGAAAGAAACACACACACAAACGGGGCTGGGACGATAGAAACATAGCACTTTTCATAATGTGAAAACGTTTTCGCTTGAATTGAAGGTATACTAGTATGGGCTGACCAAGTTTTCATAACACTGGGGCAAATTTACCTATTCAAAACCCATTATAGAATTAGCAAAATGTGAGAATCTCATGATATGGTTGTTTTTCTTAATTTCTGAAAGTCTGGTTTTCTGGATATACAAGTTTTTCATCCTAGAGCAGCAACAGGCTACGCCCCCATCATTCCAATATCACTATTCTTTCAGTATATTTTGCTTAATTACTTGTGTTTTATAAATCATCAGTGCACCATAATATGTTTAACGTTTTGACCAATTCACATTGGCCACAGCTCAGAGTTTTGGTTGAAAAGGACAACTCACAATGCGGTGCACACCATTCCTAAAAACTGAATAAATACACATAATTCAACATCAACAAAACTTCCCTCATTCGCTGATAAAGCATGTAAGCGGTTACATTAGCTAGGTATGAAGATATGAGTCTAATGCAGATGATCAAGACAGGAGTTGAGTTCTAGTCTACTAGGAGCAACGTCAGCAAGATGAGGCTTGCATGCAGAACCAGAGGCAATCCTTACAAAGGCTGGTGGCGGAGGGTCTGAAGCTTATGTCTGTACTTCTGACGGAACTTCTCGGCTCGCTCAGCAGCCTCTGGGATATCAGGCTGGCTCGCCACAGCTCTCTTCACCACCTGTTCAAAAGAAACAAGAACAATAATCAGCTGTGTCTGCCATTTACAGCCTCTGTCAATCAAAGAGCAAAGGCTTCTCTCTAGTCTCCCCATTTTGCACCGACATTAAACAATCAGACAGGGAGAAATCCATTGTAGAAGAAGCAGAGTTTTCTGGTATTATATTCAGAAACGATAACCGCTGATAAATGTGGTTTAGTGTGTTGGGGAGAGTAACCGTTCAGTGAAAGATACCGCCATCCTACCCCGTCTAGAGCCTCCTCGAAGCAGTAGAGCCAGTACTCGCGGGCCAGAGCGTCCTCTGTGAGGTCCACCGTGTCAGGGATGTAGGAGGAGGGATCCTGCAGCAGAGGCAGATTCACCAGCTGCCTCTCCAGACGGTCCATCTCCAACATGTCAAACTGGAAGCAAAAAAGAGAGAGGACATATACTCCGTCATGTCCAGAAACTCAGATGAACCAATGCCTCTTCCAAACTCCTCCTCAGATGTCAAAGCCTACTCCAACTGTCTTCTCTGAGGTTAGTGTGTATTTCACAGTGAGATTTCACTTTGGTAGAACACTGTTTTTCTTAAAAGTGGAGTGGGAGGTCCACTCCTCTTACTCCACAGGAAAGCTTGGGGAGACAGGCGGGATTCGGTCCCAAGTGGATCCAGAAATGGGGTCACAACCACTAGATTATTATTGGGAGAGGATAGAGCAATTCCATATATTTTTTTAGAGAACATTCTTCTATAGGAGTTCATGTGTGGTAAGCCAGCACAACTGGCCCCTCTAGTTGCTTGTAATCAGTTTCTTAATGTCATTTTGAATAACTAGTCTAAATATTGGACTGCTGTGCATTTCGTTTACACTCCATTTTGTTATCAACATTTAATCTTTGTTTGCCCACTCTCGGCACTGACCATCTCGGAAGGGGGATGCCTCTGTGTAGCTTCCCCTAAGGTTTCTTCTATTTTCTTTTTCTTGTCTTCACTTGAAGGTCTAAGGCTGGGGGTGTCGATTTCATTTACTGTTTTCATGATGTGGCCGCTGTGAAGCCCTTTGAAACTGTAACAGTGATTAAAGGAATAGTTCACCCAAAAATTAAAATTCTGTCATCATCTACTCACCCTCATGCCAGTTGAAACACAGGTGAAGTTTGTCCATATAACACACAGGGAGGTTGCCAGCACAACTCCATAGCAGCCTTCTCCAAAACAACTGAAGTCAGTGGGGACCAGTTCTTCAGAGTTCCAAAAAGACCTACAGTATATTTACACCATAATTTAGTGCAAATCTTAACTACAGCTGATTGATTTGCAACAAATAATGGTGTATAGGTCTTTCTATTCACAGTGTGATTGTTTGGCTGTTTTTGTTTTGGAACTCTAAAGAACCGGTCCCCATTGACTTCAGTTGTTTTGGAGAAGGCTGCCACGAAGTTGTGCTGGCAACCTCCCTGTGTGTTATATGGACTAACAAATTTCACCTGTGTCTCATTTGGCATGAGGGTGAGTAGATGATGACAGAATTTTCATTTTTGGGTGAACTATTCCTTTAAGGGCTATAGAAATAAACCTGACTTCTCACATTCGCAAACAAAGAAAAAGTAGAGCTACATATCATCTCATTCTCAGTCCTGCATCACACTTTTCAAGAGGTTATTTTGCCTGTTTGCAATTAATGATATTGAAAGCGTGAACATCAGTGGTGAGAGTGAATCCCCCAGGGCGGCTAATGTTGGAGGTTAACAGTTCATAAACATTTATGGAGGTGTGCATGCTGAGAAGTGACAATATCGCTTTAAGGGATCACAAAGCAAAGTGCTCACTGTTACGGGCCATCTAGACACGAGCATCAAACCAAGTCATTTTGCATCTTCACATCATAGGATTTGAGCAAAAAAAATTCCTTTAGTAAGACACAAAACACCAGGCTCTGCTGAAAAATCATACGATGGCTACAAAATCTGCTCTCAAGAGCTGAGAAAATTCCAAAACAAGTTTGAGATCTCATTTCGTCCTTACACGAGTGAATAAACAAGTGAATGCCTGACGTGACTGAATGCTTAGGTCAAGAAGTGTTTACAGCTACAAAGCAAGGCACTGTGAGCAGAAGCAACATGTCATCAAACCAGCGCACACAAGTAAAGCAGGAGGAAGTACTTACGGGAAACTGAAGGAGAGCGTTAGGTAGACAGAGGAATGTGTGGAGAGGAAATGAAAAAAAAAAAAAGATTATGAGACTGCAGAGATTGATGGGTATCTTGTGGATTCAGAGAGGACAATGGTGATGACAGAAAAATATCAAAATAAAAGTCTAATAAAGAGCAAATGTGAAATTCTCAGAAATTTGATGGAAGAGGGTGAGGCAAGAACGCTAATAAAAAAAAAAAAAATCAATGAAAAGTCAGCAGAGTGGAAATAGGTCATGAGGTTTGGAGTGCCCTCTTGTGGTACGTGACCCGGACTCACCGTTCCACTGCGGGCACGTTGCATGGGATTTAAGTCTGGAGAAACGCTCATCAGGCCTGAGCTTCCAGCATAATTCTCCCCCCAGCTGTACTGGTTTGGATCTAGATGTGTGTGTGGAAGACAAAATGATGACATATTTATGGTATGACATATTACAGCACATTTTATACTAAGGTTTTTATCCGACATTCGTTGGTGTGTTAGGCAGCAGTTTTTATATTTAGTACAATGTTTGTGATATAAACCCATTGTTTATTCCATTTCTCAACATTTTACTTGAATTACATATAAATCTATGAATCAGAGTCACTTATTTCTCCTTGTGGTCTATAGCATCACTTTTGCAAACAGTCACAACTTCTATAGTTTGCCATGGCAATCAATAATGTCAAGGAAAGATAGATATTGTAACAGGTGGCTCTATTACGCATGTCTGATCTCAGTAAATCAATCCTGATGAAAACTTTACTCAAGGATCTATTTGCTCTAATGCTTCAGGTTTCCAAACAGTGTGAGGAACTTCTTTGTGAAGGAGGCCTTGCATGTGCGTGAGGACTGAGGTGAATGGAGGCCAAAAAAAAATGGAGAATCTGTCCGTTAATACATTTTTTTATCAAAAACTGAAAATGTAAAATCATTTTACTCCAGTCATTGTTAGTTGACGTTCATATTGTTTTTTTTCTACTACCAGGCAAATAGTGCTGTCGAGAAATATTTTTCAGCATAATCTTCAGCTCATAAAAACACAATAGAAAGCCGCACACATGATGAGTTTGCACCTCCCTTAAATGTTGGGTGTGCGCCCTGCTGCCACTGAATTGAGGAAAATAATGTTCACTCATAAGTTTTTCCTTACTGTCTTCCTCTGCTCCTTTAAGAAATGCTCCAATGGCTCCAAGATAGCCTTCATGTCTCAGGAACAAGGCCTGAACTTCACCCTACAACAACAAAAGGAAAGTGAGGTAACATCAAAATGTGGGTTGTGGGTGCATCAAGTCCAGCTGATAGCAGACCCAGGACTAAACTGAAGATATCTACTTCAGTGAGAATGAGAAAACATAAAATAACTGATAACATGGAAACTCCAGAAGGGCAACAAGACTCCGGTCGTGGATTGAGAGAGCCAGACTCAGTGTTCACCATGTAATTTAATGAAGCAGTAGTGCTAGGGGGGATTTTTAGTTTTGCTCCACATCTGTCCCTTCTTCAGTCCCAGCTATCGATCTAGTGCAGGCTACATTTCTAAACATGCCATTCTTGGTATAGTTTTACGTAATTAACACATTTATGTTTACAGGAAATTTAGCTAAAATGATACTGTTATTTCAATTTCATATTTTCTCGCTCTGCGGTGCTAATTTTCTTGCACCAATGCCACAATCTACAATTAAGAGTAAACACAGAGACTGTTATAATGTCTATTGGTCTGTTGTCTATGTGCCGGCAAAGAAGGAGTCCTTGCCTTGGTGAAGAAGTTGATGCTGTAGGTGATTGTGTGCATGGTGACAGGGTGTCCTCTAATGAAGAAGCCTCCAAAGTACACTCTGGAGAGGTTGTGCAGCTTGGCGTACAGACAGGCCAGCTGCCCGATGTCGTTGCTGATCATATGGAGTAAACTCTTGGCCATGTCTTCTTTAGAGAAGTCTACAATTCGGAACAGATATACATTAAACATACTGGCAAAACAGCCTTACCACGCCACTGAAAAGAAGGTTCAAGGGGTTCAAAACTTCTCCTAGTGATCTCTGATTGATTATTTAAGCACTGCCGAAGAATTATCTGGCACCAATTTCTAAGAACTATAACACTGTTGGGAAAACTGTTTCAGTGTCATAAGAGGGGGCTTGGCTAGTAATCAATGGGATAGGCTTCCGAATATCTTGAACCTTCTGTTCAATGACAATATTGAATAAGAAAAAAACAACCCCACACTCATGTCCTAAAAGAATATAAAAAAATAATTTCTGATTACATTAGTATTTAGACAACCGACATCACAGACTACAGATAGGATTCTGACACATATTACATTTTGAAATTCCATACTTTAAATGTGAATCATTAGAGACAGTGCAGATTTATAGCTCATTGTTTGATACCTTTGATTGAACGCTGATAATATCACTAATAGCACCACACAAAACCATCTCAACAGAAAGATATTCACAATGGAGTGGTGAATGTGTGGACTGCTTCCAAATGTACTTGCTTTTTTGGATTTCCCATCCTTATAAAAACCTGGACATTGTCAAAATCATTGCCCATACTTTTCAGACCTGCACTGAAACTGTATAGACTAGCCTACATGAAAATCATGAATGGCCCAACCAGAATAGCTGGCATTGCTTTAATAAGCCAGCAAAGGCTGTGGATCTGTATGGCAGGCTGCCATCTCTACATTTCTCAATAGTAACAAATACCAAGAGGGAACAAGGCCGCACTACAACTGGGTGAGAAGTCATCAGTTCACTTCACCAGAGGGGGAACTGCACAGGTATGCACAAGTGCCAATTTGAATATGTCAAACCAAGAACACAACGGAAAAAGTCTTATTTATGCTTTATGTTTTTAAAGTTGTCATATCATATAAATGGAGATTCTAAGAGATATAGCCTAAAGGGTCACTCCACTCTCTTATGACACGACCCTGGATATATAAGGCTTTAGGGCAGCTGCATAAAAACAAAGGGCCCTTGTGTCACCTTTGTCAGCAGTAGCAGACTTCCCAAAACTGCTCGCAATAAGATCTCCAGTCAAGCCCAAGGACCCGTAAGATCCTCCGTAGATATCTTTGACAAGCATATCGACACTTGTGTGCTGCCCTTTTGAGGCCAACTGTAGCAACTCGTCAAATCTCTAAAGGAGGAAAAAAGGCAAAGTTCAAGAGGCTTCGGGGAAAAGAAATATTGCACTTTGCTCCGACAGTCTTTTATAATGACCACAAGGCATGAGGAAAAAGAGAAGTGTCTGTCATGTGTCGGGTCTATAACATTTAAGAAAGCTGCAAATGAAGTTAAAAATAAAAATAATACGAAGAAGCCAATCTTTCACGGTCAACAAAGACAAAGTAGCAACTATTATAGTCTGACGGCAACAGTAGGATGAGTTACAAATGATACCTTTGTTTTGGTGAGCAAGGCTCCAAGACCCCAGAAGGTCCCCCCGCCTATTGAGCTCCCTCCTATACGCTCAAATTTGTCTTCTGATTCAACCTGTTTCAAAGAGAGATGAAGGATAATGAGCCAAACTTGCATAATAAACAGATGGTGCAAAAATGCTTTTTGTGATTAAGGTGGTTGGTGAAGGTCTTTCAGCTTCATTGCACAGAAAGACAGGAAACACCAGCCATGTTTGAACCTCTACCATTGCATATACATAGTATGTGCCTTAACCTGCTAACCCAACAGGACGCGCCCAGCAAATGTCACTTTGAATTATGAAACTGTTGTTGGAATTTCCTTATTGATGCATGCAAGTGAAAGCATGCATGCAAGTGAATTAATCCCGCAAACACTGCATACACTGTAAAAAAAAAGGGTGACATACAAATTTCATAAGTTTAAATAACTTTTGGCTTAATATTTCTATCCATTTCTATCATTTCTAATTATATCTATTTCTATTGATTTGTATTTTCATGTGCTTCAATTGTATGCCTCTTTTATTAAAAAAAAATGCAATGTTTTTAATGCAATAGTCTATATTTTGCTACTGAGCGAGTGTTGCACCTTACTTTTTTTGTTCCCATATCACATATGTAGCCTTCTTACCTTTAATACAGATAGAAATGAGTTAAAACTTTTGATAATGCAATGATTTGGAGAAAATCAATGTAACCCACTAATTTTGGCATCTAGCTGACTTCTTCATCAATCACCAGTCTAGGCTGGATTTGGGTTCTTACAAATTTGTGTGTAAGAACTTTTAAGAATTAAGTCCCAGAGGTGGAACAGAGTCAGCAGTTAGTTTGAAACAATTCAACATTGTTGAATTCATTCATCTATTGGCTTTCCCTTGCACAGGGATTCTGTATAGGTTTTAACAGCCTTACATTTTTACAACTAACGATTTTGTGCTCTTAAACAGTCATCTATCCCTCTTCTCCACACAACACCCACAGCAGGATGACATTACCTACGCCTCCCTAAAAGGCAGGGAAAACTTTGGCTCAGCAGTTATTACCTTGACGATAGACACCCCAGAGCCGATGTTTACAAGCAGGTATGGGAAGATGTCCGGATGAGTATTCTGAAAGCGAAACTCCGAGTCGGCGTGCTTGGCATAGACAAAAGCCTCATGGGGGATGTTCCTCAGCACAAAGTTACAGCCCTTGATGAGGCAGGTCATCTCGTCCTCCTTGTCCACTCTGCCATAATGCAACACAAGGGCCATTAGCTTAAGTCATTCTCAGCCAAATGTGAATTATAGCCAGAGCAGAAAACAAACTGTTTTGTCCTCTGGCCAAAGTGGCTGGTAAATTCCAAAGTAAAATATACCATCCACTCTTACTGTTAACCAGACATCCAGATTTTGAGAATAGAACAGCTGTCTACAACCATGTGCCTTCGAGAGACAGGTTTTCATTAAAGGTGCTAATCGGCAAATCGGCTGGTGTAGTGTTTGAGAGGAACGAAAACCTGCATACATACAGTTGGTCAGCTACTAAAGTGGCTGGTAGAATCGGCAAACCAGTTAACAGTAGATATTTGCCAGAATATGTCAGGTGTTGGTTTCCCATCCTATTTCTTTCTTTGTACATACATACACCAAAAGCTAAGTGACACAGCATAGAGGCAGACAAGAATGAAAGCTGGTTTGCAAACTCACTTGAGTCCAAGTTTCTTCTCGATGAGGTCTTTGAACTTGTGTGCCCCTCCACCCGTGGCTTTGATGACTTTGGTTTCAGTGTTGACCAGATGGTCTTTGATGAAGTCCAAGCACGTTTCAATGTAAGCATTTTCAAACTTGATAAAGTGCAGGCGTGCAGTGATTTCTTCCTGCACAGATATCTCATAGAGCTTGTCACTAGCAGCCTCCTGGGAGACAGATGAAACAGAGCAGACACAGAGGGTGAACACTTCATAAATCCAGTTGTTGGCAATACCTCTGCTAAGCTAGGTAGCCTGACTCCACAACTGCTAATAGAAACCAACTGAAGAATAAAATGGTGGTCACAAATACTTACCTTTGCAGCGTGGTCGAAAGATCGCACTTTGGCCACTTTGTGTTGGACAGTAGAGTAGTAGGCCAGCTTTGTAAGAGACCCACCTGTTAAAAGCAAAAGAACATTGATGTGACAGTGTCCGGTGAGAAACCTGTCAGAAAGCAGTCAGACCACCACTGGACAACAGACGTTAGCCGCTAGCTAGCTAAACTACGAAACTGAAGCTAACTGTAGGCTGTTTTAAGGATTTGTCATAGGCTAGCTAACGTTAACGCTGTTGTTAAAGTTGATCAGGTTGTTTGGCAAACATCCACTTTTTTAGATAATGACAACCGCGATAGCTCGTCAAACACATGCATTTCAGGGTAAATGGACTTGCTGGCCAACTAGTTGACGTTAGATACAATCCACACGGCTAGCTTTGGCTTGTTTACGTTCACTTCAAGGCATGTGTTGTCATAGTATCATCAGGCTGCTACATAGCCTGTTAAAAGCACACAGGGATTACGTTCAAGCAGCAAGGATTGACGAATGCAAAACTTGTAAATCCCAGGTACCTATGTCTATTGCGAACCGCTTTGCGTTTTCCAAATTGCGGAATATTTCATCTGGTGGGAGAGTTATGCTTTTATCCATGCTGTGACTACTCCCGACAACTCGATCACATTCCGCCATCGTCGACAACTGAAACGACCTGACGCTGCTTGGGTGGCTGCGTGCGTCCCGTCGTCCAATCACGATGCACGCTCATCTGCCAAAATAGTGGGCGTGGTCTTGACTGTAAACATCACAGTCCCATGATCAAGTCTGTTAGTAGATAGATAGATAGATAGATAGATAGATAGATAGATAGATAGATAGATAGATAGATAGATAATGTGCTGTATTTATGAATATGATTCTGATATGTATTGTCATAGATGTGTATATATAGATCTATATATGCTGCTTATTTCTCTCCCTCTTTTCTCTCTTTATAGAGAGAGAGAAAGAAGGAAAAATAGATTATTATTGATTGACCTCAGTTGAGATTTCATTTTTAATATAGGCTCGTGTTTTTTATAGCTGTTTTAGATTTCAGTTGGGTTTCAATTTCGCTTGAGTTTTCATTTCAGTTGTTGCATTAGTTTGTTCCTCTTAAGTATTTAGAGATTTTTTGGAATTGTCTTTTTGGTTTTTGGTTTTATTTTGGTTCAGTTGTCTATTTGTTATTGTTTCTATTTGTTGTTGTGCTTTTTTGATTTGAAGGCTTTTAGTGTAGTGTAGGATATTAGTATTTTGATTTTCAGCACTCTTCTTGTATCTTGACTCACCTGGTTTCTGGTGGGGTTTGATCCCATGCTCCCGGCTCACATGTGACTCCAGAGTGAAAACTGGTCTGGGGACTGTGGAAGAGGTTTGACCTGTTTTTAATCACATTTGCTTTTCCAGTCTTGGTATTTAACCCAGCTGGCATGGTTGGACTCTTTATAGGTTTAGACATTATCAAAGAACATAACCTGATGATCCAGTGGGTAGAGAGACTTTCTTGTAATCAGAAGGTTTCAGGTTCAAATCCTGCACCTTCCTGACAGTGTTTTTAAGTCACTCTGAGTAAGAACATCAGTAAAATGTTTACATGTCCTGAGGCTTCAGGCTCCATATCAGAGCATCTATGTTTTCATTAGTCAGCCGTTGTTATTTCAACCAGCTGGCATGGTGGGATTTCATTCAACATGGGCTTATCAGGTTGTGCCAGTATTTCAGGGAGGTGATGTGGTTCAGTGGTTAGAGAGCAGGGCTGGTGACCATAAGATTGCTGGTTCAATTATGCCAGCTGACAGTACAGTGAGCATGTTTACTCTAAATGGAGACAGAGATATAGAGAGATAGATACATATATAGAGAGACAGATAAAGAATTCAGGGTCTAATTAGGCTTGTGGTTTTCATTTATTGTTTTTATAATGTGGAAGTTGAGAATTTAACAATGGCTATACAAACAAACATGATAGATAGATAGATAGATAGATAGATAGATAGATAGATAGATAGATAGATAGATAGATAGATTATTTGATCTCCACTGCCCCACTGATCTTTTATCTATGTAAAGAATGAAATTGCAAAATTCAAGATTCAGTTAATGACTGTTTATTGAAAATAGAATAAATGGGTCACATCAGGTTTAAGTGTCTCAACAAGAGGCATTAGGCATCATTAGTGATGATGCATCACAGCTAAAACTTGGACACGTGCTCCAAGAAACAATGTACTCTAACAGAATAGAGGAAAAAGCTGTCTTTACAAAAGACAGGGAATCGTTTAGCACAGGCTAAACACAACTTCTCTCTTGCACTGAGAGAAAATAAGTAACTTTGAATTGTGCATTCATATACATAAATGACAATTCAAAACATTAAAGCATTTTGATCTTAGAACAAATTATTACACGACCCAACATGGATCAATAATCCTTGTGAAGGAAGAATAGTTCATACAGGTGCAACACCATAAAAGGTGCACATTAAACAAAACACCACAAGATGGTAGCATTAACAAATGAGATTTGCCTATTCCTTTAAAAATGACCAATTAACAGTAATTGAATTAATCTTGACAGAAGAGTCACAGGAATTTAAGGCAGGTGTGATGATGCTGGCCAAGAATTGCCACGTTTTCAGCATATTGATCAATAAACAAAAGAAAACATGGTATTCATAGAATACATGGTTTTGTTACTCAACATTTCCAGTAAGAAAAAAATACGCAATTTTGCCTTTTTCTTTGAAAACACAATTTCAAAAGGAAATCAAAATGTCAGCCCAATAGGGCTTAGTCATGAATAAAAACCTTCTGCATAGACAGAGGAACACACCTATTCCATTTCAGAATAAAATCTTTGATAATAGGCTTTGACCAATATGGTCATTTCAGTTTGTGTGGTGTGAGCTCCAGTCTGCAGATCTCTACCACGGCCTCCAGAGGGCGCTGTGGACTGGACTCTTCTCTTTGCTGTGGACTGGACTCTTCTCTTTGCTGTGGACTGGACTCTTCTCTTTGCTGATGCTGGTCTGGACTGGGCAGCTCAGAAGAGACAAGCCAGCCTCTCTCAGGTTCTGATCAGAGGAAGACTGCAGGTTGTGGAAGTGGTTCAGCAGTCTTCTCTGGGACTGTGTCTTCACCTCCTCCTTGGTCAGGAAGTGCTCCACCTCTTGGACACACCTGGAGTAGCCCTGATTGACAGCTGCTGAGTCCACAGGTTGGTGCTGCTGCTGTCGTGTCAGGAAGCAAACTGTCATCTCCAGGATGTCTGCTTTCTCCAGCTTGGAGTCAGGCTGCTGTTTGAGGAACTCTGGACCCAGGAGAGACTTGAGCTGCTCAATGCTGCTGTTGATTCGCTCTCTGCGTAACTTCTCCACCACTGGCTTTCTGAGCTGCAGAAGAAGGAAGAAAGTCATTAATAAACTTATTCTGGAGAATAACATGAAGATGAATCAGTAGGAACATGAATGATGTTTAAGTGTCCATGATCTTGAGCCTTCAATTTACCTTGTGTGTCAGAGTCAGCTGCTCCTGAGAATTGGTCATTGCTGAAGTGATTGTAGGAGCCATGGCTGGATCTCTGTGCTGTAGAGGTTTCTGTAGAGAGAATCTGATCTCTGCTGGCTTCATCCCTCCTATTTATAGTCCCAAATCTCCATATGAATGTGTGAGTCTTGGTCTGGTTGGACTTTCTCACAGTCTTAACCAATCAGAGAGCTTGGTAAGACAATAAGGGATGCAACATGCTGAATGCTCTTATTGCTGGGGGACAATGGTTAGATCTCAGGGGAACAGATGGAGGACTGGGGGTGATGGAGAGAGACTCACAGAGCTCTGTGTGAATCTGGGAAAGTGGTGACCCTACAGAGAGAGCAGATCTGCTGCCTCATGTTGGGATCAATGATGCAGACTGAGCACACGCTCATCATCCCATCACACACGTGGGAGACTGACAGACATTGAAAAAAAAAAAAAAAGACATTAAAAGCACCTTCCCTCTTTAAAAGTCTTGCTGCATTTGTGCTGGATTGGCCTAAAATCACAATCCCTAAATTCACAACTGATTTGATATCGGTTACGAAGATTTTAAATGTTAAAAGCTATACATTTTAAAAATATTTTATATTTTCATATTTAGGCCAAAATATTTCAATATTGTGACCAAGTATTGAAGCTGTTGAGGTTTTTTAAGCAAACCCAATTTTACTAGTTTGGGCCACTATGCTGTGATGAGATGTTCACTGAGTAACAGTTAACTGAAATTCAGTTGATATTCATCCTGGTGTCCAGATGTAGCAGATGTGTTCTCTGTCTTGTGGCTGGTAGTCGGTGTGAGTAGAGAGTTGATCTCAGTTTCCCACACTGATTCCTGTGTGCTGCGGTCAATGCACTACAAAAGGTCTTTGAATGGAGCTTCATTGACTACTATTGGCCTTGTGTTGTGCGAGGGACAGACCCTGACGTCACCAACCATCTGGAGGGAAACAACACCACTGGCTGGGTTTTCTAAGGGTTTAGTTTAAGTAGAAGAGACCTTAGTCATTCAGAAAAGTTAGTATAGAAACTGTTTTTCTTTTTAATTCTAACTTTCACAGTCCATGCCAATACAATGCGCTTACGTTTTTGCATGTGAAAATGTTGCCTACTCTTAATTAATGCTGCTCAATGATTGGCTGATAGATCCTGTTTTTTTTTCCTTCTGATTCTGATGTTGAATTTGATTATTTGGTGAAGCTATATGTGAGGAGTGCCAATAAGGCCGGACATTTCAATGCATTTAGGATTTTGATGCTGCATTGTTTTGGCGAAGCTGTGAGGAGGAGCGCAAATAGCCTTCAATGCATTTATTATCTTCTTGCCCAGTGTCTCAGAAACTGTAAATAAAAATGCTATTATATGTGAAAGGAAGAGTGTGTTTTAAGTTTTTATACACCTAAAAAGATGATTGAATTATAGAATTTAGATTTAGATTTAGGTTTAGGCCTATATTGTGGTTAGGTGAAAGAAGGGGCCTACTCCCGGCGACCACAGATTTGTGTTATGTTATTGTACAGTGGTTCCTGATGTCCAGCAATGAAGGGTATTTGGTAACTGGTAAAAAGAAAATGAAGTCCTCTTTGTGTTTTTGTAAAATCAATCCCCTTAAAGAGAGAGATTTACCATCTTGTGTTGCATTTCATGTTCCATCACTCAATCCTGGATCCACTTTTCCACTCTGTGCTCTCTTGGCTAGGGTTAGTTAATTTATTTCAAAGATTCTTAAAGCCCATGCCATTTACACAAAAGTGCATGTATGTGAAAACATCAACCATAACACAAGTCACTAGCTTGTTTCCATTATGGTCCCTGTTGTAAGGGCGGTATTGCCTTGGCAGCTTGGCATCCATCAATGGACATAAAAAGAAAGGCTTGGATTGAAGTGATGTCCCATTAAACAGTAGGTAGAGGGAAATGAAGTTGGCAAGTTAGGGAATTGGCACCAGAGAGAGAGAGAGGAGAGAGAGGAGAGAGAAATTCTTCCTCCTAAGTGTGCCAACTCCCTTTGGAGAATAGTCAGGTGCTGGTGGGGTTGAGGATGCTAATCACACTGAACTGTGACTCTGCTCTCCAGAGCTTTCCCACACTCTGCCCATTGACCGAGCTTCCACTCAACAATAGGCGTGTGCCTTGTTAAATGCTAATTCATCCCCACACAACCAGCTCCCCTGAGGGTAAAGTTTGTTGTTTAGACACTCCTCAATTAGGGGAGCACAACAAGAATAAACACAAATATTTTGACTTGGTATGTAACCTAAAAATGAATTTAAGCATCCAATGTATTTATGCATAGATTTCATAATTAAATGCATTCATTCATTCATTCATTATTTAATTCATTAATTCATACAGCTTCTAACAATTTATTTTCTTTAATTAAAAGAATCTAGGCTAAAATGTATGTGGTAAAAAAAAGCTACATTAACAATTCATGATATAAATATGATGAGGCTAGTACTTCAGCTTATATAAAACCATAGGAATGGGGGGAGGAATTCTCTTCTTTTGCATATTTTAAATAAAAGATTTTGTCATTTACAAATTGATTTAAATTCAACTGATCTATTGATATCAGTTTATATGTTTGAAACTTTATCTTTAAATGTATATAAAACAAGATACTATCTGTTTTAATGTGTCAATAACGTAAACAGTTAAAATACAATAAAGTAAAGAATTCCTCTCCCCATCGCTGACCTTTCTGTCTAGAGGTCTGGATCTATTGTCCCACTGGGGCTCTGTGAGTGAGTTTTCCCTGGTTTCCCACACTCTGTCCATTCACTGGTTTCATTAAGAACAAAAGAAGTGTGTCTGGTTGCACATCACATTAACTATGGAGTCAGTTTACGAGTTGTGTCTCACTGTCTGTGAATAAAAATTCCAAACATCAAGACTTGTCATTACCAGGCTTTTGTGAAGTGGCGTATGAGGCTGCTATAAGGAATGCAGACATGCTAAGGATTAATGAAAATTCAAAAGCCTTTTTTTTTTTGTTCCTCTGCATTCCAGGCTGTTTATTTTGTCTGAGATGATGAAAGAGAGCGCATTCCTGAATTGGTCAGGTGCTGGTCACGGTGCAGGAGAACTATAACTTGAAGTACACTCATAGTAAATTAAAGCACACTTATAGTCTTGATGCCATAGCAGCTTAATTTAAAACATAATAAAAAATATTTTGATCTGGGTGTTGATAAAGGGATTAGTTGGACTTAATATGTATTAAAAAAAGATTCTAGTGCATCAAGACTATGGGTTTGGAGCAGCACTTTCTAATTTAATGGTTATTTTGACTATCATCTTGACTACTGATCCAGCAGTTACAGTAGAAACAAGCCAAGTGAAACACACTGCCACTTTTTGTTTTTAAAAAAGACTAGATATTGGATCATGTAGTGTTATGCTTACAAGTTGGATAAGTTTGGATAACTGAGATATTCAGTAAGACTTACAGAAGAATGACATAATGGAAATTGCTACTGTCAGTATTTTAGAAGTTAAATTCACTGATCTAAATACTCAACACAACATCCAATAAAAAACACACATCTCTCTTGTTTATGAAAAATGAAAAGTTAACAATATTTCTGTCAGTCTCTCATGTGTGTGATGGGATGATGAGCGTGTGCTCAGTCAAAGTCATTGATCACAACATGAGGCAGCAGATCTGCTCTCTCTGCAGGGTCACCACTTTCCCAGATTCACACAGAGCTCTGTGAGTCTCTCTCCATCACCCCCAGTCCTCCACCTGTTCCCCTGAGATCTAACCATTGTCCCCCACCAATAAGAGCATTCAGCATGTTGCATCCCTTATTGTCTTACCAAGCTCTCTGATTGGTTGAGACTGTGAGAAAGTCCAACCAGACCAAGACCCACACATTCATATGGAGATTTGGGACTATAAATAGGAGGGATGAAGCCAGCAGAGATCAGATTCTCTCTACAGAAACCTCTACAGCACAGAGATCCAGCCATGGCTCCTACAATCACTTCAGCAATGACCAATTCTCAGGAGCAGCTGACTCTGACACACAAGGTAAATTGAAGGCTCAAGATCATGGACACTTCAACATCATTCATGTTCCTACTGATTCATCTTCATGTTATTCTCCAGAATAAGTTTATTAATGACTTTTCTCTTCCTTCTGCAGCTCAGAAAGCCAGTGGTGGAGAAGTTACGCAGAGAGCGAATCAACAGCAGCATTGAGCAGCTCAAGTCTCTCCTGGGTCCAGAGTTCCTCAAACAGCAGCCTGACTCCAAGCTGGAGAAAGCAGACATCCTGGAGATGACAGTTTGCTTCCTGACACGACAGCAGCAGCACCAACCTGTGGACTCAGCAGCTGTCAATCAGGGCTACTCCAGGTGTGTCCAAGAGGTGGAGCACTTCCTGTCCAAGGAGGAGGTGAAGACACAGTCCCAGAGAAGACTGCTGAACCACTTCCACAACCTGCAGTCTTCCTCTGATCAGAACCTGAGAGAGGCTGGTTTGTCTCTTCTGAGCTGCCCAGTCCAGACCAGCATCAGCAAAGAGAAGAGTCCAGTCCACAGCAAAGAGAAGAGTCCAGTCCACAGCAAAGAGAAGAGTCCAGTCCACAGCGCCCTCTGGAGGCCGTGGTAGAGGCCTGCAGACTTGTGTTAAAGAGAACCGGACTAATGTTGTACAACCACTTGTACAAAGGCTTTCAACTTTGTCCTCTTATTTGTGGTCATCTTATTTTGCATATTTTGTATTAGATTCTTTGCCTTTTGAAAAGGCCAGTTTCTTTGTTACTGTAATATTTGCAGAAAAACTATTTTTTTCTTGTAAAGTAAACATTACCTCTTGTTCCCCAAGGGAATGACAATAACACTGACAATGTCAGTATATTTTTTCTCCTTTCAGGGGGTAATATTTGTGAACTTTTTTCACGTTCAGAATATTTGAACTTTAGATGTTGACATTCAAATATGCTATTGATGAAACATGCTCATTCTGATGTTACATCTTATAACAAATTATCTGCATTTTAGCAGATGAGTTTTAGTATACTCTCTGTTGAGAGAAATCTTATCAAAACAAACGTGCTGCTTTATCGCTCTGTGAGTGACAGCACTCTTACCTTCAATGAAGGGGTTGTTATTGTTTGGAAAATGTCTCAGATGAATGTATCTCTTCAAGCCAAGTGGATGCGAAATAAAACAATCACAGAAAATTCAGAGTTTGCTTGTCTCTTTATTGCCAATACATCAACAGATGTTGACCCAGTAAGTATTCCAGCATTTGTTTTACAGCAAAGGACAACAAAACCACATGATGCCTGAAACATGCAGAGCTGGTTCAATGTGAGTGTATATTTGTTTTTCCTTTTGAGTCAAATGTCTGAATTACATTACCTGTTGCTAAATCTGAGGAGCAAAATGCACCTATTGCATATGTTCAGTAGCTCAGGGCCTGATTCTTGATTTTTGGTATGTATTTGTAAAAAAACAAAGATTGTGCATCATCAAAAGATATTAGACAGCTATGATGGACGTTACATTCCTGAAAACCTGTTGGCCAGGACATAGAGAGGCAGAGGCCAATAAGCAGGAGGATAAGCTGGTTCACCCCTTGGCACTGACCATGAGTGTGTATTCCAGCTGTGAACTTGTGGCTGATGTCACATCTATGGTGTCTAACATCAGCGCCACTGAGTGAGGCACTGAACCCTGAACTGCTGCACTGTACTACCCTGCAAAGCTAAAGGGCGGTAACTACATAAGAGTTAGACAGAGTGAAACTGAGAAAAATGACTTCATTATCTTTATCTTCATTATCTCCTGTCCTGACAAAAGTATTATTGGTACAGAAGTGGATAATATATATTGCTTAGTAGCACATATGGGTCTAATCTTTGTTCAAATGAAATCTAAACTTGAGTCATGGCATTTGACCTTTGAAAAACAAAAAATACATTTATACTGTAACTTTTTTAGGGCAGTGTAGGAAACCCTGAGAAATTACAATTACCTTGTGAAAATTATCACAGGTCTTTATTACCATTATTACAATGGATTTTTTTATTAGCTATTTATTGACTTCACATACCGTGTGTTGTAGCCTGTATATTGGTGGCAACACAGGGTCAGTGGGAGAGCAGGCAATGCTGCAGCCTGTGGGGATTTTAAATGTATTGCTAAAGGGAAACTACAGTGAATTGGGAGCATCTATGTAGCATTGATTCCAATGCTCAAAAAGCTCGGTCCTGGCTTAAAGTGTTTTTCAGTAATTGTTGCTAACTCAAATCCTGAACTAGCCACATCTGACACTAATAATTGGACAATTTAAAAAGCTCTTCCACAGCTTTGTGTTTTCAGTGTGCCTTCACAAGTTATTAATGAATATGGAAAGTCAATAATATAACCAAGTGGATTAACTGATCATTGATCATTCTGTGGCAAAAAAAATCTCTTTCACATTAATATGAAAATGAAAAGTAATAACATTACATGTAGTTTAACATATATTTTTCTTATCAAATATAAAAGTATAATTATGATTAATCCTATATAAATATATAGCCATAACAAATATATAATCATAACAAATATGTATCAAGCTGGGTAAACGATGAAGGGGTTTAATGATGCTATACCCAAAAAGTTAACTGGAATGAGCTGACATGAAAAAGAGAAAGTTAGAATCTGTTGAATATTTATTCACGTGAAATTTGCAACAGCACAGAAACAAAATTAAATCCACTTTGGTGACAAAACTGATGGACAGAACAATATATCTGTCTGTGCTATACAGTTATATACAAAACAATACCAAATCCCTTTTCAAAAGAAAGGTTGGTGTTTGTGAAGGCAACATGTTAAACCTTGAAACAAGGCAGTGAGGTATTTAAGTTGTAATCATACATTATAAGCCTATATTTTCACAGAAAGAATAGGGTAGCACTACTCTGCTTAGGCTGGATGTATACTGCAAGATTTTAGACATATTTTACCGCAGTTGGGCTGTAAAAATTTTGAAAAATTTAGAATTGAGAAATCATTGTGTTTCTTAGAAAGCGTTTTTAAAGAACCCAAAATACTGAGGCTTTTGCTGAAACACCAACTTTGGTGCATCATTATTTAAACATATTTTATAGTATGCATCCACCCATATGCAAATGTATAGCAGCAGCTTTATAATTTCTGCATACTTAAGCGACAGGATCTATCATCTGGGGTCTTGTTCAAAAGAAAGCTCCACCCACTAGAATGGTAAACCCCAACATGAAGCAGCACAGCAGTTCCATAATTTATAAGTTAGCTGCTGACTCTGCTCAGGCAGTGACCCCTTCACCTTTGACTCTCAACCCATTCTTCTTTCCCTGGCCATTGTTAAAGGTTGATTTAAACCACTTCTTCCGAGGCGGGAAAGAGATGTGGAATCTCCCATGAACATTTGGATTATCCCGAATGTTATGAGTCAAGAAAGACATAGTCTTCTCCAAAATGTCTGAATAAGGCTATACATCCTTATTGGTCTTAGTACAACTGCTTGTCACAATGCATATAATGCATTTCTGAGGAATCAGCAGATATGGAACACACACACATACAGGTGCAGTCAATATCACTCAAATCAATTACAGTCCATTTTGGGACAACTCAACAAACTTCAAGAGTTTCGAGGCAGTTCCTCAGACTTCTGAGTCCATTCATGTTCTCCTGGTCATCATTAAAGGCACAGTGGAGCCACGTCTTCCTCTGAGGCGGGAAAGAGACGCAGAATCTCCCTTGAATATTTGGAGTAGCCGTTGTGTGACAGCAGGGCCTTTCTCAGGGTGAAGAAGGACACTGTTTTCTCCAGGATGTCCGAAGCAGGGATCCCATTCTGCAGGTGCACTCCAATCAGAGCCTTCAGCTTCTCCACTCCACTGCTGCATTTCCTCTCCAACATGTGGAGTTTGCACCTAGAGGAAAAAAAGCAATCATTAATACATTGTGTCATAGAAATAACCTTGAACTGTTTGTTTGTCAGTTTGGTGAAGGCTGGGAGAATTGAATGAAATAAAAACTGTGTTCCAACATGTGGAGTTTACATCTGAGAGCAGTTTGGTATGGTCCATAAGTATTCAGTGAAACAGAGCCTTGGCTTACCTAAAGAGCTGCTCCTTCACGCTGTCCTGAATAGCAAGGTCCAAGTAGGAAGACATTTTCAGATTTGTTTCTTGAGTTTGTAGATTTTCTCAGAAAAAAATGAAGTTTTGCTGCAAGTTTGTTCGCAAGAGGCCTTGTGATTGAGTCGCTGTTGCTCCTGTCCTTTTGCAGCTGGTCTTGCGTGTGTTCAGAGGATCTTCTCCTTTGACGTCTGTATCTCCACTCCGCATTTATGCTCCTCATCCTGAGCTGTCTCTGCTGTTTGGCCAATCAGGAGGCTTGGAGCTCGGAACAATAGACTGAATTTAATGGCTGCCACACAGAACAGGTGGGATGCTGTTCTGTATGGCATACATCAGCGAGGTCAGAAAAATTATTCCCTGGGAAAATGGTTTTCCTCATGTGGACACAGGAAAATCTTGTTCCCTACCGTGATGTTTAGATAGAGAATATGAACTGATATAGCACTGAGCCATTAGTAATGGCAAGAATGTTGAATAAAGATAAAATAAAGTACTTTCTTGTTCTTTTTTCTTCTATTCTGAGCGCAAAAATCCATCCTTCAAAAGAAACTTTCAACAGTTCAGTTAAGATGTGTGTACATGAGCATGAGGAACAAAATAGCTAATTTGTCTACATGTCATCAAGCAACACTCTCTGATCCTTTGGCATTGAAATTCAGTTTCAGGTACACAGTATGGGCTAATTTTCTGGTTCAGAACTGTTAATAGTACTGTGAAATGAAGCTCATTTGGATATATAAGTTCAAAGAAAATTTCTCTAAGTCCACAAATTCCGCCTCATACACACTGCTGATGGAACCGCTCATATTGAAAACACTAATGCCAAAAACTGTGAGGTGCTTTGAAAAAACATAATTCCAGCTACTGGCATTTATACAACCGTTATACACTATATCAAGCACTCCCTCTCTGGATTCTACCTGTGTGTGAAAAAGAATTGTTCATGTTCACAAAAATGAAGATCGTGGGAATAATGCATCAATTCTATTTTAGGCTGGGTTGTTTTTTTTCTTTAAGGAGAATGGATAGTAGACAGTCCACCTTGTTCAACATTGCATATAGGCAGTACTTTAAAAACTAGACAGGAGGGATATGAGACAGGAATTTAAACCCTGCATTCACAGCACATTACCAGCTTCTCACTCAAGCAAATGAAGCCCATTTCTGCAAAGTACGACAAATGCAGACATAAGGAAGTGAATATAACTTGAAAATACTCTCATTCATCAGACAACAAAGAAAAATCTTTGAATAAACAGGTAAATTATTTCATCAGACCCTAATCCCATAATGTTCCAATGTTGTTTTTCCTCACGCTGTGTGTCTCAGCAATGAGTTACAACTAAACCAGATGGTTTATCTGTGAAGTGGCCCTAAAGCCCCCCTCCTGTCCCTGCATGGGAACTGTCCTGAGGCTTTGTGAGAGCAGACACACTTCTATTGTGTGCGCGGCTGAGCAGGCTGCATACAGAAGTGTGGGAAGCCGTGTGTCGCTGTGGCTCCCAGCTCCGGAGAGAGAGAGGAGGGCGTGTGACTGGGGCACGTTCAGCCTTGTGCAGGGAGCTGTGGGAGCTCAGAGGAGGGGAACTGGGAAACCTGAGCCTCTGCACAGACAACAGATAGAGACACAGACAGATGGGAGGGAGATTAGCAGGAATGTGGTTGAGGGTAAACCCACCTAAACTCAGCTCAGACAGCTTTGTATAATGTTTACCTACATTAACCAATATGCCTGTGTATGACTTAGACTTGTATAAGTAATAATTCATAACATTTTCATAAATTTGACTTTTGCCGTCACCAAATAGTCGTAAAGACTGCTTTTAAATTTTGTGCTCCACAGACTTGGAATGTTTTACAGGACTCACAGAAAGTTTATTCTCTTTCATTTCCTGTCGAGGATATCAACTCTGGTTACCCTTTATTGCACCTGCTTTAACTGATGCACTTTTGATATCTCTCATCTTGCGAGGATGGACTGATCTATGTGAATCAATGTGATTCTCTTTTAGAATTGTCTTTGTGTTTATTTATTTAATTGTTTATATATTCATTGATTTTCTCTTTCTTTTTTTTCCCCCTTTTGTTGCTTGTGACTATTTGTTTGTAATCTCAGCACCACTGGAAAAGAGGGTCAGTGTGTCTTCCGAGAACTAAATAAAGATTGAATGAATGAATGATTGATTGAATGAATGGATGAATGAATGGATGAATGAATGAATATAATACAATAGTCACTAAAACTATACCCAGTTCATGAAAGCTTTTACATTTGCTGTTCTAAACACCTGGAGACGGTTAGGTCTCTCTGGGTAAAAATCTTGTGGCGCACAGGAATGATGAATTTTAAGTTTCCGGCAGCGGCAGCAGCAACAGCGGTTTGTTTGGAATAAATCCTGGTAGGTTGTCCTGGTAGTCAGTGTGAGTAGAGAGTTTATCTTAGTTTCCCACACTGAGTCCTGTGTGCTGCTTTGAATGGAGCTTTAGTGACGTCACTAACCATCTGGAGGGAAACACAGCACAGTTGGCGATATGGAGGTTTATAATTCAAAAAAGATTATAAAAACAATCCATCAACAAGCATCACTAATACAAAATCGGCGTCTCTTTTGTGAACTTTGATCAGGTTCAGAAATGACGAACGTACAGTCAGAATCATGCTGTGTAACATCAAAAACCTAAACTCCGACCCTTCTTGGATAAAGAATTCCAGCACTAAACATGAGCAAGATTCAGCTGCTTCCTGAAGTGTGCCAACTCCCCTTGGAGAATAGTCCGGTGCTGGTGGGGTTGAGGATGCTAATCACACTGAAGTGTGACTCTGCTGTCCAGAGCTTTCCCACACTCTGCCCATTGAAAGTTTGGCGTGTGCCTTGTTAAATGCTAATTTTATTCCACTCAAACATTATGTATTCAGTTTTTCAAGGTTAAACATCATCAAGATTTTGTTTGGAAAAAGATCAAAAGTCAGCATTGTTTGTAATTGATGCAAAGATGGTAGAATTAGAGTATTCATTCATAAATAAACAACTCATAAGTTTGGATAATACAATTACTTTTCAACATAATAAATAGGCTACACACTGAATACAACAGGTGAAATGGGCCTTCAAAGTGATCATAGTGCTGGAGAGTGACTTGCCTGGCAGCTCTTCAACGTACTTTTAAAACTGGTGATGCTGATTCATGTTGTTGCAACTTAACAGTAAAGAATCAGAGGAATAGATTGTAACAGATTAGCAGGTTTCAATTCAGAGACCCACATTTTGACCTCTGTCTCTTCAGGGTCAAGGTCTGGATCTATTGTCCCACAGCGGCTCTGTGAGTTCACTGATTTCATTGGAGACACAATAGAAGTATGTATTATTATTACACATCATATTAGACTTCACAGTCTGACCTCATTCAGGAGGGAAACAGTTAACTTTAAACTCTTTACATCCAAACACCTGGAATCAGAAATTGTTCCAAAAAAATCATGAGTCAGCAAAGTGATGTAACTGAAACTTAATCAGAGACACAAATAAATCTTTGTGTCTCTGATTCAGTTGGTTTGCTGACCCAAGACGACCCATTTGAACTGAATGTTATCATGTAAATGTAAATTCATTATAACCCCCCATTGTACAATGGTATGGAATTGCTATAAGATTCAATCTAGCAAGAAACATACTTTGGGTATAGACAAAATTTAAAGGCATACTGTATGGAAATAATAAGGTAAGAGAACTATAAAACTGTGATGGAAAAATTTACTGCTGAAGGGAGAAAAATTCAAAGGACACCAAGATTGCAATTGATGTTTGTTTATTCCAACACACACAGTGCAACACATCAGGTACAAATGCCTTAAGTGAAGGCAGATAGAGGTGATGACACATCACAACAAAACCTTGGAGACTCTCCAAGACACATTGTACTCAAACAGAGTAGAGGATATTGAACAGCTGTCTTTATAAAAGACACATGAATAGGAGTAAACATTACTCCCTTTTCCATAATGCATTGTTCAAAATGAACATAATATCTTTGACTTGATAACAAGAATGGAGAAAATGTGATGTTAAAACAGATCAGGCATTGCTAATCACAAAGTGATGAGAGCAGGTTAATTAATGGCCAGTTAGGTCAACAATGCTCACAGAGCAAGAAGATGTACATTCTCATTATAATGGCAGTGTCACTAAAATGTGACAGTATCAGTTTAAAAATAGCCTTTAAACAAAAGGATAAAAAGAAATGTTGATCTTAAAACAGATCAGTCTTGAATAATCACAGAGATTAAAAGTATGAGGTCAAGCTGCAAAATGTCCATACAATGGACAATGAAAACTTTCTATGAAATTGATCACTAATAATCAAGAGGTAAAACATGTCATTATAGTGTATTACTCTACCATATCATACATCATAAAATTACACAAAATAGTAACAGCTGATTCATCTCACATGAGACTTGATTCATGCAACATGCATGACAAGATGTTCTCTTTCTTAACATGAAAGATATTGTTGCTAAGTTTAATAATTTCCTTGGGAAATAACATTTTGCAAATCAAGAAAGTTTGAAACTCAAACAAAAGTAATCAAAAGACCTTCTGTGCATACAGAAGAACAAGTCTTTGAATTTTGACCAATTCAGTTCAAGTAATCTTTGACCAATATGGTCATTTCAGTTTGTGTGGTGTGAGCTCCAGTCTGCAGATCTCTACCACGGCCTTCAGAGGGCGCTGTGGACTGGACTCTTCTCTTTGCTGTGGACTGGACTCTTCTCTTTGCTGATGCTGGTCTGGACTGGGCAGCTCAGAAGAGACAAGCCAGCCTCTCTCAGGTTCTGATCAGAGGAAGACTGCAGGTTGTGGAAGTGGTTCAGCAGTCTTCTCTGGGACTGTGTCTTCACCTCCTCCTTGGACAGGAAGTGCTCCACCTCTTGGACACACCTGGAGTAGCCCTGATTGACAGCTGCTGAGTCCACAGGTTGGTGCTGCTGCTGTCGTGTCAGGAAGCAAACTGTCATCTCCAGGATGTCTGCTTTCTCCAGCTTGGAGTCAGGCTGCTGTTTGAGGAACTCTGGACCCAGGAGAGACTTGAGCTGCTCAATGCTGCTGTTGATTCGCTCTCTGCGTAACTTCTCCACCACTGGCTTTCTGAGCTGCAGGAGGAAGAAAGTCATTAATAAACTTATTCTGGAGAATAACATGAAGATGAATCAGTAGGAACATGGATGATGTTGAAGTGTCCATGATCTTGAGCCTTCAATTTACCTTGTGTGTCAGAGTCAGCTGCTCCTGAGAATTGGTCATTGCTGAAGTGATTGTAGGAGCCATGGCTGGATCTCTGTGCTGTAGAGGTTTCTGTAGAGAGAATCTGATCTCTGCTGGCTTCATCCCTCCTATTTATAGTCCCAAATCTCCATTTGAATGTGTGGGTCTTGGTCTGGTTGGACTTTCTCACAGTCTCAACCAATCAGAGAGCTTGGTAAGACAATAAGGGATGCAACATGCTGAATGCTCTTATTGCTGGGGGACAATGGTTAGATCTCAGGGGAACAGGTGGAGGACTGGGGGTGATGGAGAGAGACTCACAGAGCTCTGTGTGAATCTGGGAAAGTGGTGACCCTGCAGAGAGAGCAGATCTGCTGCCTCATGTTGGGATCAATGACTTTGACTGAGCACACGCTCATCATCCCATCACACACGTGGGAGACTGAAATAGAGTAGATCTCTTAACATGCTGTATGATTTCACTCAGTGAAAACTAGTCAATCGAAATGGATTGCTACATGTAATGTCTGAGTGTGAGCTTTGATATTGATCCACAACCAATAAACCAAGTAATATTTCTGCCATTATGTATTCATAATTCAGTTAGATGCATGGTTATATACAGGCTTATCTTGTGGTTAAATAAATTTATAAAAACCTGGGTGAAAAGATGTTCTCCAGTTTTAATTTGAATTTCATTTTGGAGTTCAACACCTCAAGGTACCAGAAAACAATATAATGATATCAATGTCAATGATGTAGACTACTTGGTATATATTTATATACAGCTAACTTTAGACAACACTCATCCAGCAGTCTCTGTCTTATGGCCGGTAGTCGGTGTGAGTAGAGAGTTGATCTCAGTTTCCCACACTGAGTCCTGTGTGCTGCGGTCAGTGCACTACAAAAGGTCTTTGAATGGAGCTTTAGTGAAGGCTGTTGGCTGTGTGTTGTAACAGAGACAGAGCCTGACGTCACCAACCATCTGGAGGGAAACAACACCATTGGCTGCTCTGAGGGTTTATAATATAAAAAATATGATAAAAAATCAATCCATCAAGAAATGTCACCAATATTAATTTATCATCACTTTTGTCAACTTTCAATCTGTTTCAGAGAAGATTAACGTAGAGTCAGTATCTTGCTGTGTAACACCAATTGGATCAAAATTTCAGCTCTACTCATGAGGGAGGGGGGTTGAGACAGCTCATTCCTGAAGTGTGCCAACTCACCTTGGAGAATAGTCCGGTGCTGGTGGGGTTGAGGATGCTAATCACACTGAAGTGTGACTCTGCTGTCCAGAGCTTTCCCACACTCTGCCCATTGACAGAAAGTTTGGCGTGTGCCTTGTTAAATGAGGATTCTCTTCCACACAAGCAGTGACCATTATTATTTAGGGGGTCGACCTCATCAAGATTTTATTTGGAAATAGATAGAAAATAATCAGTATTAGTTGTCATTGTTACAAGATGATAGAGAAATCATTCATAACTCACAAAATCAATTGCTTGGGTAATCCACTAAGTCTTTAACATAAACAATATACACTGAGAACAAGTGAATTGGATCTTCAAAATATCATCATGCTGGACATTGACCTGCCTGGCATCTATACAATGTACTGAACAATGTACAGTTTCAACCAACTGGTTTTCCAAGGTAAGTATCATGAGAATGTAATTCTGAGACAAATATCTGAACTTAAACATATAAATTAATAGTAATATACAAACTGTAACTTAAAATGATGAATTGCAAGTGAATTAACTTCTCAGTGTAGTGACACAGAGATTGAAAGTTTGTGATAGATTGTGTTCAACTGTAAAAATATTATTTTTCAATTGATCAAATGGAAATATTTTTGAAACTGGTAATGCCGATTCATACTGTTGCAACAAAGTACTAAAAATCAGCTGAATGATTTGAAACAGATCAGCGGGTTTCCATTTTCAGACCCGCGCCCCCTTTCAACCTCTAGGGTCGAGGTCTGGATCTATTGTCCCACAGCGGCTCTGTGAGTGAGTTTTCCCTGGTTTCCCACACTCTGTCCATTCACTGCTTTCATTAGTGGAACAATAGAAGTGTGTCTTATTGCACATCACATTAGGCTACAAAATGTGACGTCATTCAGGAGGGAAATAGTTAACTTTAAACTCTTTACACTCCAACACGTAGAATGGGGAATCGTATCAAAATCATGACTCAGCAAAATTATGTCATTGAAACTTAATCAGAGACACAAAGAAAATTGTCTCAGTTGGTTTGGTGACCCAAGATGACCCACTGCATTTAAATAGAGTGACACAACATAGATAATGTCAGATCATCATTTCTGATTACAGATGTGCATAAAAGTTTACTATAAGATTTCCACGTGAATTTTACAGGTATACTTTATGGATAGATGATTACGTGCCACATTTTAATGTTAATTTTGTCTCCAAGCAATGGGACCTATGATGGAGAACTCTATCAATTAAGTGAGAAAAATTTAACAGAAAACACTTGCAGACACTTCGTTTTTTCATCATCGCAAAGTAGGTATAAGAAGAGGAAAAATCCGAACAAGAAAATTGCAATTCATGATGTTTGTTTATTGAAACAGACACAATGAGCCACATAAAGTATAAATGCCCCAACTGGAGGCAGGTAGAGGTGATGACACATCACAACAGGAACTTGGACACTTTTCCAAGACACATTGTACTCAAACAGAGTAGAGGAACAACTGTCTTTATAAAAGACACAGAAAATGAACAATATTTGAGTAAACATTACTCACTGTTCTCTTATACATTATTCAACATGAACATAATAGTTTACCCCTAATAACAAAGGCAATGGAGAAAAAAAAAGAACTTAAAACAGATCTGGTTTTGCTAATCACAAAGTGATGAGAGCAGGTTAAGTCAAGTAATGTTCAAAGAAGAACAAAATGTACATTGTCATAACAATGGCAGTGTCACTAAACTGTGACAGTACCAGATTAAGTACTCCCTTTAAACAACAGGATACAAAAAGAAAAGACATGTTGATCTTACAACAGATCAGTCTTGGATAATCAAACAGATTAAAAGTATGAGGACCAGCCGTTATGGCAAAATATCCATACAATGGAAAGTAAAAGTTTTCAAATTGATCACTAAAGAAGAGATTATGAATGTCATGATTGGATTTTACTCCACCACAACATGGCGTTCAACAATGTATAATAATAACTGCTGATTCACATTACATGAGACTTGATTCATGCATTGTCATAACAATGGCAGTGTCACTAAAATGTAACAGTATCAGGTTAAGTTTAGCCTTTAAAAAAAAAGGATAAAAAAAAATAAATGTTGATCTTACAACAGATCAGTCTTGAATAATCACAGAGAAAGTATGAGGTCAAGCCGTTATGGCAAAATGTCCATACAATGGACTATGAAAACTTTCTATGAAATTGATCACTAATAATCAAGAGGTAAAACATGTCATGATAGTGTATTACTCCACCACATAACATATCATAAAATTACTCAAAATAGTAACAGCTGATTCATCTCACATGAGACTTGATTCATGCAACATGCATGACAAGATGCTCTCTTTCTTAACATGAAAGATATTGTTGCCAAGTTTCATCATTTCCTTGGGAAATAACATGTCGCAAATCAAGAAAGTTTGAAAATCAAGCGAAAGAAGTCAAAAGGCCTTCTGTACATACAGAGGACAATGTTTTGAATTTTGAACAATTCAGTTCAAGTAATCTTTGACCAATATGGTCATTTCAGTTTGTGTGGTGTGAGCTCCATTCTGCAGATCTCTACCACGGCCTCCAGAGGGCACTGTGGACTGGACTCTTCTCTTTGCTGTGGACTGGACTCTTCTCTTTGCTGATGCTGGTCTGGACTGGGCAGCTCAGAAGAGACAAGCCAGCCTCTCTCAGGTTCTGATCAGAGGAAGACTGCAGGTTGTGGAAGTGGTTCAGCAGTCTTCTCTGGTACTGTGTCTTCACCTCCTCCTTGGACAGGAAGTGCTCCACCTCTTGGACACACCTGGAGTAGCCCTGATTGACAGCTGCTGAGTCCACAGGTTGGTGCTGCTGCTGTCGTGTCAGGAAGCAAACTGTCATCTCCAGGATGTCTGCTTTCTCCAGCTTGGAGTCAGGCTGCTGTTTGAGGAACTCTGGACCCAGGAGAGACTTGAGCTGCTCAATGCTGCTGTTGATTCGCTCTCTGCGTAACTTCTCCACCACTGGCTTTCTGAGCTGCAGAAGGAAGAGAAAAGTCATTAATAAACTTATTCTGGAGAATAACATGAAGATGAATCAGTAGGAACATGAATGATGTTGAAGTGTCCATGATCTTGAGCCTTCAATTTACCTTGTGTGTCAGAGTCAGCTGCTCCTGAGAATTGGTCATTGCTGAAGTGATTGTAGGAGCCATGGCTGGATCTCTGTGCTGTAGAGGTTTCTGTAGAGAGAATCTGATCTCTGCTGGCTTCATCCCTCCTATTTATAGTCCCAAATCTCCATATGAATGTGTGGGTCTTGGTCTGGTTGGACTTTCTCACAGTCTCAACCAATCATAGAGCTTGGTAAGACAATAAGGGATGCAGCATGCTGAATGCTCTTATTGCTGGGGGACAATGGTTAGATCTCAGGGGAACAGGTGGAGGACTGGGGGTGATGGAGAGAGACTTTGTGTGAATCTGGGAAAGTGGTGACCCTGTTAATAGAGCAGATCTGCTGCCTCATGTTGAGATCAATGACTTTGACTGAGCACACGCTCATCATCCCATCACACACACGTGTGCAACTGAAATACAGTGGATCTCTTATGGTATAACATACTGTATGATTTGATGATGAGTGAAAACTAGTAAATGGAAATAGATTGTAATGTAATGTCTGAGTGTGAGCCTTGATATTGATCCAAAACCAAGTAACCCAGTAATATTTTCTCCATTATTTATTCATAATTGAATTAAATGCATGGCTAAAATTTTCTTTTAGAAATACACAATGACCTTTTAGAGAAGTGCAGTGCACATTTTGGAGTTCGGTGCCTCAAGGTATTAGAATGGAATATGTATATGTATGTATGTATATATATTTTATATACTGTATACTTAGCAAACATCTTGTTGTCCAGATGTAGCAGATGTGTCCTGGTAGTCAGTGTGAGTAGAGAGTTGATCTTAGTTTCCCACACTGAGTCCTGTGTGATGCTTTGAATGGAGCTTTAGTGATGTCACTAACCATCTGGAGGGAAAGAGCACAATTGGTGATATGGAGGTTTATAATTCAAACAAGATGATAACAATAATTTGGTGTCTCTTTTGTGAGCTTTATTTAATCAGGTTCAGAAATGGTGAATATAAGGTCAGTATCATCCCGAGCCTTCTTGGATAAAAAATTCCAGCACTATCAATGAGCAAGGATTTTTTTTTTTTTTTTAAGACAGCTGCTGCCTGAAGTGTGCCAACTCCCCTTGGAGAATAGTCCGGTGCTGGTGGGGTTGAGGATGCTAATCACACTGAAGTGTGACTCTGCTGTCCAGAGCTTTCCCACACTCTGCCCATTGACAGAAAGTTTGGCGTGTGCCTTGTTAAATGCTAATTATATTCCACTCAAGTAGTGTGCATTCATTTTTCCAGGTTCCACGTCATTGAGATTTTGTCTGGAAAAAGATCAAAAGTGAGCATTGTTTGTAATTGATGCAAAGAATGAGTATTCATTCACAAATAAACAACTCCTAAGTTTGCATAACACAATAAGTTTTCAGCATATTTAATTCACACTCAACACAACAGGTGAAATGGTCCTTTCCACTCAAACAGTTTGCATTCAATTTTTGCAGGTTAAACATCATCAAGATTTTTTTGGGAAAAAGATCAAAGGTCCGCATTGTTTGTAATTGATGCAAAGCCGATAGAGTTAGAGTATTAATTCATAAATAAACAACTCATAAGTTTGGATAATACAATGAGTTTTCAGTGCAATAAATAGGCTACACACTGAATACAACAGGTGAAATGGGCCTTCAAAGTGATCATAGTGCTGGAGAGTGACTTGCCTGGCAGCTCTTCAACGTACTTTTAAAACTGGTGATGCTGATTCATGTTGTTGCAACTTAACAGTAAAGAATCAGAGGAATAGATTGTAACAGATTAGCAGGTTTCAATTCAGAGACCCACATTTTGACCTCTGTCTCTTCAGGGTCGAGGTCTGGATCTATTGTCCCACAGCGGCTCTGTGAGTGACTTTTCCCTGGTTTCCCACACTCTGTCCATTCACTGCTTTCATTGGAGAAACAATAGAAGTGTGTCTTATTACATATCATATTAGACTTCACAGTGTGACCTCATTCAGGAGGGAAACAGTTAACTTTAAACTCTTTACATCCAAACACCTGGAATCAGAAATTGTTCCAAAAAAATCATGAGTCAGCAAAGTGATGTAACTGAAACTTAATCAGAGACACAAAGAAACCTTTTTCAGTTGGTTTGCTGACCCAAGACGACCCATTTGAACTGAATGTTATCATGTAGCCAATGTAAATTCATTATAACCCCCCATTGTACAATGGTATGAAATGGCTATAAAATTCAATCTATCATGAAAGATAATTTAGATATAGACAAAGGCATACTGTATGATAATAATAACATACTAGAACATTTTGCCATTCTAAAACTGTGATGGAGATCTTTACTGCTGAAGGGAGAAAAATTCAAAGGACACCAAGATTGCAATTGATGTTTGTTTATTCCAACACACACAGTGCAACACATCAGGTACAAATGCCTTAAGTGAAGGCAGATAGAGGTGATGACACATCACAACAAAACCTTGGAGACTCTCCAAGACACATTGTACTCAAACAGAGTAGAGGATATTGAACAGCTGTCTTTATAAAAGACACATGAATAGGAGTAAACATTACTCCCTTTTCCATAATGCATTGTTCAAAATGAACATAATATCTTTGACTTGATAACAAGAATGGAGAAAATGTGATCTTAAAACAGATCAGGCATTGCTAATCACAAAGTGATGAGAGCAGGTTAATTAATGGCCAGTTAGGTCAACAATGCTCACAGAGCAAGAAGATGTACATTCTCATTATAATGGCAGTGTCACTAAAATGTGACAGTATCAGTTTAAAAATAGCCTTTAAACAAAAGGATAAAAAGAAATGTTGATCTTAAAACAGATCAGTCTTGAATAATCACAGAGATTAAAAGTATGAGGTCAAGCCGTTATGGCAAAATGTCCATACAATGGACAATGAAAACTTTCTATGAAATTGATCACTAATAATCAAGAGGTAAAACATGTCATGATAGTGTATTACTCTACCATATCATACATCATAAAATTACACAAAATAGTAACAGCTGATTCATCTCACATGAGACTTGATTCATGCAACATGCATGACAAGATGTTCTCTTTCTTAACATGAAAGATATTGTTGCTAAGTTTAATAATTTCCTTGGGAAATAACATTTTGCAAATCAAGAAAGTTTGAAACTCAAACAAAAGTAATCAAAAGACCTTCTGTGCATACAGAAGAACAAGTCTTTGAATTTTGACCAATTCAGTTCAAGTAATCTTTGACCAATATGGTCATTTCAGTTTGTGTGGTGTGAGCTCCAGTCTGCAGATCTCTACCACGGCCTTCAGAGGGCGCTGTGGACTGGACTCTTCTCTTTGCTGTGGACTGGACTCTTCTCTTTGCTGATGCTGGTCTGGACTGGGCAGCTCAGAAGAGACAAGCCAGCCTCTCTCAGGTTCTGATCAGAGGAAGACTGCAGGTTGTGGAAGTGGTTCAGCAGTCTTCTCTGGGACTGTGTCTTCACCTCCTCCTTGGACAGGAAGTGCTCCACCTCTTGGACACACCTGGAGTAGCCCTGATTGACAGCTGCTGAGTCCACAGGTTGGTGCTGCTGCTGTCGTGTCAGGAAGCAAACTGTCATCTCCAGGATGTCTGCTTTCTCCAGCTTGGAGTCAGGCTGCTGTTTGAGGAACTCTGGACCCAGGAGAGACTTGAGCTGCTCAATGCTGCTGTTGATTCGCTCTCTGCGTAACTTCTCCACCACTGGCTTTCTGAGCTGCAGAAGGAAGAGAAAAGTCATTAATAAACTTATTCTGGAGAATAACATGAAGATGAATCAGTAGGAACATGAATGATTTTGAAGTATCCATGATCTTGAGCCTTCAATTTACCTTGTGTGTCAGAGTCAGCTGCTCCTGAGAATTGATCATTGCTGAAGTGATTGTAGGTGCCATGGCTGGATCTCTGTGCTGTAGAGGTTTCTGTAGAGAGAATCTGATCTCTGCTGGCTTCATCCCTCCTATTTATAGTCCCAAATCTCCATATGAATGTGTGGGTCTTGGTCTGGTTGGACTTTCTCACAGTCTCAACCAATCATAGAGCTTGGTAAGACAATAAGGGATGCAGCATGCTGAATGCTTTTATTGCTGGGGGACAATGGTTAGATCTCAGGGGAACAGGTGGAGGACTGGGGGTGATGGAGAGAGACTCACAGAGCTCTGTGTGAATCTGGGAAAGTGGTGACCCTACAGAGAGAGCAGATCTGCTGCCTCATGTTGGGATCAATGACGTTGACTGAGCACACGCTCATCATCCCATCACACACGTGTGAGACTAAAATAGAGTAGATCTCTTAACATGCTGTATGATTTCACTCAGTGAAAACTAGTCAATCAAATTGGTTTGCTACATGTAATGTCTGAGTGTGAGCCAAGAAACCAAGTAATATTTCTGCAATTATGTATTCATAATTCAATTAGATGCATGGTTATATACAGGCTTATTTTGTTGTTAAATACATTTATAAAAACCTGGGTGAAAATACATTTGACATGTGACATATTTTTCTCCAGTTTTTCTTTGAAGTAAATACAGTGCACCATTTTGGAGTTCAACACCTCAAGGTACCAGAAAACAATATACAGGAGTGCAAACTAGTCACCTTTAGGTGAGAGTCACCTTTTTGATCCCAAAATAGGGCACTTAAATTAATGATTTCTGAGTGGTTTTGTGTCTGCCCTCTCCATGAGTTTGCATCCCTGATATAATGATATCAATGTCAATGATGTAGGCTACTTGGTATATATTTATATACAGCTAACTTTAGACAACACTCATCCAGCAGTCTCTGTCTTATGGCCGGTAGTCGGTGTGAGTAGAGAGTTGATCTCAGTTTCCCACACTGAGTCCTGTGTGCTGCGGTCAGTGCACTACAAAAGGTCTTTGAATGGAGCTTTAGTGAAGGCTGTTGGCTGTGTGTTGTAACAGAGACAGAGCCTGACGTCACCAACCATCTGGAGGGAAACAACACCATTGGCTGCTCTGAGGGTTTATAATATAAAAAATATGATAAAAAATCAATCCATCAAGAAATGTCACCAATATTAATTTATCATCACTTTTGTCAACTTTCAATCTGTTTCAGAGAAGATTAACGTAGAGTCAGTATCTTGCTGTGTAACACCAATTGGATCAAAATTTCAGCTCTACTCATGAGGGAGGGGGGTTGAGACAGCTCATTCCTGAAGTGTGCCAACTCACCTTGGAGAATAGTCCGGTGCTGGTGGGGTTGAGGATGCTAATCACACTGAAGTGTGACTCTGCTGTCCAGAGCTTTCCCACACTCTGCCCATTGACAGAAAGTTTGGCGTGTGCCTTGTTAAATGAGGATTCTCTTCCACACAAGCAGTGACCATTATTATTTAGGGGGTCGACCTCATCAAGATTTTATTTGGAAATAGATAGAAAATAATCAGTATTAGTTGTCATTGTTACAAGATGATAGAGAAATCATTCATAACTCACAAAATCAATTGCTTGGGTAATCCACTAAGTCTTTAACATAAACAATATACACTGAGAACAAGTGAATTGGATCTTCAAAATATCATCATGCTGGACATTGACCTGCCTGGCATCTATACAATGTACTGAACAATGTACAGTTTCAACCAACTGGTTTTCCAAGGTAAGTATCATGAGAATGTAATTCTGAGACAAATATCTGAACTTAAACATATAAATTAATAGTAATATACAAACTGTAACTTAAAATGATGAATTGCAAGTGAATTAACTTCTCAGTGTAGTGACACAGAGATTGAAAGTTTGTGATAGATTGTGTTCAACTGTAAAAATATTATTTTTCAATTGATCAAATGGAAATATTTTTGAAACTGGTAATGCCGATTCATACTGTTGCAACAAAGTACTAAAAATCAGCTGAATGATTTGAAACAGATCAGCGGGTTTCCATTTTCAGACCCGCGCCCCCTTTCAACCTCTAGGGTCGAGGTCTGGATCTATTGTCCCACAGCGGCTCTGTGAGTGAGTTTTCCCTGGTTTCCCACACTCTGTCCATTCACTGCTTTCATTAGTGGAACAATAGAAGTGTGTCTTATTGCACATCACATTAGGCTACAAAATGTGACGTCATTCAGGAGGGAAATAGTTAACTTTAAACTCTTTACACTCCAACACGTAGAATGGGGAATCGTATCAAAATCATGACTCAGCAAAATTATGTCATTGAAACTTAATCAGAGACACAAAGAAAATTGTCTCAGTTGGTTTGGTGACCCAAGATGACCCACTGCATTTAAATAGAGTGACACAACATAGATAATGTCAGATCATCATTTCTGATTACAGATGTGCATAAAAGTTTACTATAAGATTTCCACGTGAATTTTACAGGTATACTTTATGGATAGACGATTACGTGCCACATTTTAATGTTAATTTTGTCTCCAAGCAATGGGACCTATGATGGAGAACTCTATCAATTAAGTGAGAAAAATTTAACAGAAAACACTTGCAGACACTTCGTTTTTTCATCATCGCAAAGTAGGTATAAGAAGAGGAAAAATCCGAACAAGAAAATTGCAATTCATGATGTTTGTTTATTGAAACAGACACAATGAGCCACATAAAGTATAAATGCCCCAACTGGAGGCAGGTAGAGGTGATGACACATCACAACAGGAACTTGGACACTTTTCCAAGACACATTGTACTCAAACAGAGTAGAGGAACAACTGTCTTTATAAAAGACACAGAAAATGAACAATATTTGAGTAAACATTACTCACTGTTCTCTTATAAATTATTCAACATGAACATAATCATTTGCACTTAATAACAAAAGCTATAGAGAAATAATTGACCTTAAAACAGATCTGGTTTTGCTAATCACAAAGTGATGAGAGCAGGTTAATTAATGGCCAGTTAGGTCAACAATGCTCACAGAGCAAGAAGATGTACATTGTCATAACAATGGCAGTGTCACTAAAATGTGACAGTATCAGGTTAAGTTTAGCCTTAAAACAAAAGGATAAAAAGAAATGTTGATCTTACAACAGATCAGCCTTGAATAATCACAGAGATTAAAAGTATGAGGTCAAGCCATTGTGGCTAAATGTCCATACAATTGACAATGAAAACGTTCTATGAAATTGATCACTAATAATCAAAAGGTAAAACATGTCATGATAGTGTATTACTCCACCATATAACATATCATAAAATTACAAAAAAGTAGCAACTGCTGATTCTTCTTGAAGAAGACTTAATTCATGCAACATGCATGACAAGATGCTCTCTTTCTTAACATGAAAGATATTGTTGCCAAGTTTCATCATTTCCTTGGGAAATGAAATTTTGCAAATCAAGAAAGATTGAAAATCAAACAAAAGCAGGCCTTCTGTTGATACAGAAGAACACCTCTTTAAAATTTTAACTATTCAGTTCTTGTAATCTTTGACCAATATGGTCATTTCAGTTTGTGTGGTGTGAGCTCCAGTCTGCAGGTCTCTACCACGGCCTCCAGAGGGCACTGTGGACTGGACTCTTCTCTTTGCTGTGGACTGGACTCTTCTCTTTGCTGTGGACTGGACTCTTCTCTTTGCTGATGCTGGTCTGGACTGGGCAGCTCAGAAGAGACAAGCCAGCCTCTCTCAGGTTCTGATCAGAGGAAGACTGCAGGTTGTGGAAGTGGTTCAGCAGTCTTCTCTGGGACTGTGTCTTCACCTCCTCCTTGGACAGGAAGTGCTCCACCTCTTGGACACACCTGGAGTAGCCCTGATTGACAGCTGCTGAGTCCACAGGTTGGTGCTGCTGCTGTCGTGTCAGGAAGCAAACTGTCATCTCCAGGATGTCTGCTTTCTCCAGCTTGGAGTCAGGCTGCTGTTTGAGGAACTCTGGACCCAGGAGAGACTTGAGCTGCTCAATGCTGCTGTTGATTCGCTCTCTGCGTAACTTCTCCACCACTGGCTTTCTGAGCTGCAGAAGGAAGAGAAAAGTCATTAATAAACTTATTCTGGAGAATAACATGAAGATGAATCAGTAGGAACATGAATGATGTTGAAGTGTCCATGATCTTGAGCCTTCAATTTACCTTGTGTGTCAGAGTCAGCTGCTCCTGAGAATTGATCATTGCTGAAGTGATTGTAGGAGCCATGGCTGGATCTCTGTGCTGTAGAGGTTTCTGTAGAGAGAATCTGATCTCTGCTGGCTTCATCCCTCCTATTTATAGTCCCAAATCTCCATATGAATGTGTGGGTCTTGGTCTGGTTGGACTTTCTCATAGTCTCAGCCAATCAGAGAGCTTGGTAAGACAATAAGGGATGCAACATGCTGAATGCTCTTATTGGTGGGGGACAATGGTTAGATCTCAGGGGAACAGGTGGAGGACTGGGGGTGATGGAGAGAGACTCACAGAGCTCTGTGTGAATCTGGGAAAGTGGTGACCCTGCAGAGAGAGCAGATCTGCTGCCTCATGTTGGGATCAATGATGCAGACTGAGCACACGCTCATCATCCCATCACACACGTGGGAGACTGACATTGATCCTCGATTTTGAAAATTTCTGTCTACTCCCATCTTGAAGAATATTTTCATTAAGGACAATCTTCTCATCCACAGACATTTATTGAATGGCAAGTCACTCTTCAGTACCATCATAACTTTGAAGGACCATTTCACCTGTTGTGTGAATTAATTATGCTGAAAACTTATTGTGTTATCCCAACTTACAAGTTGTGTATTTGTGAATGAATACTCATTCTTTGCATCAATTACAAACAATGCTCACTTTTGATCTTTTTCCAAAAACAAAACCTCAATGACGTGGAACCTGTAAAAATGAATGCACACTACTTGAGTGGAATAGAATTAGCATTTAACAAGGCACACGCCAAACTTTCTGTCAATGGGCAGAGTGTGGGAAAGCTCTGGACAGCAGAGTCACACTTCAGTGTGATTAGCATCCTCAACCCCACCAGCACCGGACTATTCTCCAAGGGGAGTTGGCACACTTCAGGCAGCAGCTGTCTTATAAAAAAAAAAAAAAAATCTTGCTCATTGACAGTGCTGGAATTTTTATCCAAGAAGGCTCGGGATTTATGTTTTTGGTGTTACACAGCATGATACTGACTGTATATTCATCATTTCTGAACCTGATTAAATAAAGTTCACAAAAGAGACACCAAATTATTGTTATCATCTTGTTTGAATTATAAACCTCCATATCACCAATTGTGCTCTTTCCCTCCAGATGGTTAGTGACATCACTAAAGCTCCATTCAAAGCATCACACAGGACTCAGTGTGGGAAACTAAGATCAACTCTCTACTCACACTGACTACCAGGACACATCTGCTACATCTGGACAACAAGATGTTTGCTAAGTATACAGTATATAAAATATATATACATACATACATATACATATTCCATTCTAATACCTCGAGGCACTGAACTCCAAAATGTGCACTGCACTTCTCTAAAAGCTCATTGTGTATTTCTAAAATAAAATTATAACCATGCATCTAATTCAATTATGAATAAATAATGGAGAAAATATTACTGGGTTACTTGGTTTTGGATCAATATCAAGGCTCACACTCAGACATTACATTGCAATCTATTTCCATTTACTAGTTTTCACTCATCATCAAATCATACAGTATGTTATACCATAAGAGATCCACTGTATTTAAGTTGCACACGTGTGTGTGATGGGATGATGAGCGTGTGCTCAGTCTGCATCATTGATCCCAACATGAGGCAGCAGATCTGATCTCTTTACAGGGTCACCACTTTCCCAGATTCACCCAGAGCTCTGTGAGTCTCTCTCCATCACCCCCAGTCCTCCACCTGTTCCCCTGAGATCTAACCATTGTCCCTCAGCAATAAGAGCAACCAGCATGCTGCAGCTCCACATGCCTCATTGTCTTACCAAGCTCTCTGATTGGCTGAGACTGTGAGAAAGTCCAACCAGACCAAGACTCACACATTCATATGGAGATTTGGGACTATAAATAGGAGGGATGAAGCCAGCAGAGATCAGATTCTCTCTACAGAAACCTCTACAGCACAGAGATCCAGCCATGGCTCCTACAATCACTTCAGCAATGACCAATTCTCAGGAGCAGCTGACTCTGACACACAAGGTAAATTGAAGGCTCAAGATCATGGACACTTCAACATCATTCATGTTCCTACTGATTCATCTTCATGTTATTCTCCAGAAAAAGTTTATTAATGACTTTTTTCTTCCTTCTGCAGCTCAGAAAGCCAGTGGTGGAGAAGTTACGCAGAGAGTGAATCAACAGCAGCATTGAGCAGCTCAAGTCTCTCCTGGGTCCAGAGTTCCTCAAACAGCAGCCTGACTCCAAGCTGGAGAAAGCAGACATCCTGGAGATGACAGTTTGCTTCCTGACACGACAGCAGCAGCACCAACCTGTGGACTCAGCAGCTGTCAATCAGGGCTACTCCAGGTGTGTCCAAGAGGTGGAGCACTTCCTGTCCAAGGAGGAGGTGAAGACACAGTCCCAGAGAAGACTGCTGAACCACTTCCACAACCTGCAGTCTTCCTCTGATCAGAACCTGAGAGAGGCTGGCTTGTCTCTTCTGAGCTGCCCAGTCCAGACCAGCATCAGCAAAGAGAAGAGTCCAGTCCACAGCAAAGAGAAGAGTCCAGTCCACAGCGCCCTCTGGAGGCCGTGGCAGAGATCTGCAGACTGGAGCTCACACCACACAAACTGAAATGACCATATTGGTCAAAGATTACAAGAACTGAATAGTTCAAAATTCAAAGACTTGTTCTTCTGTATGAACAGAAGGCCTTTTAACTACTTTTGTTTGATTTTCAATCTTTAGAACAGTGAGTAATGTTTACTCAAATATTGTTAATTTTAATGCGTCTTTTAAAAAGACAGTTCTTCCTCTACTCTGTTTGAGTGCATTGTGTCTTGGAGAAATGTCCAAGTTCCTGTTGTGATGTGTCATCACCTTTATTTTACTTCACTTGAAGCATTTTTACCTGCTGTGACTCACTGAGTGTTTGAATAAACACACATTATGTGCAAACTTTCTTGTCCCTGCTTTGTCAATAAAGCCCTCTTTAGTACAGTGATATATCCTGAGATTAAATTTGATTATCTGTTTATACTTAATGCCTCTGAAATGTAGTGTAGAACTGAGAGACTTAGGCTTGTCACTGGTAGGTCACCGGTTAGAAATGCCTAACAGTTTCTGAAAATGTGCGTGTGGAAAGTGAATTCCTCCAGCTGCTGCTCAGTGGCCAACAGGGAAGACAGTGAACTGGAAGCTCCCAGGTGTGAATGTGTGTAACTGGACTGAATGTGTGGAACAGGATGGTGCTGAGGAAGAGTATGCATGATCATCAAAACCCTTCCTGTATAAATAAAGATAAAAAAAAAATAAAAAAAAAAACTTCTTACAGCCTGTCTCAGTTAAAATGTCTTTGTCTCTGATCTCAGCTGCATCAAATTGTTGATCCTTGTCCTTGACTTTCAGTCAAAGGAATTTCAGATATTGTACAAAAAGTTTGAAGTTATCATTTAACTCTGTTTATGTATTAAATTGCTTGATAATGTAATAACATCATATTATTACATTAACTGACAATTATGACTTCATAAGGGGTTTTAATTAACTGATGAAGTAATAAAAACATTGAGAATAATGACAATAATTAAATAACTTGTAACAATAAGAAGAATATAATAACACAAATTGTTACATTATTTGTTAATTACATCATCAGTTAAAAATATGTTACACTGTTTTTGAAGTAGTAGTTGCAGGTTAATGTAATAATGTGATGCAATGTGCTTATTTGCTACATTTTATTACATTTTCCCATTTAAACCATTTAAAGGGACATTTTATTACATTGACAGGATATTACATCATCAGTTGCCACAAGGCATGTTCAGCAAAACTCTTTAATAAAAAAATAAATAAAGCTTTAGTCCTGTGAATATTTCTCAGCAGCGGATTTTCTTTGTGTATTTGATCTAAATGAAATCAAATTGCTCAAACTTATCCCAGGTATTCTGTCTGAACAATTCCAACCATTACGGTAGTAAACAGTTAAAGATAAGTTTGAGCCCCCAAAAATATATGGCTACTGTTTCCCCTCCTGACCAATGAGGTCACACTGTAATAAGACACACTTCTATTGTTCCACTAATGAAAGCAGTGAATGGACAGAGTGTGGGAAACCAGGGAAAACTCACTCACAGAGCCTCTGTGGGACAATAGATCCAGACCTCGACCCTGAAGAGACAGAGGGGGTGTCTCCATATAGAGAACTATTGATCCATTTCTAATCATGACTTTTTCTCACAAAATATACCTACAAATACAATTTTGAACGTTATTTCTGCTCTCAATTTATGACTGGAAAAAGAATTCCAGATTTCGAGATTTCAGCTGAACTACAAAACTACAAAAAAAAAAAAACGGCCATTCTTTTTTTCCCCAAAATAACATAAGCTAGGATGAAACTTTAATTATCCACGTGGGATCATTGGATGGTTGCAGCAGCAAAAGTAATAGAATACAGTAGGGAGAGAAAAAAAAAAATAATATAAACATACAAAATAGAATCCAAACAGTTATTGTTTTATACAAACATATGTAACTGGCAGTTCAGCATTCCTTAAGTAGCGTTTATGAGTGGGAAGTATTGGAAATAGTACAGATTACTTACACAAATATACCTACAAATAAAATTTTGAACGTTATTTATGACTGGACAAAGAGTTCCAGATTTCCAGATTTCAGCTGAATTACAAAAAAATAACAAAAAAACCCCCGCCCATTTCCCCCCCCCCCCAAAATAACATAAACTAGGATGAAACTTTAATGATCCACGTGGGATAATTGGATCGTTGCAGCAGCAATAGTAATAGAATACATATATATAAACATACAAAATAGAATCCAAACAATTATTGTTTCATACAAACTATGCAACTGGCAGTTCAGCATTCCTTAAGTAGCGTTTATGAGTGGGAAGTATTGGAAATAGTACAGATTACTTATGAATTTACTTACAGTTGCTACTTACAGATGTTACTTACAGTATCAAAAATAATTGTGTATTGATCTTTCATCTTCAAAAATGGAGTAGTAGAATTTGAATATTGTTTAGTGTGTGTCACCCTTCACTGCTGCATTTTAGTTTTAATCTGTTGATTTACAATGAATTTTTTACTTGCTTGCATCCATTATTTACCAACACTTATATTTTGATTGTTTGCAAACAACATTCAAATATTTACTATGGGAGGATTATTTGGAACCGCTTGCATGCAGATGAATTAGCATTTAACAAGGCACGTGCCTATTGTTGAGTGGAAGCTCGGTCAATGGGCAGAGTGTGGGAAAGCTCTGGAGAGCAGAGTCACAGTTCAGTGTGATTAGCATCCTCAACCCCACCAGCACCTGACTATTCTCCAAGGGGAGTTGGCACACTTCAGGAAAGAGCTGTCTCAACCCCCCTCCCTCCTCTCTGAAGACGAAAAATCTGTCATTGCATTTCAACATGCATGTTGTTAATCAGATTGTGGAATCAGAGGCTTTCCCCCCTAAATATCTTAGGATCAATTTATGTTTCTATTTAAATGAAATCAGGTTTTAGAGACAATAAGGTAAATTCATAACATTACATATATCATAATGTTTGTTTGTTGATAATTCATTCATGTAAAGATGATAATAAATCCTCAAAACCAGTCAGTGATCGTCTTTTCCTCCAGATGGTTGGTGATGTCACACACAGAGCCGACACCCATCACTAAAGCTCCATTCAAAGATCTTTTGTAGTGCACTGACCGCAGCACACAGGACTCAGTGTGGGAAACTCTGACCAACTCTGTACTCAGACCAGCTACGAGTCACGAGACAGAAGACACATCTGCTAAATCTGGACACCAGAATGTGTATAATCTTGAGTTTTGGGCGAAATAAATAAAAGAGAAATTTTGACCTAACATCTCTTGATGCAGCAAGGTTGAATTTTTGGACATTGGAGCACATTGTCTATAATAAGCAATGGCCAACAGGCTTGTCTGAAATCTATGCACGAGGCGGACAAACTTAATTTGTGAACACAGGGAGATGCCACCTGCCTTCATTCACTCTCAAATTTCTTCCTTGTTATGAGTGAGAAATATCCTTACCCATGTTACCCAACTTACTATAATGATAATCCTCTTTGATCAGCATCCATTTGATATCAACACATAAATCAAGGTAAATAGCTTGTTAGTGCAGTTACTGTGAGATTAAATGTTCTGTAAAACTACTACAACTACAATAAAATAGGAGCAATGTGTTTTAAAGTGGTATTGCAGATTCATATTGTTGCAACTTAACACATAGAAATCAGAGGAATGGTTTGAAACAGATCAGCAGGTTTCGATTCAGAGACCCAGATTTTGACCTCTGTCTCTTCAGGGTCGAGGTCTGGATCTATTGTCCCACAGTGGCTCTGTGACTGAGTTTTCCCTGGTTTCCCACACTCTGTCCATTCACTGCTTTCACTGGAGAAACAATAGAAGTGTGTCTTATTACACATCACATCTGGACCTCAAATTTATCATTAAACTTTTCATACCCAAACACCTGGAATCAGTAATCGTACCAAAATCACGAGTCAGCAAAGTGATGTAACTGAAATTTAATCAGAGACACAATGAAACCTTTTTCACTTGCTTTAGTGACGCAAGACAACTCACTGGAAAATAATATTAACATGGAGTCAATGTATATTCATTATAACCCAAAGTACAATGGTATGAAATTCCTATACATTGAAATCTAGAATGAAAATATTTTAGGTATAGACAAAATTTAAAGTCATACCATGTGAATATATAAGTAGGTTCTAGAAAGTTTTGACATTCTACTGTAAAACTGTGATGGAGATCTTTACTGCTGAAGGGAGAAAAATTCAAAGGACACCAAGATTGCAATTGATGTTTGTTTATTCCAACACACACAGTGCAACACATTAGGTACAAATGCCTTAAGTGAAGGCAGATAGAGGTGATGACACATCACAACAAAACCTTGGAGACTCTCCAAGACACATTGTACTCAAACAGAGTAGAGGATATTGAACAGCTGTCTTTATAAAAGACAAATGGATATTAGGAGTAAATATTATTCCTTTTTCCATAATGCATTGTTCAAAATGAACATAATATCTTTGACTTGATAACAACAAGAATGGAGAAAATGTTGATCTTAAAACAGATCTGGTTTTACTAATCACAAAGTGATGAGAGCAGGTTAATTAATGGCCAGTTAGGTCAACAATGCTCACAGAGCAAGAAGATGTACATTGTCATAACAATGGCAGTGTCACTAAAATGTGACAGTATCAGGTTAAAAATAGCCTTTAAACAAAAGGATAAAAAGAAATGTTGATCTTACAACAGATCAGTCTTGAATAATCACAGAGATTAAAAGTATGAGGTCAAGCCGTTATGGCAAAATGTCCATACAATGGACAATGAAAACTTTCTATGAAATTGATCACTAATAATCAAGAGGTAAAACATGTCATGATAGTGTATCACTCCACCACATAAGACATCAGAAAATTACACAAAATAGTAACAGCTGGTTCATCTCACATGAGACTTGATTCATGCAACATGCATGACAAGATGTTCTCTTTCTTAACATGAAAGATATTGTTGCTAAGTTTCATCATTCCTTAGAAAATGACATTTTACAATATCAAGAAAGTTTGAAACTCAAAGAAAAGTAGTCAAAAGGCCTTCTGTTCATACAGAAGAACAAGTCTTTGAATTTTGAAGAATTCAGCTCTTGTAATCTTTGACCAATATGGTCATTTCAGTTTGTGTGGTGTGAGCGCCAGTCTGCAGGTCTCTACCACGGCCTCCAGAGGGCGCTGTGGACTGGACTCTTCTCTTTGCTGTGGACTGGACTCTTCTCTTTGCTGATGCTGGTCTGGACTGGGCAGCTCAGAAGAGACAAGCCAGTCTCTCTCAGGTTCTGATCAGAGGAAGACTGCAGGTTGTGGAAGTGGTTCAGCAGTCTTCTCTGGGACTGTGTCTTCACCTCCTCCTTGGACAGGAAGTGCTCCACCTCTTGGACACACCTGGAGTAGCCCTGATTGACAGCTGCTGAGTCCACAGGTTGGTGCTGCTGCTGTCGTGTCAGGAAGCAAACTGTCATCTCCAGGATGTCTGCTTTCTCCAGCTTGGAGTCAGGCTGCTGTTTGAGGAACTCTGGACCCAGGAGAGACTTGAGCTGCTCAATGCTGCTGTTGATTCGCTCTCTGCGTAACTTCTCCACCACTGGCTTTCTGAGCTGCAGAAGGAGGAAGAAAGTCATTAATAAACTTATTCTGGAGAATAACATGAAGATGAATCAGTAGGAACATGAATGATGTTGAAGTGTCCATGATCTTGAGCCTTCAATTTACCTTGTGTGTCAGAGTCAGCTGCTCCTGAGAATTGGTCATTGCTGAAGTGATTGTAGGAGCCATGGCTGGATCTCTGTGCTGTAGAGGTTTCTGTAGAGAGAATCTGATCTCTGCTGGCTCCATCCCTCCTATTTATAGTCCCAAATTTCCATATGAATGTGTGGGTCTTGGTCTGGTTGGACTTTCTCACAATCTTTAGCCAATCAGAGAGCCAGACAGGAGAATGAGGCATGTGGAGCTGCAACATGCTAGTTGCTCTTATTGGTGGGGGACAATAGTTAGATCTCAGGGGAACAGGTGGAGGACTGGGGGTGATGGAGAGAGACTCACAGAGCTCTGTGTGAATCTGGGAAAGTGGTGACCCTGCAGAGAGAGCAGATCTGCTGCCTCATGTTGGAATCAATGATGCAGACTGAGCACACGCTCATCATCCCATCACACACGTGGGAGACTGACATTGATCCTCTATTTTGAAAATTTCTGTCTACTCCCATCTTGAAGAATATTTTGATTAAGGACAATCTTCTCATCCCCAGACATGTATTACATTAACAATAGTACTGAGCAATAACTTTAATTAATTTAACTGCATTACTCAAACAAACGGATGTATTAAATTTACGTATTTTCTCTCAATTTACATTCTGATGATATTGTGCAGTACATTGAATGGCAAGTCACTCTTCAGTACCGTGATAACTTTGAAGGACCATTTCACCTGTTGTGTGAATAAAGTATGCTGAAAACTTATTGTGTCATCCCAATTTACAAGTTGTGTATTTGTGAATGAATACTCATTCTTTGCATCAATTACAAACAATGCTCACTTTTGATCTTTTTCCAGACAAAATCTCAATGACGTGGAACCTGGAAAAATGAATGCACACTACTTGAGTGGAATAGAATTAGTATTTAACAAGGCACACGCCAAACTTTCTGTCAATGGGCAGAGTGTGGGAAAGCTCTGGACAGCAGAGTCACACTTCAGTGTGATTAGCATCCTCAACCCCACCAGCACCGGACTATTCTCCAAGGGGAGTTGGCACACTTCAGGCAGCAGCTGTCTTAAAAATTTTTTAAAAAAACCTTGCTCATGGATAGTGCTGGAATTTTTATCCAAGAAGGCTCAGGATGATACTGACTGTATATTCATAATTTCTGAACCTGATTAAATAAAGTTCACAAAAGAGACACCAAATTATTGTTATCATCTTGTTTGAATTATAAACCTCCATATCACCAATTGTGCTCTTTCCCTCCAGATGGTTAGTGACATCACTAAAGCTCCATTCAAAGCATCACACAGGACTCAGTGTGGGAAACTAAGATCAACTCTCTACTCACACTGACTACCAGGACACATCTGCTACATCTGGACAACAAGATGTTTGCTAAGTATACAGTATATAAAATATATATACATACATACATATACATATTCCATTCTAATACCTTGAGACACTGAACTCCAAAATGTGCACTGCACTTCTCTAAAAGGTCATTGTGTATTTCTAAAAGAAAATTTTAACCATGCATCTAATTCAATTATGAATAAATAATGGAGAAAATATTACTGGGTTACTTGGTTTTGGATCAATATCAAGGCTCACACTCAGACATTACATTGCAATCTATTTCCATTTACTAGTTTTCACTCATCATCAAATCATACAGTATGTTATACCATAAGAGATCCACTGTATTTAAGTTGCACACGTGTGTGTGATGGGATGATGAGCGTGTGCTCAGTCAAAGTCATTGATCTCAACATGAGGCAGCAGATCTGCTCTATTAACAGGGTCACCACTTTCCCAGATTCACACAAAGTCTCTCTCCATCACCCCCAGTCCTCCACCTGTTCCCCTGAGATCTAACCATTGTCCCCCAGCAATAAGAGCAACCAGCATGCTGCAGCTCCACATGCCTCATTGTCTTACCAAGCTCTCTGATTGGCTGAGACTGTGAGAAAGTCCAACCAGACCAAGACCCACACATTCATATGGAGATTTGGGACTATAAATAGGAGGGATGAAGCTAGCAGAGATCAGATTCTCTCTACAGAAACCTCTACAGCACAGAGATCCAGCCATGGCTCCTACAATCACTTCAGCAATGACCAATTCTCAGGAGCAGCTGACTCTGACACACAAGGTAAATTGAAGGCTCAAGATCATGGACACTTCAACATCATTCATGTTCCTACTGATTCATCTTCATGTTATTCTCCAGAATAAGTTTATTAATGACTTTCTTCCTTCTTCTGCAGCTCAGAAAACCAGTGGTGGAGAAGTTACGCAGAGAGCGAATCAACAGCAGCATTGAGCAGCTCAAGTCTCTCCTGGGTCCAGAGTTCCTCAAACAGCAGCCTGACTCCAAGCTGGAGAAAGCAGACATCCTGGAGATGACAGTTTGCTTCCTGACACGACAGCAGCAGCACCAACCTGTGGACTCAGCAGCTGTCAATCAGGGCTACTCCAGGTGTGTCCAAGAGGTGGAGCACTTCCTGTCCAAGGAGGAGGTGAAGACACAGTCCCAGAGAAGACTGCTGAACCACTTCCACAACCTGCAGTCTTCCTCTGATCAGAACCTGAGAGAGGCTGGCTTGTCTCTTCTGAGCTGCCCAGTCCAGACCAGCATCAGCAAAGAGAAGAGTCCAGTCCACAGCAAAGAGAAGAGTCCAGTCCACAGCGCCCTCTGGAGGCCGTGGTAGAGACCTGCAGACTGGAGCTCACACCACACAAACTGAAATGACCATATTGGTCAAAGATTACAAGAACTGAATTGATCAAAAATTTTCTTCTGTATGAACAGAAGACTTTTAACTACTTTCGTTTGATTTTCAAACTTTTTCAATTTGCAAAAGGGCATTTCCTAAGGAAATGATGAAACTTAGCAACAATATCTTTCATTTTAAGTGAGACAACAACTTGTCATGCATGTTGCATGCATTAAGTCTACTGTAAGAAGAATCAGCACTTAGTACTTTGTGTAATTTTATTATATGTTATGTGGTGGAGTAATACACTATCATGACATGTTTTACCTTTTGATTGTTAGTGATCAATTTAGAAAACTTTTACTTTCCATTGTATGGATATTTTGCCGTAACGGCTTGACCTAATACTCTTAATCTGTGTGATTATCCAAGACTGATATGTTGTAAGATCAACATTTATTTTTTTATCCTTTTGTCTAAAGGGTATAGTTAATTAATTTTGTACTGTCACATTTTATTAGTGACACAACCATTGTTATGACAATGTACATTTTGTTCTTCTTTGAACATTAATTGGCTTAACTGACCATTAGCCTGCTCTCATCACTGTGATTAGCAAAACCAGATCTGTTTTAGGGTCAATTATTTCTCCATTGCCTTTGTTATTAAGTGCAAATTATTATGTTCATTTTGAATAATGTATAAGAGAACAGTGAGTAATGTTTACTCAAATATTGTTCATTTTATGTGTCTTTTATAAAGACAGTTGTTCCTCTACTCTGTTTGAGTACAATGTGTCTTGGAAAAGTGTCCAAGTTCCTGTTGTGATGTGTCATCACCTCTACCTGCCTCCAGTTGGGGCATTTATACTTTATGTGGCTCATTGTGTCTGTTTCAATAAACAAACATCATGAATTGCAATTTTGTTGTTCTAATGTCTTCTTATGTCTGGCTATTTTGTGATGATGAAAATTATGAAGTATCTGCAGGTATTGTCTGTGGCATTTTTCTCACTTAATTGATAGAGTTCCTCCATCATAGTTCCCATGCGTCAGTGACAGACATCAGGATTAAAATGTGTCATGCAATTCAAGTACGGTAATTGTCTATCCATAAAGTATACCTGTAAAATTTGGTGTAAATCTAATGAATAGTAAATTGTGATGCAGATCTATAATGAAATATGATGAACTGACATCTTTGCTAAGTCACTCTATTTAAATGCAGTGGGTCATCTTGGGTCACCAAACCAACTGAGACAATTTTCTTTGTGTCTCTTATTAAATTACAATGACATCATTTTGCTGAGTCATGATTTTGGTACGATTCCCCATTCCATGTGTTCGAGTGTAAAGAGTTTAAAGTTAACTATTTCCCTCCTGAATGACGTCACATTTTGTAGCCTAATGTGATGTGCAATAAGACACACTTCTATTGTTCCACTAATGAAAGCAGTGAATGGACAGAGTGTGGGAAACCAGGGAAAACTCACTCACAGAGCTGCTGTGGGACAATAGATCCAGACCCTCAACCCTGAAGAGACAGAGGTTGAAAGGGAACATGGGTTTCAAAATCGAAACCTGCTCATCTGTTTCAAATCATTCTTCTTATTTTTACTACTTTGCTGCAACAGTATGATTCAGCATTACCAGTTTTAAAAATGTTTCCATTTGATCAATTGAAATACAATATTTTTACGGCTCAACATAGTCTATCACAAACTTTCAATCTGTCTGTGTGTGTGTGTGTCTGTGTGTGTGTGTGCAATGATAAGTTATTTAACTTATAAATCACAATTTTAAGTTAGATTTTTTTTTTAACTGCTAATTGTTAATGTTGAAAACTTAATGGATTATCCAAACATATACTGTAATTTAGTGAGTTATAAATAATTTCTCAACCAGCTTGCAAAAATTACCACCAATGCTGTTGTCTTTTTCTGTTTCCAAACAAAATCTAGATGAGGTCGACCTTCTAAATAATAATGGTCACTGCTTGTGTGGAAGAGAATTAGCATTTAACAAGGCACACGCTAAACTTTCTGTCAATGGGCAGAGTGTGGGAAAGCTCTGGACAGCAGAGTCACACTTCAGTGTGATTAGCATCCTCAACCCCACCAGCACCGGACTATTCTCCAAGGTGAGTTGGCACACTTCAGGAATGAGCTGTCTCAACCCCCCTCCCTCATGAGTAGAGCTGAAATTTTGATCCAATTGGTGTTACACAGCAAGATACTGACTCTACGTTAATCTTCTCTGAAACAGATTGAAAGTTGACAAAAGAGATGATAATTTATTATTGGTGACATTTCTTGATGGATTGTTTTTTTTATCATATTTTTTATATTATAAACCCTCAGAGCAGCCAATGGTGTTGTTTCCCTCCAGATGGTTGGTGACGTCAGGCTCTGTCTCTGTTACAACACACAGCCAACAGCCTTCACTAAAGCTCCATTCAAAGACCTTTTGTAGTGCACTGACCGCAGCACACAGGACTCAGTGTGGGAAACTGAGATCAACTCTCTACTCACACCGACTACCGGCCATAAGACAGAGAACACATCTGCTACATCTGGACACCAGGATGTGTGTTGTCTGAAGTCAGCTGTATACGAAGACACCAAATATAACAATGACATCACATTCTAGTTACTTGAGGTATTGATCCCCAAAATGGTGCACTTTATTAACTTCAAAACAAAACTGCAATAAAATATGACACATTGTGTCACAAGTAATATATATTTTCACATGGACAAATTCCATAAAGTTACACCTATTAGGTTTTGGATCAATGTCATGCCTCACACTCAGACATTACTCACAGAAACCAATTTCCATTGACTTTTTTTTTGGAGTGAAGTTATACACTATGCTATACCATAAGGGCTCAATGTCAGTCTCCCACGTGTGTGATAACATGATGAGCGTGTGCTCAGTCAAAGACATTGATCCCAACATGAGGCAACAGATCTGCTCTCTCTGCAGGGTCACCACTTACCCAGATTCACACAGAGCTCTGTGAGTCTCTCTCCATCACCCCCAGTCCTCCATCTGTTCCCCTGAGATCTAACCATTGTCCCCCAGCAATAAGAGCAACCAGCATGCTGCAGCTCCACATGCCTCATTGTCTTACCAAGCTCTCTGATTGGCTGAGACTGTGAGAAAGTCCAACCAGACCAAGACCCACACATTCATATGGAGATTTGGGACTATAAATAGGAGGGATGAAGCCAGCAGATATCAGATTCTCTCTACAGAAACCTCTACAGCACAGAGATCCAGCCATGGCTCCTACAATTACTTCAGCAATGACCAATTCTCAGGAGCAGCTGACTCTGACACACAAGGTAAATTGAAGGCTCAAGATCATGGACACTTCAACATCATTCATGTTCCTACTGATTCATCTTCATGTTATTCTCCAGAATAAGTTTATTAATGACTTTCTTCCTCCTTCTGCAGCTCAGAAAGCCAGTGGTGGAGAAGTTACGCAGAGAGCGAATCAACAGCAGCATTGAGCAGCTCAAGTCTCTCCTGGGTCCAGAGTTCCTCAAACAGCAGCCTGACTCCAAGCTGGAGAAAGCAGACATCCTGGAGATGACAGTTTGCTTCCTGACACGACAGCAGCAGCACCAACCTGTGGACTCAGCAGCTGTCAATCAGGGCTACTCCAGGTGTGTCCAAGAGGTGGAGCACTTCCTGTCCAAGGAGGAGGTGAAGACACAGTCCCAGAGAAGACTGCTGAACCACTTCCACAACCTGCAGTCTTCCTCTGATCAGAACCTGAGAGAGGCTGGCTTGTCTCTTCTGAGCTGCCCAGTCCAGACCAGCATCAGCAAAGAGAAGAGTCCAGTCCACAGCAAAGAGAAGAGTCCAGTCCACAGCAAAGAGAAGAGTCCAGTCCACAGCGCCCTCTGGAGGCCGTGGTAGAGACCTGCAGACTGGAGCTCACACCACACAAACTGAAATGACCATATTGGTCAAAGATTACAAGAACTGAATTCTTCAAAATTCAAAGACTTGTTCTTCTGTATGAACAGAAGGCCTTTTAACTACTTTTATTTGATTTTCAAACTGTCTTGATATTGCAAAATGTCATTTCCCAAGGAAATTATGAAACTTAACAGTATCTTTCATGTTAAGAAAGAGAGCATCTTGTCATGCATGTTGCATGAATCAAGTCTCATGTGAGATGAATCAGCTGTTACTATTTTGTGTAATTTTCTGATGTCTTATGTGGTGGAGTGATACACTATCATGACATGTTTTACCTCTTGATTATTAGTGATCAATTTCATAGAAAGTTTTCATAGTCCATTGTATGGACATTTTGCCATAACGGTTTGACCTCATACTTTTAATCTCTGTGATTATTCAAGACTGATCTGTTTTAAGATCAACATTTCTTTTTATCCTTTTGTTTAAAGGCTATTTTTAAACTGATACTGTCACATTTTAGTGACACTGCCATTGTTATGACAATGTACATCTTCTTGCTCTGTGAGCATTGTTGACCTAACTGGCCATTAATTAACCTGCTCTCATCACTTTGTGATTAGCAATGCCTGATCTGTTTTAAGATCACATTTTCTCTATTCTTGTTGTTATCAAGTCAAAGATATTATGTTCATTTTGAACAATGCATTATGGAAAAAGGAATAATATTTACTCCTAATATCCATTTGTCTTTTATAAAGACAGCTGTTCAATATCCTCTACTCTGTTTGAGTACAATGTGTCTTGGAGAGTCTCCAAGGTTTTGTTGTGATGTGTCATCACCTCTATCTGCCTTCACTTAAGGCATTTGTACCTGATGTGTTGCACTGTGTGTGTTGGAATAAACAAACATCAATTGCAATCTTGGTGTCCTTTGAATTTTTCTCCCTTCAGCAGTAAAGATCTCCATCACAGTTTTACAGTAGAATGTCAAAACTTTCTAGAACCTACTTATATATTCACATGGTATGACTTTAAATTTTGTCTATACCTAAAATATTTTCATTCTAGATTTCAATGTATAGGAATTTCATACCATTGTACTTTGGGTTATAATGAATATACATTGACTCCATGTTAATATTATTTTCCAGTGAGTTGTCTTGCGTCACTAAAGCAAGTGAAAAAGGTTTCATTGTGTCTCTGATTAAATTTCAGTTACATCACTTTGCTGACTCGTGATTTTGGTACGATTACTGATTCCAGGTGTTTGGGTATGAAAAGTTTAATGATAAATTTGAGGTCCAGATGTGATGTGTAATAAGACACACTTCTATTGTTTCTCCAGTGAAAGCAGTGAATGGACAGAGTGTGGGAAACCAGGGAAAACTCAGTCACAGAGCCACTGTGGGACAATAGATCCAGACCTCGACCCTGAAGAGACAGAGGTCAAAATCTGGGTCTCTGAATCGAAACCTGCTGATCTGTTTCAAACCATTCCTCTGATTTCTATGTGTTAAGTTGCAACAATATGAATCTGCAATACCACTTTAAAACACATTGCTCCTATTTTATTGTAGTTGTAGTAGTTTTACAGAACATTTAATCTCACAGTAACTGCACTAACAAGCTATTTACCTTGATTTATGTGTTGATATCAAATGGATGCTGATCAAAGAGGATTATCATTATAGTAAGTTGGGTAACATGGGTAAGGATATTTCTCACTCATAACAAGGAAGAAATTTGAGAGTGAATGAAGGCAGGTGGCATCTCCCTGTGTTCACAAATTAAGTTTGTCCGCCTCGTGCATAGATTTCAGACAAGCCTGTTGGCCATTGCTTATTATAGACAATGTGCTCCAATGTCCAAAAATTCAACCTTGCTGCATCAAGAGATGTTAGGTCAAAATTTCTCTTTTATTTATTTCGCCCAAAACTCAAGATTATACACATTCTGGTGTCCAGATTTAGCAGATGTGTCTTCTGTCTCGTGACTCGTAGCTGGTCTGAGTACAGAGTTGGTCAGAGTTTCCCACACTGAGTCCTGTGTGCTGCGGTCAGTGCACTACAAAAGATCTTTGAATGGAGCTTTAGTGATGGGTGTCGGCTCTGTGTGTGACATCACCAACCATCTGGAGGAAAAGACGATCACTGACTGGTTTTGAGGATTTATTATCATCTTTACATGAATGAATTATCAACAAACAAACATTATGATATATGTAATGTTATGAATTTACCTTATTGTCTCTAAAACCTGATTTCATTTAAATAGAAACATAAATTGATCCTAAGATATTTAGGGGGGAAAGCCTCTGATTCCACAATCTGATTAACAACATGCATGTTGAAATGCAATGACAGATTTTTCGTCTTCAGAGAGGAGGGAGGGGGGTTGAGACAGCTCTTTCCTGAAGTGTGCCAACTCCCCTTGGAGAATAGTCAGGTGCTGGTGGGGTTGAGGATGCTAATCACACTGAACTGTGACTCTGCTCTCCAGAGCTTTCCCACACTCTGCCCATTGACCGAGCTTCCACTCAACAATAGGCACGTGCCTTGTTAAATGCTAATTCATCTGCATGCAAGCGGTTCCAAATAATCCTCCCATAGTAAATATTTGAATGTTGTTTGCAAACAATCAAAATATAAGTGTTGGTAAATAATGGATGCAAGCAAGTAAAAAATTCATTGTAAATCAACAGATTAAAACTAAAATGCAGCAGTGAAGGGTGACACACACTAAACAATATTCAAATTCTACTACTCCATTTTTGAAGATGAAAGATCAATACACAATTATTTTTGATACTGTAAGTAACATCTGTAAGTAGCAACTGTAAGTAAATTCATAAGTAATCTGTACTATTTCCAATACTTCCCACTCATAAACGCTACTTAAGGAATGCTGAACTGCCAGTTGCATAGTTTGTATGAAACAATAATTGTTTGGATTCTATTTTGTATGTTTATATATATGTATTCTATTACTATTGCTGCTGCAACGATCCAATTATCCCACGTGGATCATTAAAGTTTCATCCTAGTTTATGTTATTTTGGGGGGGGGGGAATGGGCGTTTTTTTTGTTTTGTTATTTTTTTGTAATTCAGCTGAAATCTGGAAATCTGGAACTCTTTGTCCAGTCATAAATAACGTTCAAAATTTTATTTGTAGGTATATTTGTGAGAAAAATTAGAGTGATGATATGAAATGGATCAATACTTCTCTATATGGAGACCCCCCCTCGTCCTTCTCTTCAGGGTCGAGGTCTGGATCTATTGTCCCACAGAGGCTCTGTGAGTGAGTTTTCCCTGGTTTCCCACACTCTGTCCATTCACTGCTTTCATTAGTGGAACAATAGAAGTGTGTCTTATTACAGTGTGACCTCATTGGTCAGGAGGGGAAACAGTAGCCATATATTTTTGGGGGCTCAAACTTATCTTTAACTGTTTACTACCCTAATGGTTGGAATTGTTCAGACAGAATACCTGGGATAGGTTTCAACAATTTGATTTCATTTAGATCAAACATAAAAAGAAAACCCGCTGCTGAGAAATATTCACAAGACTAAAGCTTTATTTATGTTTTTTATTAGAGAATTTTGCTGAACATGCCTTGTAGCAACTGATGATGTAATATACAGTATATCCTGTCAATGTAACAAAAATGTCCCTTTAAATGGGTCGAAAGTGTAATAAAATGTAGCAAATAAGCAAATTACATCACATTATTACATTAACCTGCAACTACTACTTCAAAAGTAGTGTAACATATGTAATTATTGTCATTATTCTCAATGTTATTATTACTTCATCAGTTAATTAAAACCCCTTATGAAGTCATAATCGTCAGTTAATGAAATAATGTGATGCTATTACATTATCAAGCAATTTAGTACATAAACAGAGTTGATTGATAACTTCAAACTTTTTGTACAATATCTGAAATTGTTTTGACTGAAAGTCAAGGACAAGGATCAACAATTTGATGCAACTGAGAAAAAAAAAAAAATTTAAATGAGACAGGCTGTAAGGTCTGTTTTTTTTTTTTTTTTAAATCTTTATTTATACAGGAAGGGTTTTGATGATCATGCATACTCTTCCTCAGCACCATCCTGTTCCACACATTCAGTCCAGTTACACACATTCACACCTGGGAGCTTCCAGTTCACTGTCTTCCCTGTTGGCCACTGAGCAGCAGCTGGAGGAATTCACTTTCCACACGCACATTTTCAGAAACTGTTAGGCATTCCTACCAGTGACAAGCCTAAGTCTCTCAGTTCTACACTACATTTCAGAGGCATTAAGTATAAACAGACAATCAAATTTAATCTCAGGATATATCACTGTACTAAAGAGGGCTTTATTGACAAAGCAGGGACAAGAAAGTTTGCACATAATGTGTGTTTATTCAAACAGACTCAGTGAGTCACAGCAGGTAAAAATGCTTCAAGTGAAGTAAAATAAAGGTGATGACACATCACAACAGGAACTTGGACATTTCTCCAAGACACAATGCACTCAAACAGAGTAGAGGAAGAACTGTCTTTATAAAAGACGCATTAAAATTAACAACATTTGAGTAAACATTACTCACTGTTCTCTAATACATTATTCAAAATGAACATCATTTGCACTCACTAACAAAGACAATAGAGAAATAATTGACCTTAAAACAGATCTGGTTTTGCTAATCACAAAGTGATGAGAGCAGGTTAATGGGCAGTTAAGCAATTATGTTCAAAGAAGAATAAAATGTACATTGTCATTATAATGGCAGTGTCACTAAAATGTGACAGTATCAGGTTAACTTTAGCCTTTAAACAAAAGGATAAAAAGAAATGTTGGTCTTACAACAGATCAGTCTTGAATAATCACAGAGATTAAAAGTATGAGGTCAAGCCGCTGTGGCTAGATGTCCATACAATGGACTATGAAAACTTTCTATGATATCGATCACTAATAATCAAGAGGTAAAACATGTCATAACAGTGTATTACGCCACCATATAACATATCATAAAATTACAAAAAGTAGTAACTGCTGATTCTTCTTGAAGAAGACTTAATGCATGCAACATGCATGACAAGATGCTCTCTTTCTTAACATGAAAGATATTGTTGTTAAGTTTCATAATTTCCTTAGGAAATTACATTTTGCAAATCAAGAAAGATTGAAAATCAAACAATAGTAGTTAAAAGGCCTTCTGTACATACAGAAGAACAAGTGTTTGAATTTTGAACTATTCAGTTCTTGTAATCTTTGACCAATATGGTCATTTCAGTTTGTGTGGTGTGAGCTCCAGTCTGCAGATCTCTACCACGGCCTCCAGAGGGCGCTGTGGACTGGACTCTTCTCTTTGCTGTGGACTGGACTCTTCTCTTTGCTGATGCTGGTCTGGACTGGGCAGCTCAGAAGAGACAAGCCAGCCTCTCTCAGGTTCTGATCAGAGGAAGACTGCAGGTTGTGGAAGTGGTTCAGCAGTCGTCTCTGGGACTGTGTCTTCACCTCCTCCTTGGACAGGAAGTGCTCCACCTCTTGGACACACCTGGAGTAGCCCTGATTGACAGCTGCTGAGTCCACAGGTTGGTGCTGCTGCTGTCGTGTCAGGAAGCAAACTGTCATCTCCAGGATGTCTGCTTTCTCCAGCTTGGAGTCAGGCTGCTGTTTGAGGAACTCTGGACCCAGGAGAGACTTGAGCTGCTCAATGCTGCTGTTGATTCGCTCTCTGCGTAACTTCTCCACCACTGGTTTTCTGAGCTGCAGAAGAAGGAAGAAAGTCATTAATAAACTTATTCTGGAGAATAACATGAAGATGAATCAGTAGGAACATGAATGATGTTGAAGTGTCCATGATCTTGAGCCTTCAATTTACCTTGTGTGTCAGAGTCAGCTGCTCCTGAGAATTGGTCATTGCTGAAGTGATTGTAGGAGCCATGGCTGGATCTCTGTGCTGTAGAGGTTTCTGTAGAGAGAATCTGATCTCTGCTGGCTCCATCCCTCCTATTTATAGTCCCAAATCTCCATATGAATGTGTGGGTCTTGGTCTGGTTGGACTTTCTCACAGTCTGTAGCCAGTCAGAGAGCTTGGTAAGACAATAAGGGATGCAACATGCTGAATGCTCGTATTGGTGGGGGACAATGGTTAGATCTCAGGGGAACAGGTGGAGAACTGGGGGTGATGGAGAGAGACTCACAGAGCTCTGTGTGAATCTGGGAAAGTGGTGACCCTGCAGAGAGAGCAGATCTGCTGCCTCATGTTGGGATCAATGATGCAGACTGAGCACACGCTCATCATCCCATCACACACGTGGGAGACTGACATTGATCCTGTATTTAAAAAAATTCTTTCTACGCCCCTCTTGAAGAATATTTTCAAAGGACAATCTTCTTATCATAGACTTTGATTACATTTCATACCTTTTTGATGAATTTTAGCCATGGCATTCATTTCCAATTTTCATAACAATGTAAGCAGCCACAATTCAAATACAGTATGTACAGGAAAATGACTACATCCACAATTTTTGTTCAGGAAATACAAATCAATTACATCATAGGATTGCATTTTCCTGAATCTTGAAAATTCCTTAAATAAAACAAGAGTGAAAAGCCCAGAATATATATATATATTTTTTTTTTAAATGTAGTATATGCAGAATAAAAGCTTCAAAGTAAATGTCTATGTCATCAGATTAGATGAGATGAAAATTGGGAAGTTATATAATTGTGTAATTTACCGCAGGCAAGTGGGTAAAAGAGTTTATTTTCAGAAAAACTTGATTCAATCATTTGAATATAACTAATGTAACTTCCTTGTACTCTGAGGAAATATTGAGCCACATGAAGTGATATTGGGGTGAAGCCAGATACAGGGTCCAGATGTAGCAGATGTGTCCTCTGTCTTGTGGCTGGTAGTCGGTGTGAGTAGAGAGTTGATCTCAGTTTCCCACACTGAGTCCTGTGTGCTGCGGTCAGTGCACTACAAAAGGTCTTTGAATGGAGCTTTAGTGAAGGCTGTTGGCTGTGTGTTGTAACAGAGACAGAGCCTGACGTCACCAACCATCTGGAGGGAAACAACACCATTAGCTGCTCTGAGGGTTTAGAATTAATATTCAAAGAAACATACAAGAAATATGAGGAAAATGATCCATTATCAAATGTCACAAAAATCACAATGGCAAGTCTTTTATAAACTTCATGAGGATCAGTTTCTCAGATGAAGACCAAAGAGTACACAATTTACACTCCTATAGAATATTTGACTAAAAACCTCAGCATTAAATGTGAGGGAGGGGTTGATGTTTTGTTTTGTTTTTTTTGTTTTTCAGGACAGCTCTTTCCTGAAGTGTGCCAACTCCCCTTGGAGAATAATCAGGTGCTGGTGGGGCTGAGGATGCTAATCACACTGAACTGTGACTCTGCTCTCCAGAGCTTTCCCACACTCTGCCCATTGACCGAGCTTCCACTCAACAATAGGCGCGTGCCTTGTTAAATGCTAATTCATCCCCACACAAGCAGCTCCCAACCTTCCTCCCACAGTGAAGAACATTTAAAGTTGTTTAGAAACAAACACAGATGCAGTGTTTGCAAACAAGGGATTGCAAACAAGTGGAAAATTAATATAGAATTTAACTAATTACATTTTGGCACAAAAAATTATCATAATTCCTAATAATTGGTTGGAAATAAAATAAAAAGGTAGGCCTGTAAGTGCCTTTGTAATGGGTGTCCTGTACAACATAATATTCAAGTTCTGCTTCACTTTTTTTTAATGATCATGTGGTAATAATTTAGACAAAATGGGTGATTTTAGTCTTAGATCAATATGGAAGTAGATTCTGAGTCCCGTCCTCCAAAGATATTAGATATAGCATTCAAATGTTTGGGTTGCAGAATTATTTATTTACTTATTTATCTGAAAATATAGCCTAATCATTAAAAATTTTAGAGATTATTTGAAATGTATCACTCATTCTCTGTATAGAGACCCCACCAACCGCCCACTCCCCCTTCTCCCTTCCCCCCACCCCCTCCTTCTCTTCAGGGTCGAGGTCTGGATCTATTGTCCCATGGGGGCTCTGTGAGTGAGTTTTCCCTGGTTTCCCACACTCTGTCCATTCACTGCTTTCATTGGAGGAACAATAGAAGTGTGTCTTATTACACATCACATTAGGCTACGGAGCGTGACTGTCATTATTCAAGAGGGGAAACAGTAGCCCTAAACTCTAGGGATCAAAGTTCACATTAAACTTTTTAAAGCCCAACACCTGGAACCTGGACTCAAACCAACGTGATCAACAATTGGATGCTTGTTAGATCAAAGACCCAAAGAAAACTTTACCTTAAACACACTATAGCCTTAAGGGCTTGTTGTTTGGTGAGCACACACTTTTCTTAAGCAACACCTTGCTTTGTGTTCATATTAACACATTCACATCTGGGTGCAGTACAACTACAGTCTTCTCCTATTGGCCACTGAGCAGCTCCAGCATTACTCATTAAGTTTAGTGACACAGGTATTCACAACTGGCCCAGTTAGTCAAACTAGTGGCCTGCAGACTGCATACTAGGGGCATACAGTATAGATATGGAGTCTTCTGTCACTAAAGTTGATTTCAGGATCTGCCGCGGTACAATAAATGTGCTAACAATCTGTGCTGATAAGAATTGAAAGTACAAGAAAGATTGCAGTTGAAATTTGTTTATTTTAACAGACTCAATGAGTCATGTCAGGTATGAATGTTTCAACTGAAGGCAAAAAGGGGTGATGACACATCACAACAGGAACTTGGACACTTCTCCAAGAAACATTGTACTCAAAAAGAGTAGAGGATTTAACACCTGGCATAAAAGACAGATGATGTTGTTTAACATAAAAATCTTTTACATTAAAAGAATACATTTCTTTGCACTGCAAAAAACATTTTGTTCAAACTTGCATTAATATTCAAAATGAAATCTTAAAGCAGATAAGTTGACAGTTGATAATCACACAGTACTAATATCATTCTACCCAATGTGGGTTAATACTCCTCACAGAGGAACAGTAATACAGTCAGTCTACATAGTAAAGAAAATGGCAGGACCTGGCAATGACCTGACAGGAGGTACACAAAATCCTTAAGGATAATAAAATCACTGCAAACAGTGTTACTTATCAAGCAAGTTTTCAGTAAGTATACAAAGACAGGAAATGATCTTAAAACAGATCAGCTCTGGACAGTCACAGAGATTAAAGGTAACGGGTGCCAATTACGGGGAAAAAATCCCAGAATTCAACTGCTCCATTCCATTCCATTCCATCACCAACGGAATGGACAAAAAATGTGATCTTAAAACCGATCAGTCTTAAATAATCCAAGAGATTAAGGTCAAGTAGTCAATATTGCCCTATATGAGCAAAATATCTTCACAACATAAAATAAAACCTTCTGATCATAGTGATCATTAATAGTAACCAAGTAATAAACATTATTCATACAACACACTTCATCATTTTCATGGAAAATGTAGATTCACTCTTCCATCAAGGAAGTGTGACTCTCAAAATATTACTTTCTGTTCATACAGAACTTTTCTTTCATTTTTAGATCATATTGTCCCTGGACAACAAAATTGAACCAATATGGTCAACAGTGTCCCCAGTCTGCAGGTCTCTACCACGGCCTCCAGAGGGCGCCGTGGACTGGACTCTTCTCTTTGCTGATGCTGGTCTGGACTGGGCAGCTCAGAAGAGACAAGCCAGTCTCTCTCAGGTTCTGATCAGAGGAAGACTGCAGGTTGTGGAAGTGGTTCAGAAGTCTTCTCTGGGACTGTGTCTTCACCTCCTCCTTGGACAGGAAGTGCTCCACCTCTTGGACACACCTGGAGTAGCCCTGATTGACAGCTGCTGAGTCCACAGGTTGGTGCTGCTGCTGTCGTGTCAGGAAGCAAACTGTCATCTCCAGGATGTCTGCTTTCTCCAGCTTGGAGTCAGGCTGCTGTTTGAGGAACTCTGGACCCAGGAGAGACTTGAGCTGCTCAATGCTGCTGTTGATTCGCTCTCTGCGTAACTTCTCCACCACTGGCTTTCTGAGCTGCAGAAGGAGGAAGAAAGTCATTAATAAACTTATTCTGGAGAATAACATGAAGATACATAAGTAGGAACATGAATGATGTTGAAGTGTCCATGATCTTGAGCCTTCAATTTACCTTGTGTGTCAGAGTCAGCTGCTCCTGAGAATTGGTCATTGCTGAAGTGATTGTAGGAGCCATGGCTGGATCTCTGTGCTGTAGAGGTTTCTGTAGAGAGAATCTGATCTCTGCTGGCTTCATCCCTCCTATTTATAGTCCCAAATTTCCATATGAATGTGTGGGTCTTGGTCTGGTTGGACTTTCTCACAGTCTGTAGCCAATCAGAGAGCCAGACAGGAGAATGAGGCATGTGGAGCTGCCACACGCTGAATGCTCTTATTGCTGGGGGACAATGGTTAGATCTCAGGGGAACAGGTGGAGGACTGGGGGTGATGGAGAGAGACTCACAGAGCTCTGTGTGAATCTGGGAAAGTGGTGACCCTGTAAAGAGATCAGATCTGCCCCCTAATGTTGCGATCAATGATTTTAAGATATGAAAGGATATGAACAGAGTGCAATACAAGTTCTCATACTCACATGGAACTCTCTGTGGCTTATAATAGTTGTATAATCATCCTAGTGGTGGCAAAGAAAGTCGTCATTCTTACAACTCACCGATTTTTTTCACCAAAACCTTAAGCCATAAATTAATTTCTGTTTGTGAAATGATCATTCATACTCAAACATATTTTCTTTACTATGTATGTCATATATAAAATGAACCTATTTTTTCATGCTTAAATGAAAAATACCATGCTACTATTCATTCATAAACCCGTATGATTAAGATATTAGATGCCTATAAGAGTGTCTCAAGGTGTAGCAACAGGTAACATGTATTAGTGTAAATAGATCTGAATGTATTAAGTATGGTTCTCCTCCTATGTGCCTGTCTGTCTGGGGAGCTCAGGTTTCACAACTTAAACTATGTGTGAGGTGGCATTAGTTGCCAAATTAGTTGCTGCACCTACTCATGATATATTTGGCATGAATACATGACATTGATTTCAATGATTAATATCAAGCATGATGCCATTTTTTTTTATTAGCAACAGCTAATTAGATACAACATAACATAATCTAAACTAAGTCATAGACATAGTTAATGCCACTTTAAATTATCTTATTTTTATGTAATGCACATGATTCTTACACTCCTTACTACAATGTACATTATATTTCAAGTCTTACTTAGTTTTAACAAGTGGGTAAACATGATAACACAAACAAAAAGCTGTCTGAGCTGAGTTTAGGTGGGTTTACCCTCAACCACATTCCTGCTAATCTCCCTCCCATCTGTCTGTGTCTCTATCTGTTGTCTGTGCAGAGGCTCAGGTTTCCCAGTTCCCCTCCTCTGAGCTCCCACAGCTCCCTGCACAAGGCTGAACGTGCCCCAGTCACACGCCCTCCTCTCTCTCTCCGGAGCTGGGAGCCACAGCGACACACGGCTTCCCACACTTCTGTATGCAGCCTGCTCAGCCGCGCACACAATAGAAGTGTGTCTGCTCTCACAAAGCCTCAGGACAGTTCCCATGCAGGGACAGGAGGGGGGCTTTAGTGACAGTTTACAGTTTACTGATCCATCTGGGTCAGTAATAACTCACAGCTTGCTGCAGTGAAAGAAAATAAACAACATATAACTTCTATGGCATATTTGAGATATTAATCAATTTCAACTATGTGTTTAATTTGGAGGCTTTAATAATAATTAAACCCTGTCAGCTATTACTGTTTTTCATATTCCCGTCATTACAGTATGCCTGGAATGTTTCTCGCAGAAGACAGTATGTTCTTCAAATGAATGACCACAGTAGAAACACTGAAATTATTTATTACTGATTTACTGATATGTGTTGTTTTTTGTCGTAGTCACTTCTTGCGTCAGTTCATACGATTTGAGTTTTAATATGTCTGTGAGAAACCAGATTTTGGGAAGTCCACATAGGCACTGCAACTTTCCCAGGGAATATTTTGGCCAATCTCTTTGACATATGGCATAAAGAACAACATCCCACCTGTTCTGTGTGGCAGCCATTAAATTCAGTCTATTGTCCCGAGCTCCGAGCCTCCTGATTGGCCAAACAGCAGAGACAGCGCAGGATGAGGGGCATAAATGCGGAGTAGAGATGCAGACGTCAAAGGAGAAGATCCTCTGAACGCACGCAAGACCAGCTGCAAAAGGACAGGAGCAACAGCGACTCAATCACAAGGCCTCTTGCGAACAAACTTGCAGCAAAACTTCATTTTTTTCTGAGAAAATCTACAAACTCAAGAAACAAATCTGAAAATGTCTTCCTACTTGGACCTTGCTATTCAGGACAGCGTGAAGGAGCAGCTCTTTAGGTAAGCCAAGGCTCTGTTTCACTGAATACTTATGGACCATACCAAACTGCTCTCAGATGTAAACTCCACATGTTGGAACACAGTTTTTATTTCATTCAATTCTCCCAGCCTTCACCAAACTGACAAACAAACAGTTCAAGGTTATTTCTATGACACAATGTATTAATGATTGTTTTTTTTCCTCTCAGGTGCAAACTCCACATGTTGGAGAGGAAATGCAGCAGTGGAGTGGAGAAGCTGAAGGCTCTGATTGGAGAGCACCTGCAGAATGGGATCCCTGCTTCGGACATCCTGGAGAAAACGGTGTCCTTCTTCACCCTGAGAAAGGCCCTGCTGTCACACAACGGCTACTCCAAATATTCAAGGGAGATTCTGCGTCTCTTTCCCGCCTCAGAGGAAGACGTGGCTCCACTGTGCCTTTAATGATGACCAGGAGAACATGAATGGACTCAGAAGTCTGAGGAACTGCCTCGAAACTCTTGAAGTTTGTTGAGTTGTCCCAAAATGGACTGTAATTGATTCAAGAGAGACTGCATCTGATTTTTTTAATGATTTTTTGTATAACATGATATGATTTGCAGTCTGTTTTTCTGTTAGTTGAAAATCTAACAGAAATCTAAAAATGCATTATATGCATTGTGACAAGCAGTTGTACTGCTACAGCATTTGTTTAAGAAAACATAACGTGGATGTCGGGCCTTTTGTATATTGTCTGACATGCCAGACCTGGGCCGATTTATATTTTTATATTTACTTTTAATGGTTTATTTTAGCCAACATAGGCACCAGATCGATGGGGTTTGCCACATTTTCGACACCGACTGCCAGAAAGTTTACACAATCATAGGAAAGTATTTGAAAGTCAATTTCCTACATCTTTCTGTGATTGACAACTTATCTGACATCGAATTGTCCTCATGCACTAAACTCCACCCATCTGGTAAGTGGATCAGATTAAAACAAACACTATTTGACCCAGGTTTGGAATATGAATGACCGAAACTGCCCTGAGCAGGAAAAGGCCTTGACAGAGTGCTGGCCACTCCCACAAAAAGTTGGGCACTTTTATAGTTATTGAAATATTAAATTGACATTGATTCAGCCTATATTTTTGGGCAAGCATCAATGGATTACTTGAACTGTGGATACCCCTTAATTAAAGGGAAATTATGATTTTGTTTATCTAAGCATATTGTTTAATTTTGTTTTGCAGAAGTGCTTTATTATGGTATGATGTATACCAATGTGCTAAGAGTTTATGTTCATGATAAAATAAACAATTTCCATCAATATTATTCTTTTCTCTCATTCATTTTTATCATTGTGTGCATTGGGATTGGTCTATAGGACTATTGTGCAGACACAGAAAACATATTGTCCAGTTGGTTTCAACTCCAGCAATGGGAAGAGAATTACTAACTGCCTGATAATGACACACTGAAAAAAAAAAGAATGATAATTAGATAAGATATACTGTAATGGCTGTTTCTTTTTTCAGTCCAACTGGAAATATTCAGGGTTAGTATTAGGAATATGTAGGGAGATTCACTACAGAAAAGTTCAAATTAATAAATCATCTAATCTAGCATTAGCTTTTTAAATTGTATTATTCTCAACACACAAAAATGACAATTAAGTGACATCATTTCACTTGCTTCTGATGTAGTTTCACCTGTTTTGAAAATTACAAAACTGTTGAGGCAATTTAATTGAATCGAATTGAATTGAATTGAATTGAATTGTAACCTTATGAAGTGAATTGATATTGAACCTTTTCCATTAGCAAATCTAACCATTGGAAACCATTACACACTTTACTAAGTAAGTGTCATTTTATAAAAACGAAGTCGTAAGTGTGTGACATGCAGGTAGAAAAAAAAAGGAGGGAAAAGCAACCAATGGTGTTCTTTCCCTCCAGATGGCTAATGATCTCTGTCTTCAGTGCGGTGCTGCAGAGTTAATGGCCGTCACAAATTGTCCAGTCATCAGCTTTTGTGCTGCACCCGTCACAGCACTCTGGGACACTAAGCTCAGCTCTCGACTCACACTGACTACCAGCCACGAGACAGAGAAAACATCTGCTACATCTGCACAGAGGGCCCCTCACTGGATCAACACTGATGAATTTGGGGACTTCTTGATCGGCATGAAGAGGAAATAAAACTACACAGAAAAACTAAGGCAATATGGCCAAGACATCATACCACAATACCAATACACAAGACCAGTAACTGAATGAATAGTTAAACTGAGAATAATTACTTTTATTTATCTTCTGTCCTGGACTGTATACCGTTTAGTAGCAATTATTATTTCTGTTGATATATAATTTGAACTTGCAAAACGTAACTATGTGTTCGCCTTTGTAGGGAAGAATACTTTTCTTTTTTTAAAGTATGATAATCTAGGCGTTTCATTGATCCTGAAGGAAATTACACTGTATAAAAAGTATATGACTCCAGGATACCAGCATATAAAACATCAAGTTTATCATGCAATACTTTTCACTGGGATTTGGGGGTTTGTCAACAGAGTAAGATTCAAAGTGGGTGCACAATTTTAAAGGAAAAGTAGTTTTAGTGTAAAAAAAAAATATAATAATAAAAAATACATTAAAATCCACATATGTAACAGGATGATGTGCTCAGTCAAAGTCATTGATCCCAGCATCAGGCAGCAGATCTGCTCTCTCTGCAAGGTCACCACTTTCCCAGATTCACACAAAGTCTCTCTCCATCACCCCCAGTCCTCCACCTGTTCCCCTGAGATCTAACCATTGTCCCCCAGCAATAAGAGCATTCAGCATGTTGCATCCCTTATTGTCTTACCAAGCTCTCTGATTGGTTAAGACTGTGAGAAAGTCCAACCAGACCAAGACCCACACATTCATATGGAGATTTGGGACTATAAATAGGAGGGATGAAGCCAGCAGAGATCAGATTCTCTCTACAGAAACCTCTACAGCACAGAGATCCAGCCATGGCTCCTACAATCACTTCAGCAATGATCAATTCTCAGGAGCAGCTGACTCTGACACACAAGGTAAATTGAAGGCTCAAGATCATGGATACTTCAACATCATCCATGTTGCTACTGATTCATCTTCATGTTATTCTCCAGAATAAGTTTATTAATGACTTTCTTCCTCCTTCTGCAGCTCAGAAAGCCAGTGGTGGAGAAGTTACGCAGAGAGCGAATCAACAGCAGCATTGAGCAGCTCAAGTCTCTCCTGGGTCCAGAGTTCCTCAAACAGCAGCCTGACTCCAAGCTGGAGAAAGCAGACATCCTGGAGATGACAGTTTGCTTCCTGACACGACAGCAGCAGCACCAACCTGTGGACTCAGCAGCTGTCAATCAGGGCTACTCCAGGTGTGTCCAAGAGGTGGAGCACTTCCTGACCAAGGAGGAGGTGAAGACACAGTCCCAGAGAAGACTGCTGAACCACTTCCACAACCTGCAGTTTTCCTCTGATCAGAACCTGAGAGAGGCTGGCTTGTCTCTTCTGAGCTGCCCAGTCCAGACCAGCATCAGCAAAGAGAAGAGTCCAGTCCACAGCAACGAGAAGAGTCCAGTCCACGGCGCCCTCTGGAGGCCGTGGTAGAGACCTGCAGACTGGCGCTCACACCACACAAACTGAAATGACCATATTGGGCAACGATTACAAGAACTGAATTCTTCAAAGTTCAAAAACTTGTTCGTCTGTATGAACAGAAGGCCTTTTAACTACTTTTTTTTGATTTTCAAACTTTCTTGATTTGCAAAATATCATTTTCTAAGGAAATGATGAAACTTAGCAACAATATCTTTCATGTTAAGAAAGAGAACATCTTGTCATGCATGTTGCATGAATCAAGTCTCATGTAAGATGAATCAACTGTTACTATTATGTGTAATTTTATATGTTATGTGGTCGAGTAATATACCATCATGACATGTTTTACCTCTGTTTTACTATGGAGACTTTATGGAGAGTATTTACTCACACTGGGTATAATGATATTATCACTATGTGATTACCAGTATTTAATCTGTTTTCAGATTATGCCATTATTTTGTCTGTATTTTCAAAAAAAATTATTAACATCTGTGTGAAATATGTATCACATAGCACAGAAATGCATTCATCTAATGTTAAAAAATGTTTTATGTTAAACAATGCCATCGGTCTATTTCAGACTGGAGTTCAGTCCTCTACTCTGTTTGAGTACAATGTGACTTGGAGAAGTGTCCAAGTTCCTGTTGTGATGTGTCATCATGTCTATCTGCCTCCTGCTGAGGTCTTGATGCTTTATGTGGCTCATTGTGTCTGTTTGAATAAACAATCATCATGAAATGCATCTCCTGTAACCTTTTATGTCTTTTGTCTGTCAGTAACTGAGTTACCTGAGATTCTTTATCCACACTGTATGCTTCTTAATTATTGTCATGAATCAAATAGCAGTTTAATAGAGTTCTACTGGGTGATAATGAATTGATCCGACACACATGTTAATTTACTTTGAGGTTAGAGAAGCAGGCTTGTGACTCAAAGATTGTATTATATTTCTGGGTAATGTAATAACATCACATTTTTACATGAACTAACAATTACTTTATAAGGGATGTAACATATTTTTAACTGATGATGGCATAATACTATTAACAAATAATGAAATAAGTCATAGGAATAAGAAGAATGTAATATCTTGAATTGTTACATTGTCAATATTATTATTACATCATCAGGTATAAATATGTTACATCGCTGTTGAAGAGGTAATCAACGGTTGATGTAATAATGTGATGGAATTTGCTACATTTACATGTTTTCTTATCTTCTTTCCTATTTAAAGGGACATTTTTATTACATTTTGACATGTTATTACATCATCAGTTGCTACAAGGCGTGTTCAGCAAAACTTTTCCCTGGATAAATAAAGCTTTAGTCCTGTGAATATTTCTCAGCAGCAGGTTTAATTGTGTGTTTGATCTAAATGAAATCAAACTTATCCCAGGTATTCTGTCTGAACAATTCCAGCCATTAGGGTAGTAAACATTTAAAGTTAAGTTTGAGCCCCAAAAAATGTTTCCCCTCCTGAACAATGAGGTCACACTCTGTGGCTAATGTGATTTGTAATAAGACACACTTCTATTGTTCCTCCATTGAAAGCAGTGAATGGACAGAGTGTGGGAAACCAGGGAAAACTCACTCACAGAGCCCCCATGGGACAATAGATCCAGACCTCAACCCTGAAGAGAAGGAGGGGGGGTGTCTCTATACAGAGAAGTATTGATCGATTTCAAATCAACCATCCAATTTTTAGCTACTACATTTGAACACACTTCATTTTAAATACAAATTTTGAATGCTGTAATTCTTTACGGAAAGTGAATCCAAGGCACAATTTATGAAAATGTTAGAAAGTCTTTAATCCATTGGCTTGTTCCATGAACAGGGTTAAAATATTTCTTTAACATTTTTATGAAGAGTGCTTTGGAATTGCACTCCTTTCTGATGGAAGGACTTCATACCAAAGAATAGCTTCAACTTTAGATTTTCACAAAATATACCCAAATGAGGAACTTTCTGCCCTGTTTACCTATTAACTGTGTTTCTTTGTCTAAATATAAGTACTAATTTTGCTTGAAATTTAACACTATAATCACCCATTTTGTCAAAATCATTGCCTGGTGATGCTTGACTTTCAAAAACAGAGTAGTACAATTTGAATATCGTATAGTAGGGATACATTGAACAAGAAGAGATACATAAAATTTTCATTTAAACATTTTTGTCAAATTAGTTATACTGAAAATCTATTGTACCAAAAACCAAAATGTAATTAGTTTAATTATAAATTTTAATTGTACTTGCTTGCGTCCCTTTATTTACTGACACTAATTTCTGTGTTTGTTTCTAAACAACTTTCAAATGTTCTTCACTGTGGGAGGAAGGTTGGGAGCTGCTTGTGTGGGGATGAATTAGCATTTAACAAGGCACGCGCCTATTGTTGAGTGGAAGCTCGGTCAATGGGCAGAGTGTGGGAAAGCTCTGGAGAGCAGAGTCACAGTTCAGTGTGATTAGCATCCTCAGCCCCACCAGCACCTGACTATTCTCCAAGGGGAGTTGGCACACTTCAGGAAAGAGCTGTCCTAAAAAAAATAAAAAAAAACATCAACCCCTCCCTCACATTTAATGCTGAAGTTTTAATTAAAATATTCTAGGAGTATAGATTGTTGGCGTTCCACAACATAATTTATACTCTTTGTTCATCATCTCAAACACTGATCCTCAATAAGCTTATAAAAGACTTGCCATTGTGATTTTTGTGACATTTGATAATGGATAATTTTCCTCATATTTCTTGTATGTTTCTTTGAATATTAATTCTAAACCCTCAGAGCAGCCAATAGTGTTGTTTCCCTCCAGATGGTTGGTGACGTCAGGCTCTGTCTCTGTTACAACACACAGCCAACAGCCTTCACTAAAGCTCCATTCAAAGACCTTTTGTAGTGCACTGACCGCAGCACGCAGGACTCAGTGTGGGAAACTGAGATCAACTCTCTACTCACACCGACTACCAGCCTTAGGACAGAGGACACATCTGCTACATCTGGACCGCGTATCTGGCTTCACCCCAATATCTCTTCATGTGCTCAATATTTCCTCAGAGTACAAGGAAGTTACATTAATTATATTCAAATGAATTAATCAAGTTTTACTGAAAATAAACTCTTTTACCCACTTGCCTGTAGGTAGACATAATCAGGATTCAATTAAATTATATTTTTATTTATATAACTTCCCGATTTCCTCAAAGTTATCATTAAAGTTGCATCTGTTCTAATTTAACTGCACATAAATTCACTTTTAAGTTGTTTATTCTGCATGACAACATTTAGAGCCCAACATTTTGGGCTATTCATTTTGGGCTAAATTTTAAATATTGAGGAAAATGCTATCCTGTGAGGTAACTGAGTTTTCTGAACAAATATTGTAAATGTAATCATTTTCCTGTACATTTTGTATACATATTTTATATTTTTTCCTTATTCTCGAAAGATATTTTAAGAAAATCACTGTCCATAAAATCTTCTTCCATCTTCATTCCATATGGCTGTTAATTAAGCATATTTGAATTGGCTGCTTATATTGCTTTGAAAGTTGGAATTGAATTTTTTTTATCACTGCCATGGCTAAAATCCACCAAGAAGGTATGAAATGTGATCAAGCTCTGGGATAAGAAGATTGTCCTTAATGAAAATATTCTTCAAGAGGGGCGTAGAAAGAATTTTTTTAAATACAGGATCAATGTCAGTCTCCCACGTGTGTGATGGGTTGATGAGCGTGTGCTCAGTCTGCATCATTGATCCCAACATGAGGCAGCAGATCTGCTCTCTCTGCAGGGTCACCACTTTCCCAGATTCACACAGAGCTCTGTGAGTCTCTCTCCATCACCCCCAGTCCTCCATCTGTTCCCCTGAGATCTAACCATTGTCCCCCAGCAATAAGAGCATTCAGCATGCTGCATCCCTTATTGTCTTACCAAGCTCTCTGATTGGTTGAGACTGTGAGAAAGTCCAACCAGACCAAGACCCACACATTCATATGGAAATTTGGGACTATAAATAGGAGGGATGAAGCCAGCAGAGATCAGATTCTCTCTACAGAAACCTCTACAGCACAGAGATCCAGCCATGGCTCCTACAATCACTTCAGCAATGACCAATTCTCAGGAGCAGCTGACTCTGACACACAAGGTAAATTGAAGGCTCAAGATCATGGACACTTCAACATCATTCATGTTCCTACTGATTCATCTTCATGTTATTCTCCAGAATAAGTTTATTAATGACTTTCTTCTTCCTTCTGCAGCTCAGAAAGCCAGTGGTGGAGAAGTTACGCAGAGAGCGAATCAACAGCAGCATTGAGCAGCTCAAGTCTCTCCTGGGTCCAGAGTTCCTCAAACAGCAGCCTGACTCCAAGCTGGAGAAAGCAGACATCCTGGAGATGACAGTTTGCTTCCTGACACGACAGCAGCAGCACCAACCTGTGGACTCAGCAGCTGTCAATCAGGGCTACTCCAGGTGTGTCCAAGAGGTGGAGCACTTCCTGTCCAAGGAGGAGGTGAAGACACAGTCCCAGAGAAGACTGCTGAACCACTTCCACAACCTGCAGTCTTCCTCTGATCAGAACCTGAGAGAGACTGGCTTGTCTCTTCTGAGCTGCCCAGTCCAGACCAGCATCAGCAAAGAGAAGAGTCCAGTCCACAGCAAAGAGAAGAGTCCAGTCCACAGCAAAGAGAAGAGTCCAGTCCACAGCGCCCTCTGGAGGCCGTGGTAGAGACCTGCAGACTGGAGCTCACACCACACAAACTGAAATGACCATATTGGTCAAAGATTACAAGAACTGAATTCTTCAAAGTTCAAAAACTTGTTCTTCTGTATGAACAGAAGGCCTTTTAACTACTTTTGTTTGATTTTCAAACTTTCTTGATATTGTAAAAGAGCATTTTCTAAGGAAATGCTGAAACTTAGCAACAATATCTTCCATGTTTAGAAAGAGAGCATCTTGTCATGCATGTTGCATGAATTAAGTCTCATGTGAGATGAAGTGTTTAACAACACTACCTCCAAACGGAGGGTAGATAGATTTTGTTCTTCTGTATGTACAGAAGGCATTTAATGACTTGAGAGCTTGAGTCATGCATTTAGACATGCATGTCTGCCTGAATGTATTTTCTGTGAAAATGCTTGTATTATTTTCCTTCTGACTTGAGATATACTGCAAATTCTGTTGTATGTAGTTTGATTGACTGATCTATTATGATCAATTTGTCTTGTTCTGTGAGGACAACTTCATAATACTTTTTATCTCTGTGATTATCCAAAACTGATCTGTTGTAAGATCAATACTTCAAAAATGATATCCTTTGGATAAACAGAATATTGTTACTGTTACATTTTTGTCGTGACAGTAACATGATTATTGCAATGTGAATTTATTGTATCTTTCTTACTATTTTACTAATCTTCAAAGAGGACCTGTGCTTATCACTGTGTGATTAATAGTAACTGACAAGATTGTTTTGTTTTCCCTTTTAGCTTTGTTATTGAGCAAAGTACTATGATGTGTCTGTTTATTACCAAACAGAATATCTTTCACTGAATGGAGATTTTTCTTTTTCTGTGTAAATCTATTGTTTATTCTAAACTGTTTTGTATGTCTTCTATGAAGAGCATCTTTATGTTTATCATCTACTCTGTTTGAGTACATTGTGCCTTGGAGAAATGTTCATGTTCCTGTTGTGATGTGTCATCACTCCTATCTTGTAATGTGAAACATTTATACCTTATGCCTTATTAAGCGTGTTTGAATAAACAAACATCAATCATTTAACCTTGCTTTGAAGTTTTTTGGCTTATGCAAAGCTGAATTATGATGATGGAAAAAAGAAAGTCTAGATTTTATATGTTTGCATCACCGAGCCTTGATTCAGGCTTTTCAGTTCAGACTGAATCAAGTCTTTCTTGCCAACTGAGATATTTTACCTTCTTTAGATAAAGTCAGCAATTTGCATATTTCATGTACCTGTAAAACATTTTTCAAAAGAAAATACATGAAAAAACTCAAGCATTGATTAATTAATTATACTAGATTTAAGGTCCACCTGGCCCAGTTTACTCACCTGGTTATTTAACTATTATAATATTCCCGTGGTAGCCTATACACTCTTTTTTTTTTATTTTGTATTTGTTTTACTTTTTACATTGTAGGATGAGGATGTCAGCTGTCAATTAGGAAACGTTAAATATTTGAGCTTTTTCCACAGTGACGCCTTGATCTCCTCTCTAGGAGGCGCTCGTGGCGCTGACCATGGTGCTGAAGTTTTGCCACCAAGCAAAACTTTGGGAAGAACTGTTCATGTGAGGGCAGTAATGTGTCTCTATGGATGGTTATTTTGGCTTTCCCATACTCGAGGATACTAAGAAGGTCAAATGATCATTGAATGAAACAAATAAATTATCACAGAGATTGAAAAAACACCATAAACATTAGGAATGTTTAATACGGAAATACACAATACAATTACAAAATAACCAATAATGAAGTTTACTGTTGGAATGAGAAAATGCATATTATGAAGGCCTGTTATAACGCCTTTATAAAAGGCAAAATAAATCGACGATATCACTATAGGCCTAAAACAGTTCGAACATTTGCATTTGCCGTACATTGTAGACAAATCTGGAGGGCACATGTCGAAAAATGTGCAAATGTTGCACAGCTGACGATATCAAAGCTTCCAGTCAACACACACGCACACACCATGCGTGGCATAGACAAACACAACATTTGCGCACAAAGAATCAAACCTCATCCAACAATAATAATTTGCGCAGCCTGTAACTGCTTGTCCATAGAGAAATGTTTGATCGCTGCATATGTCCGAGCTACCACGGCCTCCACAGTGAGCTGTGGGACCGCGCTGATGACCTGGACGATGACCGCTTCCTCGCAACAGTCCGTCGGCCCTGCTCTCCTGACATGTGCCGCTGCAGGGCGGCTCTCTGGAGGACGTAGAAGCGCTTGATTTCCTCTCTCTCTGCGGGCTGCAGAGGGGCGTGAAGCGACAGGTGCCGGAGGGTCTCCTGAAGACACTGGGAGAAACCTTGGGAGTAGCTGGGAGCGACGCAGGCCATGGCCCTCTGCCGCAGGAAGCTCACTGCCATCTCCAGGATGTCAGCTTTCTCCAGCTTGTTGGGCGGCTGCCCGCCGCTCGGCTCTCCTTGGTTCAGAAGTGCTCTTAATTGCTCGATGCTGTGATTGATGCGGTCCCTCCTTACTTTCTCCACCATGAGTTTTCGCAACTAGGGTATAAGACATAAAAGTCGAAATTAGATAAATGATAAACAATAGATAATTAGATAAGTTAGATCAAATATGAAGAGGAGCAATCTGAAAAGGCTCATGTAGCCTAAAACGTTTACATTGGGATTATTTATTTTTTCCATTTACGTGTCTGCTGTAATATCATCAGTATGTTCTCTAGGCTATAGCTATCCTTTTCTCTACTACAATGCAGTTTCCCCGCGGGGATTATTGAAGTTTCATCTAATGGCAATCAGGAAAAAGCCAAATATCCGAAATTACTCACCTTGTTGGAGCTGTTATTCTCAACAGATGCAGGCCGATCCTCAGACCTGTTTTGGGTTACAGGAGCCATCGCAAATTGAAAAAGAGACAGTGAATCTTCAGTCTTCAATCTCAGTCCTTCTTCCTCAGCAAGCACGGATTAGTCGGTGGCACAACAACAAAAAGTTCAGTCACTTTTGGTCTGTCCAGATGTAAAGGGCTATTTATAAGGCCGGCAGGATCTCTGTCTGGCGCCCTGTGCGTGGACTTTTAACACCTGAGACTTTCCCACAGTCGACAGTGAGCCAGTCCTGTAATAAATTCAAGACAACAAACAAAATGTCCTGTCTATGACACCTCCTCCATCTCCTCAACTTCCTCTCTCTGTTCAGACAGAAGTGCGACATGCAGCCACCAGAAAGTGTGCCGCGGCTGCCATGTGCGCCGGACCGAGCGCACACTGCAAAAAAATATCCAACTAAACGAGTCATTTGGCTCATACCGAGTCTGACACGTTTCTGCTCCCCCTCTTCTCATTGAGTCAGGGATCAAACACAGAAAACATTTTTCCCCATAGGAAACAACACTGCAGAAATTGTCCACCTTAACAACTCTAGTATTCCATGTTAAATCGTATTTTTCGTAAAACATTTTAAAAACGTCTGCTAGTGAGATTTCGCTTGTTTCGGGAAATTTCCAGAAACTATCCATATCTTTAAGCAAGGCAGAATAAGGCGGATCACTCCACTAGCATCAAGAAAATGACGCCTGATTCAAGAAAACTCCTCAAAGTCGAAATTATCTCACCTCATCTGCAGATTTTCCCATTGTTTTGCGAAAAATAAGATTATCAGAATCAATAACCTGCGAGATTTAATTGTCTTGTCAAGATGGATATTTTTTTGCAGTGTAGTTTACTGTGAGGAAAATAAGGGGTTTTCTGCGTTTGATCCCTGACGCGAGGTGTGAAGAGGGGAAGCAGAGGTGCGCCTGCACACGTTTCCACGAACATCAAAGACGCATCTTCACACCAAACAGCATGGGTGAGATCCACGCGCCACGCCGCAGGAGGTTAAAGCACAAATGATAACAAGAAAGAAAAGTGACCGAAGCAAATGATATGGAGAGAGAGAGAGAGAGAGAGAGAGAGAGAGAGAGAGAGAGAGAGTTTGTCCTTTATGTATTAGCCTATCTATTATTATGTTTGTATTATTTTCCCCTCTATATGCATTAACAACACAGATGATCGACAATATGATGATAAAATTGTTTTTGTTTTTTTTCAAATATTCATAGACAGATAAGCCTATATAAGATGCCACAAGGCTGATTAAGTGCAGTTTAACCGATAGCTGTGGCACAATTGTTCCTAAAGGCCACAGAATGGGTTGTCAAGTCAACCAGAATAATCCACCAATGAAATGCTTTGTACTTGCTATTTGTGTACAGTATGTATGTGGAAATTATGTCCAGATGGCTGTCAAAAAATTCACAAACATAGACTGAAACACAAAACTTATACCAGACAGAGAGAGATATGGAGTAGCAGACAGACAGATAGACAGACAGACAGGAGAGATATTAGTGTTTAGAAACAATTTATAAACTCTTCTACTCATTCCTATTGAGCTCATACTATTTCATTGTCACATTGTACTTCGGCACTACTGGATGCTCATTGTGAATTCAACTCAAATGTTGCAGTTGTAGCTTTTTGTATGTCCAATGTTGCTACTGACTTTAGATTCCCATAGATATTGAATGTATCATATGTGTGAGTGTTTATCTGTCTATGGCACCATACATAACAGTTGCTGAGTAGCACTAATTTTTGATTGTGCTCCTCTGTGGTAATTAGACCACAAATAATTGGAGTACATTAATTTCGTATGGGGAGTTAAAGTTATTCTGGTTTTAAAAAAAAGAGATGAACACACAGACAGGCAGTGCAGTCAGTCAGGCAGAGAAAGAGACAGCTTGGAAGGGGGGGGGGGGGTAGAAGAGAGACAGAGTTTAGGGTTGAGGTGGAAGTTGAAGTGTGCCTTCTCCCTTGAGAGACAGGCAGAATAATTAGCTTGACACATCATTGCATGATGACAGCAATGACACCAAGGGCAGAATGAAACTGGAACTTGAAGACAGTGGAAGACAAAAGTAATGCCGACAAAGATCATAATATCATTATTTTACCAATGTAAAACAAATATTTAACATGAGATGAGAGAAGATACAGGAGTGTGTGCTTCCTTTATATTCCACTAAGTATTTTCAATAATACTTAGAAGTGGTAATTGAAGTCAAGAGTACAGTCCATTTTTAAGAAAGGAAGAAAGTGTGCAAAAATATTCCCAAATTCCCAAGCCCAAAACATTCAATTTTGTATATTATATATTTCAATAGCAAATTGTTTGGAACTATCTAACTATAACAAATGCTATAAAAGGTGCTCAAATATTAATATTAATTTACAGTCAGTGTGCAATAGTTACATTTTATTAAAGTACAACTATCCAATTTGTCACAGGTGTGACTCGGAGTAGCTACCACATCTTTGTTTATGCAAAACACAGTCCTACAGAAAACAAGTCACAGTAGCATCCAGTGTGTCAAGTAAGCATGTGCCTTATCTCTTGGTCTTTAGTGGCTCTTACATTAACCAGCGGTGTCTTGACCTCTGACATAGACAGTTTTGTCAAAACATACATGAATAACAAAGTGTTTTTTAAACTTTTCATCATAAAAAGGGTACATTTGCTTCATTTCTCTACAACAAATAAATACATTTCAAACCAATACATCTCTACAGTCCCTTTGCAGTGATATGGCTGCAGCCGTCTGTGAATTCGGCATGTGCCTTATCTTTATGTCTTTAGTGGCCCTTATCAGGCCCCCTGTCTCCCCCACTGCCCATCTGCAGCAGCCTGATCAGATCAGACAGAGCGAAGGTTCCCAGGTAATAAAAGTGTAACGACCTGCTTGTGTTGGGTCTGTACCTTAGATATCTGCAGCACCGTTCCCTCCGCTGAGGCCGTGAGGCCAGTTAACCATGAGATAATTGATGCCTCTCTCCTATTGTTGTGTCGGCCTCGCCCACTGGCCTCAGAGTGTGGGAAAGCTAATCCTGCCTGGGACTCATGGCTTTGTAATGCTAATGTCCAGCTATAAATAGGGGAGAGGGATCCTCACTCAGATCACAACTCACTCTGCTCTCCCAGAGAAGCCCTGCACTCTCTACCAGAATGGCTCCTACCTACACCAGAGACTCTCCCTGCTCAATGCTCTCTACCAAAGACAGGCACAAAGTAAGTATTGCTATCCATCCACCATAGTGACTATTCAAATTACTGAACTATTTTTCCTTGTGGCTTGAATTTAGTGAACATATATCTGACCAAGCTCCTCATTTTGTCTTACAGCTGAGGAAACCAGTTGTGGAGAAGATGCGCAGAGATCGCATCAACAGCTGCATCGAGCAGCTCAAGACCCTGCTGGAGAAAGAGTTCCAGAAGCAGGATCCCAACGCCAAGCTGGAGAAGGCCGACGTCCTGGAGATGACGGTGGTGTTCCTGAAGCAGCAGCTGCAGCCTCAGAGCCCGGCCGCTCACAGGGCCCACAGCGAGGGCTACACCCAGTGCTGGAAGGAGACGCTGCACTTCCTGTCTGCCAACTCCTTGAAGGAAGTGACGCTCCCGCACCTCCAGTACGTCCACGCCGCCCACAGAGCCGGCCAGGACGTCTGCCCCACCTCTGCCCTGTCCTCCATCCACAGCCAGAGCCACAGCCAGGTGAAGCAGGCTCCCAGCACCACCAAAGCTGTGTGGAGGCCGTGGTAGACGCTCCAGAGACTCTTTCTCAGACTGGATGGCTGTTCGCCGTCATGAAGGCTGTATAGGATATTTCTACACTCAGTGACTGTGGCCTTGAATTACTGTATGTTGGACAGGAAGCATCATGTAACAAGATTTGTTGCTTTATTTACTCCAGTAAGGAGCCGATGAGCCGTTACAATGTAAAGGCTAATTTTCAATGTGCATGTGTAGGAAATTTTGCATTCGCATTATGAAAACCTCCTACCAATCAGATATTTGACTCCTGTGGAGTCGATGACTTAATTCTAATGATGAATATAAACTGTAATGCATAATGTAGTGGAGAAGACTTCTCCCATGTATGACATCTTCCATGTGAAGTGAATCTGGGAACCTTTTGTAAAGGAATATTACTGTGAAATATTATTTTGTTATGTGTAGTCGAGCCTAAACCATATGTGCCAACTGATGTTTACACCAAATAAAATTATTTTATATTTTTCAAAGTTTGAGTCATTTCCCTTGTTTAATTTCATTCCAGACATTCAATCATATTAAACTGTACAAGAGCCACTGTTGCTCTGCAGCAGAGTGGTAAAGAGAACGGTCTACATTATTTCTGATCACTGTAAGTGAATGTCAAGATATTGCAATATTGTAATTCAGCATCACACTAATATCACACTGGCATTGAGTAGTTATTTTAAGATAATTAGAAATTACCCATCCTTCAGAAATCATTAGATGAAAACAACAGCTGATAACAGGTAAATAAGAGATATAACTACTCTTGGTTTTTCAAGATTTTTCAGAACACATGAATATTGATTTCATGAACAGTTGATTTCAAATAGAAATTTCTGTATTTCCGCTTTTCATCCCATGATTTCCTGCCTTTCTATGTCACTCTGGAGTATATCCCTGGAGTATACTGTATGTTTGAATACATGTATACAACATACTACTTCCAAATATTTAACAGCCATGTCTCAACTGTCTCAAGGATCAAATCCTTCTTCCTCCTTTTCATCTACAAATATCCTTCATGACTGAATTGGTTTTCAAAATGTGGGAGCTTTCACCTGGATTCACCTGGTCAGTTTACTTCATGTAAAAGTCAGGTGTTTTCTCATGTTTTTACATTGGGGGGGGTGTGTCAATGTGAGAGGGTCCATGCTCATGTGGGACAGGGCCTGCATATGTAAAGTACATAAGGGTTATGCATATAGCATGTTTTGAGTAATCAACCTTATGTCCTCTGTAAATCGGATTCAGAAACCATGCTCTCACACGTGCAGGAGGGCGCCCGTGAGCGGGGTTAGCGCTTGTGTGCGAGTGTGTCCGAGCGTGCCTGCCTTGTGCTTTGTGTGCTAAGCCCCAGGCTGCCGTTGAGTAGTGGGCTCTGTCAGCTCCGGTTTCATCAAACAGCTGGTAAGCTGAGCCGCTGCCGGGCTGGAGGGCGCGTCTCCCCTGTGTGGAGCCTGCCTCTCCACAGCTTTCCCACACTCCTGAGCCATTCTCCCCCTTCATCCCCGGGACAAAGGAAGTGTGCCGTGTTAAATTATCCCCCAGCCATGATGGTGAGAATCCTCCTGACCCCGCTGCCCCCCCTTCCTCCCCTTACAAATCTGTCTCTAGATCTGGAGGGAAAACTAGGCTTGCCATTTTATCCACATGGTGTTTGTCAGTGTCAAATAATCAGTAGATAACTGTTCCAATTGAAAGATACAGTCACTCAAACACTTCAACAATCAATAGCTTGTATCTTGCATATATGCACAATATATTAAATTGAATGTCTAATTCTTTTATCTCTGATCACGACTTGACTATTGTTTGACTGATTCAAGCTTTTTTCCAATCGATCTCTGATCACACTTGAACTGCTGTCTGATTTCACTCTGGATTTTCTGACATTTTGTGCAAGGGTAAGGGTAACAACAGGAGACGCCTACAGTAGCTGGAGTTTATTGGCTTCGTAACACAACAAGACTCACTGGGTGAGCTTGTCTTTGAAGAGCCCGGTGTTGATGTGTATATGACAGGATGGGCCTGTGCTTGTAACCAGACCTGCGTAAAACCGTGGGAAAATCTCTGCCCCACGTCTGACGCAAGCAGGTGTAAGCCAGGCTGCAGGGCAGGTCTGTTCTCCCAGGTGAGAGCTGAGGGGTTTACACACTGTACTTGAGCAAACACACACACACACACAAACACACACAAACACACAAGCCCACACGTACACAGACATGCACACAACATCGGGGCTTGAATTCAGGTCCCGTCTCTAACTATTAGGCCACCCTGCCTCCCATAATAACATTGATTGGGATCAATTCACCTTCAATTCACTCAATGCATTGCACACTGACACTGCAGTTTGTATAATTATGGTAGTAGTTTCATGCTCAATAATTTCACTGTAGAATGGGCATAAGATTGGGTAGAAAACAGGGTGGTGTAGTGAGTAGACAGAGAGCTTTCTTCAGCTGGACGTCTCAGGTTTGAACCGTCGGCCCTGCTGAAGTGTCCTGGAGCACGACACTAAAAAACCTACCAGCTCCAGGGGCGAGCAAAAAGAGAACGGGATCAATAAAGAAACACATTCACATTACATAAGAATCTTTTTAGGGGTAACAAGCGCCAGTTTTCGCATGTTGAGTAAAATCCATTTCCCGAATCGATTGAATTGACCCCCAAACCCTGATAACATCTCAGAGATACAAACACGACTCTCAACCCCCCCTCTCCCTCCTAAGACACACACACACACACACACACACACACACACACACACACACAGGCAAATGCATAATAATTGGCATTATCTGTTGTCACAAAGGGGTTTGTATTGGTTAAAGAGTGTGGGAAAGTGGGAAGACCTCTAAACCCATGAGGTCAGATGCTGTATCAGTGGTTTACACAGAACAACTTCCATGTTCATTGATTAATGAACGTAAAACCCAATCAATACTCCCTTATCATGCTCACCAGCAGATTTATGCCTTCTATCCTAATGTTTTATAGAGGCGATAATGATGGTTGTTCAAAGCAGGTCAGACCTGCCTTCAATTTAATAATTATTCCCAGTGGAACTATTGAAATTGTCTAATGATTTATTAAATAAAATATCAATAGACATATTGATATTTTATTATATACTACAGAAAGAAAGTTACATTTTCTTATTTTTGCATAATCTCCAGAACAAGGAAACACGGAAAAGAGCATGATCATTTGTACAATGTTTATTTTCAGTCAGCAAATTGTTATGCACAGTTCTCTTTGAGACTACATGCACTAATTTTAAAGGCTTTACTTTTCTACAAGAAAAGTGGTTTTGTTATAACATTTAATCACTTTACCAAGCGATTGCAGCAAACACACAGTGTCAACATGTCACTTCACGGCACAACAATGCCTCCTTTGGAACACCTGGGGTTCCAACAAAGCCTTTACAAAAGGCATTCAATAAGTGAAAACAACATCATTTAAAGAGACTAATAGAATCATAATGAGGTTTAAGGCAAGGTTTCAGTTGGCTTAGCAAACATCCACATGAAGACAATATCTTTACAAACCATCCTCATAGAAAATGGGAGGATTAATGAAGTACAACTGTGCGCCAAGGGAGCACAAACACTGTCGACAACAACATGGTCAACAGCGTCCCTTCAGAACACTTTCTTCAATATGAAGAAATCTAAACGTCATTTCAACTCTTTCTTTAAGAGCATGAGAAAGTTCATTTCAAAAAATAGAAAAAAACATCCTTTCAATAATCTGGAAATCCATCTCCTACAGCATTCATGACGGCGAACAGCCATCCAGTCTGAGAAAGAGTCTCTGGAGCGTCTACCACGGCCTCCACACAGCTTTGGTGGTGCTGGGAGCCTGCTTCACCTGGCTGTGGCTCTGGCTGTGGACGGAGGACAGGGCAGAGGTGGGGCAGATGTCCTGGCCGGCTCTGTGGGCGGCGTGGACGTACTGGAGGTGCGGGAGCGTCACTTCCTTCAAGGAGTTGGCAGACAGGAAGTGCAGCGTCTCCTTCCAGCACTGGGTGTAGCCCTCGCTGTGGGCCCTGTGAGCGGCCGGGCTCTGAGGCTGCAGCTGCTGCTTCAGGAACACCACCGTCATCTCCAGGACGTCGGCCTTCTCCAGCTTGGCGTTGGGATCCTGCTTCTGGAACTCTTTCTCCAGCAGGGTCTTGAGCTGCTCGATGCAGCTGTTGATGCGATCTCTGCGCATCTTCTCCACAACTGGTTTCCTCAGCTGTAAGACAAAATGAGGAGCTTGGTCAGATATATGTTCACTAAATTCAAGCCACAAGGAAAAATAGTTCAGTAATTTGAATAGTCACTTCTGGATGGATAGCAATACTTACTTTGTGCCTGTCTTTGGTAGAGAGCATTGAGCAGGGAGAGTCTCTGGTGTAGGTAGGAGCCATTCTGGTAGAGAGTGCAGGGCTTCTCTGGGAGAGCAGAGTGAGTTGTGATCTGAGTGAGGATCCCTCTCCCCTATTTATAGCTGGACATTAGCATTACAAAGCCATGAGTCCCAGGCAGGATTAGCTTTCCCACACTCTGAGGCCAGTGGGCGAGGCCGACACAACAATAGGAGAGAGGCATCAATTATCTCATGGTTAACTGGCCTCACGGCCTCAGCGGAGGGAACGGTGCTGCAGATATCTAAGGTACAGACCCAACACAAGCAGGTCGTTACACTTTTATTACCTGGGAACCTTCGCTCTGTCTGATCTGATCAGGCTGCTGCAGATGGGCAGTGGGGGAGACAGGGGGCCTGATAAGGGCCACTAAAGACATAAAGATAAGGCACATGCCGAATTCACAGACGGCTGCAGCCATATCACTGCAAAGGGACTGTAGAGATGTATTGGTTTGAAATGTATTTATTTGTTGTAGAGAAATTAAGCAAAAGCACTCTTTTTATGATGAAAAGTTTAAAAAACCATTTTTGAATCGTGCATGTTTTGACAAAACTGTCTATGTTAGAGGTCAAGACACTGCTGCTTAATGTAAGAGCCACTAAAGACCAAGAGATAAGATACATGCTTACTTGACACACTGGATACTACTGCTCATTGTTTGTTTTAAGAATGTGCATAAAGATGTGGCAGTTAGACTTAAACTTAGTCTTAGAAAAGCTTAAATGTCCTCACTGAAGCAATTTGTATTGCAGCTTAAGTACATAAAAACAAAAGTTACTCTGAATCAAACCTGCAATAAAAAGGTGGATTTAATTCCACACCTAATTGTAACTGAGTGTTTGATGGGAAGCAGAGACATAGTATGTGTCCATTGGAAACAGATTCTGAAAAAATGAGAGGGAGAGACAGAGAGAGACAGAGAGAGAGGGAGAGAGGGAGGGAGAGAGAGAGGCATTCCAAATATAACTGTCAATTAAACACAATTATCCAGTGTCCTCTGGGAAGGCACACTTCTATTGTCCGACACCTCACCCCCAACCCCCTCCCTCCCTCGCTCACCCCTTAGGAGTATATGTAATAAATGGGAAAGAGAGTGTGGGAAAGGAGGTTGGGATCCTACTCACACATCCTCCAGTCAATAGAGCACACACCCCACTGCCCCCCACCCCCTCGCCCCCCCCCCCTCCCTCCTCCAGAGAGAGAGCCTTTCAACCTGCGGGCCGGATCAGAGGCACCGCTGAGCCGGGGGACGCGTGTGGGCTCTCTTTTCCCGCCCTCGTTCACATCACCCGGGCCACTCTGAGTGTGTGTGTGTGTGTGCGTGTGTGTGTGAGTGTGTGTATACTCACCTACTGCTTATTACACCTCACCTCTCTCCTCTCATCTCCTCCAACCCTCTCATAAACTGAACATGTGCTCAAACCACCTGCTACTCTGCAGTCCTGTGATGTACAGTGAGTACTTCACACCACAGTTGCTTGACTCTTTTCGCTCTATTTGACCAGAGTTTGTTGGGTCATTGATGTGTATTTGATTGTGATTCATGTGTATTCATGTGGATTTAGTCATAGATACATTATTAATACATTTTCTCATTTACATAACTCATGTAGACTTCACAATTTAGTAACTTTGGTTCAGCATCTCTCTAAGTTTTGGAGTAACTTTTAATTGCAGGAAGAAAAAAACATCCCAGTAGAAAGCGGATGGTTGCCCTGAGAGAACGAGGAAATTATTGAGCAATTTGGACGTCCTTAGTGTGTGTTAATAACCATGGAAGTATGTGCATCAAGAGGCAGATGGCAAGGGGTCCTCTTGGAGGGAAACCCACACTGCTCTTTCTTCTCCCTTCCCCAAGACGCATTTCTTAGAAGTGAGTCATGACACAATATGCAGATGAAAACACATCTTTGGACTATAAACACATTCCAGTGTGGACATTCCGGCTATTCAGGAAGAAAAGCCATGGCCTCACAGTGGGCCCCGCCACACACACACACACACACACACACACACACACTGACACACTCTCACCCACTCCCACATGCACACGCCAAACAAGTCTCCATGGCTTTGAGCCCAGATGCGCCAGTGTCTGTGTGCAGCCAAAGGCCCTCTCTCCACTGAGGAATGCGTGAGAGCTCCGACCTGCTCCTCTTTCCCACACTTAAGCCTCCATTCAGGGCCGCGCCCCACCCTGCCGAGGCCGCCACTGATCCGTCAGCCCCTCATTATGCCTCGTCCTCAATAGGCCATCTGGACAGCTACCGGGGGAGCCAAGGCTTCTCACAGACTTGGAGTACACCTAGGAGTGCAGGTAAATAATAGTGTGTATGTGTCGGTGTGGGGGGGGATGCACTCAGGCACACACCTCAGGCACACACACATGCGCGTGCGGGCGGTCATATATACACACAACATGAACAAACAGACGAACAGAAAATGTACTTAAGGTTGAATGAGTGGAAGTTTAATCAGTGATGCTCAAGTTAAAGGTGGATAAAAGGATATGTGAGAATAGAGAATTATCAATATGGGGCAAGTTATTTTCATAATTCAGATTTATGGTTCATAAAATCAAAGTTTGCCATAAGCGGTAGGAATACAGCAAAGTTAGAAATTTGATTCAATGCATAGGAGGTATTTTGCTCACCTGTCTTTCATCAAAAATTACTGCAAATAAAGGTATTTTTTATCGCTATATTCAGGAGTATGGGGTGATTTTGTTGATAATAACACCATATATACAATGTTTCAATCTTAACTACCAAAAGAAAACCCCCTAACCAAACCCAGTTACATGTGAAGGGGGTCTCAGTCTTGACAGAAGGTATTCCACAATGGCAAAGTTTCCCGCCATAAGTGTCTTTTCTCAGAGGCACGCCTGTGTGTGTCATGTCACATGTCCCTGGAATGCTATACAGCCGGGACCCACATCAAGGAGCAGGGGCGGCTCTCTCTTCTCCAAAGAGGGGTCAGGCATTTCCCAGGTTCTCTGTGTGGCTCTTGGAGTCACAAGGATCCTTCTTGAGGCGGGTGACACCGAGCACCTGCCCCTGTCTTTGTGGTCCGGCCTTGCCCTCACGCACCCGGAGTCAAAGCCTGGTTCATGACAACAGCGTCAGGAATGCTTTGTGCCCCCTTTGCCCAGCCCCAGCCTGCTAGGAGATGGGAATAAAAATGAACAATGTGAGGTGAATGGTGTCAAATGAAAGTGGGAACATTCCTTGGTTTTTGAGGTAAAGTGGAGGACAAATGAAGCTGCCAAATGAGATATCCACCATTTGAAAATAGAGCCATCTATTCTCACAAAATGACTGGTAACAAAAAGTAAAACAAAATGATGGTATGCTTTTAAGGATAGTGAGTAACTTAAGTCGTTGGCTGACAAAATGATAACACTTTAAACAACTGTATCCTCTATATTTTTGAGATATTGAATGATGAGTGAATGATTTGTTTACAAAATGGATACAAAGTTTCATTCAGTGTGCAACAATATCAGCACCACACTGAAGACAACAAAAGCGACTTCTATAACAGTTCAATAAATATAATACACTCTGAAACATCCGTTTGTCTTGTTTGGGACAACTCAAATTACATTCCAACACATTTTTTATGCTAAAGTAACACAAATGTGTGTTGTCCCAAACTAGACACATGGATGTGTTGAAAATGCGACATCATATAGCCTGAAGTTTAAGAATGAGGAGTAATACCCATTAAATTATTATCCTGTCAATTAAGCATTTCTCACCTAAATTGTACAACATTTGGCCGAAGGATTACAAGCAGACAAGATAAAACTATCTTTAATGAGTGAAAAAAACATCAGGATCATCTGATTTGTCCATGAAATAGACTGACCAGGTGACTCCAGGTAAAAGCTATGATCCCTTATTGATGTCACCTATTAAATCCAACTTATTTATGAAGGGGAGTAGATGGGTAGATGAAGGAAGGAGACATATTACAGGATGATTTTTAAGTCATGAGACAACTGAGTAATGGTTGTGCAAAAGGAGTGCATCTGTGTCTAACTTGGGATAACACAAAATTGTGTCACATACTGTAAATATGTCAAAAACAACATAATTTGTGTTAATATGTGTTGTTATTAACATCTATTGTATTGAAAAGTGAGATGGCCTATAGGGAAGCTACTTTGAAAGTATAGGGTTACAAGCAACCAGTTAGTTTAACTAACCAGAGAGAAAGAGAAATATAGTTGTGTCATATCTTCATCTGCAGTGTCATAAAATACAAAATCACGTGGTTGCAAAAAATAACACTTATTAGGATGTTAGGATGTAAAAAAATGTATTTTATTTTAAATAATATGCATGTTCACACACAGCTGCCTGCCGCTGGAGTCTGGACCATAAACCCAAACTAAACAGCCCAATGCAATGAGGGTTCTTCACAGAAAAAAACAGAAGGGATGTTAACTTTCTGCTATATGTAAACTTAAAATAAATGAATAAATGTAAAATGTAATGAAAAATGTAATCAAACTCCTTGTTTAATGTAGTGAAACTACTCCACAACGCTGCCCACATACAGTGTGTCTTCCCAAACTAGTCACAGTGTTGAAAATGTGTAGTTAGGCTACTAGTTTATACAGTGAAACTACTCCATGACACTGAACATAATAGGTCTACAGCAGCCTACCTGCCTTCCCAAACTAGACAGGGGGATGTGTTGAAAGTGTCACATCCCGCAGCCAGGTCTGGAAGAGGCTGACAGAGGTTTCCCGCGCACGGGGCCCAGCTGCTGCTCCAGCCTTCAAAGCCTTTAATCCTGTAGGCCGTGTTGCCCCAACTTTCCCACAGCACGCTTTGAACGACGCAACAATGGACGTGTGCCGCACTCAATGCCGCATTAGTCACAGTCCGCAAAGAGACATTTAAATCCCAAGAGACGCAACGGGAAATACCGTGTTATAAAAAAAAAAAAGAAAAAAAAATGGCGGGAATAGATGTATAGGCCTAGCCAGTGATGTAGGTGGTAAATAAAAAGTTGGGAAAACTGTGACCTCCAGTCGGTCATCCACCAATACAGATGAACTTCAATTATATTTTCAGAAATAAAAAACTAGGCCTAATTTATGCCTTCTGTCCTTAAAAGTCACTCTGGCCATATAACTTACACCAGTTTTATAAAATATAATGTAGACCTATAGGTATGAATTGTAGACCTATATGAATTTAGTTCACAAATATGTAAGCTAAAAGGTGGGGGGGGAAAGATGGGTAATGGGATAACATTAAGCTTAATTACATCCCTGGACCTATCAATTAAATAGTGGTTTCTTAATCCGCACGCAAGCCTTGTCTACATGCAATTTAACTATTAGGCTACTAGCCTACATATAAATGAGCTTAATAAACATGATTAAGGATTATTTTTAATCAAGGGCAATTTAATCAATTATGTTGTTGGTATTTTGTAGCCCTGTAAAGGCCCTGTTATAGGCTAAATCCTTATAGATTTACTAGGCTGTAGGCAAATTAGAATTATTATGATTAGGAGTTTTGACAACATCGAGAAATTATTCTTTTTTTTATTACGCCTATGCTATCATAATTAATTTAACATTCATTAACATGACGTTGGCCAGTCTTTTTTTACTGTCCTTCATCAGTTATAGCTCAATAACGTTATATCTGAGCAACAGGATCGCCATATGGCCACAGCCTCGTCTAATCTTGTATGGGTGTTGAATGAATTGTTGAAAGGGAAATCCATTTATTTAAAAATGAGCGGGAAGAAAGTGAACAGCCAAGACGCCTCGAGTGAATGCCTTGATCCCCCGGTAATCTTTGGGGGCTCCCATTCATTAATTGTGGTCAAGTTTTCCCGCCATGCGGCTCCACAGCCTTTCATGTGAATGGGCCGAAAACACATCTAGGAATGTCAAGGAGGGATAGAGTCAACTTTTTCCACTTTTTTACTGCACACTCCACCTGTTCCCCTGGGGCATGGTCATTGTCCAGAGGCAATAGACAGTCGATTTAGCATGAAGTAATTGAAGCCTTCTTTGTCGCTGCAGCGCTGCTCCCGGTCCCCCATTGGCCCGCAACTGTGGGAACCCCCTGCCACACCAGGACCCACACACTTCACAGTGGGGAGGGCGTATAAATACAGAGCAGCACTTCAGAAACTCAATCAGAAACCACTGATAACCAACTTTATCAACCGACAAGCCAACCACCTCATCTCAAGAGACACTCACTTCACAGTATGGCACCTGTCAAAGCTCACAGTGTTGTGTTTAGGCCTACTGGCAAGGACAACGTCAAAGTGAGTAGGCTATTACAACTGTCTAATCCTTCAGTTCCTTTGTGTGTTTACTTCCAGTCCTCAGTTCTGATTGGCTGAGTCGCGTTCGAAGCCGTCGTAAAATAGCCTACCCAATAAACGCACACCTGTGGCCACGTAACCGCTCATTTGAATATTAATAGCCTACACTAACAGACAATCACCATTACAGGTAGACTGTGTCGCTTAGCAACCATGTGGTTTTTACTGTTACTAAAGGATTATATTAGGCTACTAGGACTATATTACTAAAATGACATTTAATTATAGCCTATAGTCTAATAGATTTCTTGAATATCTGTGTTTCTTTTTATTAGGCTACACAGGTGTGTAGTTGTTTTAGCCTATAGGGTAACTCGAGACCGTGATTTACACTGATTTAAGAGCCGAAGCAAGCTTGTTGCTTAAAAAATCCAATGTATGATGTTGTGTTTTCCTCCGCTTCCAGTTGAGAAAACCAGCGGTGGAAAAGATGCGCAGGGCTCGCATCAACAGCAGCATCCAGCAGCTGAAATCTCTCCTGGAAAAGGAGCTGCAGGCGCACCAACCCACCTCCAAACTGGAGAAAGCGGACATCCTGGAGACTGCAGTGAGTTACCTGAAGGAGAACCTGCGGCCCAAGGCCGCTGGGACCCCTGGGATGGTCGGGACACCTGGTCGGGGTTTTGAAGAGGGCTTCACCAGGTGCCTGCAAGAGACGCTCCGTTTCCTTTCCACGCACAACCAGCCGACCGACTCTCAGCACAAACTGGTGCATCAGTTCAGCCGGGCCCCCCTGCAGGCTGGCAGGGCCGGGATGGGCGCACAGGCATGCGTCACGGCAGGTGGAAGAAGGCCGCTGTGGAGACCCTGGTGATCCCCAAAGACTGATGTGATGTCCCTCCGTGACTGTCTAGACTCATAGAGTGTCTATGTGAAATCCAGAGAATGGTATTGGCTTATTACTTTAGCCATTATATTCTCTTCTTGTAGGAAATTATTACTTCCATTAAATTTCCCCATTTCACCAAAATCCGATAAGTTTATTATACTGTATGTATTATAGACTTATCTTATCCAACTTATCCTATTGGATGACTTCACTATGTGAAGGCGAATGATGTTTTACATATTGTGAAAAAAAATAATAATAATGTAGGCCTATATTGGTCCAGTAGCCTATGTTGCGTGTGAATAAACTATATTGGTAAAAAAAAAAAAAAAAAAAAAAAGGACAGAAAATAACTGATATGTATCACATTGATATGACTTTGCCTGAAAAGACAATAAAAAATGATTTCATTTCACTGTCAAAAAAAATCTGTCGTCTTATTGTTTTTAAAACCTCCAAAGTTATAGAGCGTATTGTGGGAGCAGGACTACACTGCACCATTGCATCAGTTTAATTAACTTGCACATGTCCCACATATTTTGGATGCACAGAAACTGAATGTAACGGGACTCAATGCAATCAGATTACAATACTGTGTTTTTAGTTGCTATTCAATCATATGACGTTATTGCTTGTAATTTTTGAGAATGTAATCAGTGATCTGTAACAGATTACATTTTGAAAGTTACCTTCCCAACCTGCGACAAGTAGACAAGTGAGATACACACACAAATATTTGATTCACTAGTCCAACAACATTAGGCTACATACGTTATAAAACAACAACACTAACAAAAAGACACACACACAGAGTCCCATATCTTTATTATCCCCTTCAGGGATAGGCTAATACAAGGCTACTATACACACACACACACACACACACACACACACACACACACACACACACACACACACACACACACACGCACAGAGAGAGAGAGAGAGATAAAACAATATAACAAGGCAACAACAACAGTTATTAAGTTAAATGTTTTCTGGCATTAGCAGTCCGATATCTGATTCTTTTTCAAAATAGATCCACGATTTTGCAGTTCTCTAGTGTAACTTTTTCCAAAGGTAAGAAGTAACATATTTGTTCTATATTCTGAAAGTAGCAGGTGTTTCTCTTTTTCCAGTACAGGAGAATGCACTTCTTGGCAAAATATATTATAGTGATCAGCAGTCTACATTTCTCCATTCATGAAATTAACTAAATAAAAAATTAAGGCTGATTGTCTTTTATCTCGCCACCTCTCCTTTAACTCTCATGTCACTCATTTCTCCGTCAACAGCACGCAAAAGTAGGCCTAACCTACATGCTACCGTATGGTTACCTAATACAAGTTTTTTAATGCTGTTGAGTGTTATTAAAGAGTGCAGGCCGGCTATTATATCGCCCTCCGAATAGCGCATGTTTCCTCCAAATGAAGTGCAGAAGATGGGCCAAGACTTTAGGCGGGAGAGCGGCGGCAGGAGAGTAAACATTTTCAAAGTGAATGGTCCAGCTGCTGCTCGGAGGACAAAGACACCCACAGCCTCCTCCGGAAAGCCCAAGCCATGACCTGAGCTTTCTCACACTCGCACCATTCAGAGCTGTCAATTGGAAGTGTGCGTCCCATTTCCCTCCAACACTCCCAATCCCAGCTTTTACACTTTATTGCTTGTAAGTATGGCCATATGGTAATAAGCAGCTTAAAATTTCCATGTGAATATGGCAGCGAACAGAAATTGAGGCTTCATTATGACGCTAAAACTGTTGGATATCCGACCGTTGAATTAGTGTTGATCTGTTTATTGAGGGCAACAATGGGCATCTCTCTCAAATAATCACTTGAAATGGGTGAGAGAGGTATTTGAAGCATGCCGCATCCAAGCCCACTTATTATTTTTTGTTCCATTCATTGTGCGTAACAATGCATTCCATCTCTTTTATGTATCTGAATATTCTGCAAAGTGATGCCCTCAGCCTGCTTTGGATGACAGTGAAAGGACCTGCTACGCTGAGACATGAAAGAAAATTACCAGAAAGACCCCCGCGCTTTTGTGCAAATGCAAATAAGCCGCATATTTCTGGATCTGGAAACTTTCCTTTAATATTCGTCAGATTTCACCACATTGAGGCCTCATCCACTCGAAAAAAAAAAGCTCCTCCATTGGTTTAAGTTCTTACTCAACCCCATATTACGGGCAGGGATGTGATCAGGAACACAAACAGCAGGGGAAAAGTAGGCAAACAAGACTGAGAAATAAATGAAAAACCACATCTGTAACGTGTGTCTCTCAGGCTAATAAAACATGTTTTTATGATGGAGTGTGTCAGGGCAAGTGACTCCAATGAGACTTCAATGTGGCGTGTGTGTGTGAGTGAGTGAGTGAGTGAGTGAGTGAGTGAGTGAGAGAGAGAGAGAGAGAGAGAGAGAGAGAGAGAGAGAGAGAGAGAGAGAGAGAGAGAGAGAGAGAGAGAGAGAGAGAGAGAGAGAGAGAGAGAGAGAGAGAGAGAGAGAGAGAGAGAGAGAGACAGTCTGGAGGTGGCTTCACACTCTCAACATCCTGACAAGTAGTCATAAACCCTCCTTTGTACTTTGACAGCTAAGTGTTGCCACAGGACCGGTCCCAAGTAAGACTGGTGTCAAATGGACAGAAGGGGAAGGTCTAGACCTAAACAAAAACATACCCAAATCTTGATAATAATAATTTAATATTTATTGTCAAAAATTTGTTATCTAAGTCAATTTACAGTGTGTTATTAATGCAGGCACATTTTGAAGATAGTAAATCAATTGCATTTGCTATAGGACAGCAAAAGATTAAAATACAAAAATACTTTTTAGAAATTATACCCCCCTAAACTGAAACAGAGAAAACAGCACACATTTATGATACAGGCTAAATCACTGCGGACATAATCAGCACTTTAAAAGTGCAAATGCTGTTTAAACATTTCACAAGTGCAATGACAGTATGGATTATGAGGTAAACAGTAATCAGCCAGCAAAGTATGTCTTAGTGAGGAAGGTTATCTGCGCAAAGCCTCCAAGCCAGTTTCACAGCAGACTTAAATCAAATTGTATTCGCAAATAATTACATGCGTTTGTTTTAATCTGCTTGTAGTATGGGATAAATTGAGACTGTAACATCATGAATACTCTGAGAATCAGAAAGTTCAGAAAAGTCACAGTACATACAGCATTTGAGGGTGAATTTGGTACTTTTCTGTGACAATTTACCTGACAAAATCTGAACTGTCCAGTTAGTAACCTCCATTCATTTGGTACTCCAAGAGGATTAAAACAACTCCTAAGAATTATTTGCAAATACTTTTTGTCTTTGATTTGTTTCACTGAAACATGCCGTCTAGTCTAGTTGTCTGTTGTCATGTAAGCATCACTCTTTAACTACAGAGTCAGGGGGAATAGGAATTTCACTGTAACACTCAAGTCAACCAATTCTGCATAATGTTTCCTCTTTTACACACAAATATCTTAAAAGCATTAGCAACAAAAATATAATTAGAAAATATATTAATCGTTACAAGAACCATAATGAGACATTAATGGCTCTTACTTTGACAGATAAAATCATTTGTGTGCGCTTAGAGATAAGATATATAACATACTCACATTAATACTTTCTATGTTCTAGGTTATTTTTGACCTAAAATAACATTTCAATTTGGTTCAGCTAATAAAAAAACTAATTATATTTGGGAAACAATGTCCCTAAATGAAAACTCCACTGACAAATGGACTTTGTCTTTGATTTCACAGACTCTTAATGTTCGGTGGGTAACAAGAGAGATTATACCTCAGGGCGTTTCAACTGGGAAAGTAACAGCAGCCAAACTCTCAGATAAACTATGCAGGTATGTAAGTAATAATCCACAGTAAATTGTACCACTTTGATAGTCTGTGGAGCCATGGATGGAAAACTTCTTCTTGGAGGCAAGAAGCCTGGGCCAGCTGTTGATTCTGCCTATAGTGCCACCAAGGGGCGCTGTTGTGCTGCTCCTAATTTCCAAAACGACATTCTTTTTCATGTCTAGATTCAGTGCAAGGTTATTTCAGAGGGAGGGGGGGTATGACTAAACTCAGACGCAGACAAGGAGATGATCTGTCTTCATTTCATTCGCAGAGCAGAGGTGTACGGGTCTTTAGTGTGTGGAGAATCATCTGACGGACGGCCTGGGCTGGACAGAGCTACAGTACTTCATTCCTTCTCAACCCATGTAGGGGTACTTCCATCCTTTGAGGGGGACGTGGGTCCGCTTGACTACCTGTGGCGATGTCCATCTCAGAACGTAGTGCGGTCCACCGGGTTTGTCATTGGTTCCTTGGAAAAGAGGAAGGTTCAGTTTAGTTGTTGATAATTAATCAGATACAACATGTCGCTTAAATACACCATTTTGGAGGATGCTTTTATCTAACAGTACAATGAATGTGTGCTTTTTTGGGCATCAGTAGCCCAGCTGGGAATTGAACGTGTGCTCCAGGCAGCAGGGGCGTAGCTAGGAATTATGGGCCATATGCACAGGAGGGGACTCTGGGCCCCCCTCCACTTTCCTTTTGTCCTCACACCAACATTATTCCATCTATAGCAAACATGTCTGTGTACAATTCAAACACATCTCCACACATTAATTTACTGATTAATTATGGGACACATGATCCCTGATTGAAATTATGTGTTTTGGGCACCACCCTGATAGCGCTAATAATCATATTTTCATCAGTAGTTCTCTGCTCAAAATCTGTTTAGGGAGGGCAATTTTGATTTAGTCTGCACAAGAAAAACCTACCAAATTTTACTTCCATTTGTTCCAGTTTGTTTCAGATAACACAACAATGTTATCTGGAACAGTTGCTGTATCCTATTTTTTAGAAAGTTTTATTTGTTTGCAGTTTTGTAGGTTTATTTCAACTAAACTCTGTTTCAAACCCAGAGCAGTGTGAAAGAAAAGTATAAAATATGTATAAATATACACTTGAGGACCACAAACGGCATTCTAGTACAGACACTTTAGGGGCGCTCCCTCAGCTTGGGGCCCTGGGTAGTCAGTACCCCTATTCCCTCCACTACAGCACCCCAGCCTGGCATGCATTAAGCTACAGAAGACCACAGAGAGGAAGTTGACTCTACAGTCACAGAACTGAAGTGTAACTCTGGAGAAAACAGCAATGCTCTTTCTGTTTACCTGTCCTTATTGGGAGTGACAGGCTATAAAATGTATGGTTCCCTCACCAATGGGAGAGCAAGCAAGCATCCTTACCAGAGGCTCTGGCGCCACCAAATGGCTGCTGAGCAACAATGGAGCCAGTGGATTTGTCATTCACATAGTAGTTCCCTGCAGCATTTCTCAAGGCCTTGGCTGCCTCATCGATAACATTCCTGGAACAAATTACACTCTTGTCAATTTATTATCTTTGAAAGTGTCAAACACAGTACTATCAAATGTCATCATGGGAAAGCTCACAGGAGAAAATACAAAATATCCATCATTATGGGAAAGAGCATAGTATAGTACCATATATGTTCTTGTTAGGATCCAACAACACTATTCTTAATAACTGTGTGCTTATGTGAGCAAATCGGTTGAGAAACATGTCTTCCTAATATTTTAGCAAATCTGTTTAGAAATGTCAATATCAATTGATTTATATAGCACTTTAAATACAAAACAAGTTTGAACAAAGTGCTTTACAAGGTGGGGAATAAAAACAGGGCAAAATGAAATCAGAGAGAGAGAGAGAAAAGAAAGCAAATATGGCAAATCTATATATCAAATGAGCAAATGGTTGATAAGTGCGTCTTACTTGTCCTGAGCAAACACTGCCCCGGTCAGAGCATAAGGCGATGTGTTGTCTATCAGGTGCAGCACCTCTTTGTAGTTGTTCTCAGGGTAAACGTATACAGACAGAACAGGCCCAAAGATTTCCTGGAGAAAACAAACTAGATGTAACAAAGTGGACAGAAAGGAAGCTCTGAGCACCAAGGAATAACAAAAATGAAACAAAGAGAGAGTGCTTGAGGTTTTTGCATAACCTGAAGAAAACATGTGTCTGACATCCTTTGCAGATGTATGATGCATTTCACAAAGCAGGATTAGTGAGTTACCCAGTTAAGTTTAAAAAGTGTTATGAAATATCTGCTGAAATGTTTTTTGAATGTTTCTTTGTCTGAATCATATTCCTAAACCTAATATTCAAGTTTTGTTTTACAAATTAAAATCAGTATCACCGTAAGGACAATATTTTCTCATCCTGATTGTTGAAATACCCCCCAGGTGTACCAATATTTCAATAAATATCCTATTGGACACAACACTCTTTGTTTCATTTTCATTTATGGAGAAAATAAAGACAAAGGGAGACATTTCACTATGACCGACATAATCATAATCCCATACATAATGTGAACGTGCTGCTGTGTTCTCAGTTTGTGAACCGGGGCATGAAACATGAGTTTGAGCCAGCTTAGTTATCCAAACACCAGGGGCTGTTTTACCGAGCCAAATTTTACATGTTTATGTAGGTAATCCATGCAGTTATCCTGAGGCTAAGAAGACATAATGCCTTGTTAACCAATACCCTCAATGTTTGTTTCTACATTCATTCAGTGCCAATGGCTCCCCAGTGCTGCACAATTGCCCATGCTGCTAGAAAAAACAGTAAAGACAATGAAAATAGTCATCTGGGCATACTTGTTTATACCTAAATGAACAAATATAGCACAATTTCTACAGTACAATTGTTCCATAAATTATGACATAAATATCCAAATAAGAGCTTTTTTAAGCCACAAAAGTTTCTGACACTGACACCAAGTTACAGCACTGAAATTACTCCCATCCTCCTCCACTGCAACCACAAATTCTTGGAAAATCTCTGAATTTCTACCTCATTCATGATAGCTTCCTGTGGGTCTTTGGTCTCAATGATGGTAGGCTCCACAAAATAGCCTTTCTTGTCATCACAGTTGCCCCCAGCGATGATAGTCAACTTAGGGGAAGATTTGGCATGATCAAGCCACTTCTTTATGCGACTAAAAGACTACAGGAAAAGGAAAAGGAAAAGGAAAAGGAAGGGTTTACAGTCACTTGAAATCCATTATGTTGAATTAATAACAATAACAATAATAAACAATTCATAAATGATTAAGGAAAAGGAAAGAAGAAGACATAGACAATAACCTTAACTGGAAGTTAACAGCTGGCAACTATAAATGATAGGGTGAATACTGTACCTTGTCATCGATCACAGCTGAGAAAAAGGTGCTAAAGTCTTCCACAGGCTGATGAAAAAGACAGAAAGATCATCAAATAACTTAAGAACCTAAATGTCATTAGAGAACATTTCTTAATTACAAGTCTTTCTCTTTTTACCTATCACACAGATAATCTCAGAATGTATAGCAGACTTTCTTAAAGAAATACCATGATAATGTTGAATCTTCAGATATTTTTCTTCACCAAGCATGTGTCTTTGTGACATGTGACAATGTGACAGTTAACTAGTACTTGGAAAGCAGGTTTTCTGGCTCAAGGGCAGTGTGTGCTCTCTACTTACATCTCCCACTCTGATGTTTTTGTGGATGGCTAGGAGGTCCTGTTTAATCTGCGGCCACAAGGTGTCTGGTACATACATCCTGGAGCAGGCTGAGCACTTCTGGCCTCCGTACTCAAACGCTGAGCGAATGGTCCCGCTCACCACACTCTCAATATCTGCAGACTTGTGAACAAAGTGGAAGTTCTTCCCACCGCACTCTGAAAAGTGTGAGAAGCCATGTTTAATGAGAAACAGAAAACAAGTGTATGCACATCCCCGATAGCACATTATTTCAGGTACAAGGTAAAAACAGAAGTCAATAGTTAAGGGAGAGACCTTTGTGCAGCAGGCTTGTCTTAACAAAGTACAAAAGAAACCCAGACACTGAATCTTGTTCCCAGTAAGATTTATTGGTGCAAAGTTTCAACCAGATCTTGTCATGCAATAGAAATCATTTTGCCTGACAAAGACCTACAATTAATTGAAATGTTGCACAAGTAAAACTTACTAGGAGCAAGATTAATTGTGCATGTAGTCTTTTATCACCACCGGCCCTGTCTTGAGAACAGGGATGGGACAATATAGCCAATATAAACCATGACACCTCTACTAATTTCTATTACAGTGACCACTGCGATAACTGCGGATCTGTTTTATTTTCCCCAAGAGGGGGAAGTCCTCTAATAAATGTTTTATTCATGTTGCTGATTGAGTTAAAGTGGATGCAGACCAGTAGCACTTTATTTGAGACTCAGTTGAAATTATTTATTTTAGATGCTGTTATTTGGATTTTTATTTCTGTTGTTTAAAACTATCCTTACAGTTTCTATAAGCTAAACCAGCATATTAGATAATTTTGGTCAAGATAATTGTACTAGGAAATTTTCATATCAGCGCCGGCCCTGGCTTGAAAATTTGTAATAACAGGTTGGGATGTGTCATGTTGCAGAGGCTACTGGTGCTGCTCACCTCCCGCCACCCGAGGGAAGTTCCTGTAGATGTCCAGGTTCTGCGCCACCTGTTTCCATAGACGCTTGAAGGTCCTACAGAAAAGACATCAAACAAAAACATGGATCTGTGTCACATTTTTCAAATACCTCAGTTTGGAATGAAACTCGTGATAAAGAAATCTGTTCTTACGGGACGCTGCCAGTGAAGTTGATGCCTGCTAAGTGCTCAGAGGAGGTGACAGTGTCTCCGAACACGGGTCCATCAGCTGGCACAAACTGGACGATGTTGGGGGGCAGGCCGCACTCCCGCAGGACTTTGTAGACAGCGTAGCTAGCAGACATGGCAGTGTCGCTAGGCTTCCACAGCACTACATTACCCTGAAGAATAGGAGCAAAACCAGAAAGTCAAGAAGTAAAGAAAAAAAAAAACAATGACAGGAACCAAGAAACAAAAGACATTCCAATTCAGATGAAATCACAACACATACCATGCATTACAAGATTTTAGGTCTGCTCTTTCCATGTACTACACCATGAATCCAAGTAAGAAAGCTATTATTTACTGATTACTACCATTAAATACTCTTCAATCATTGGGCGGGGAATAGATAAAGGTGGGAGAGCATGGATTTTTCCAAAAAGGGTGCAACTAAACATTAGTACAATATTTTGTACTCAGTTGATAGAGACACAATACTCACTCCACAGTCCTTGCACTTACCATCAGAGCTGGGGTACCTGCCAGATTTCCACCAATAGCAGTGAAGTTAAAAGGGGCGACAGCTGCTACAAAACCCTGAGGGAAAAGGTGAAATAACAGAATAAGAGTTTTGTTCCAAAGTAAGATAACCAACAGTTAAAATAAAATGACACCTCCTCTCACTAAATGAGTGATAGCATAAAATAAAGCCAATTACAGCACTGTTAGGTAACCCAAGTCCTTGGTTAACAAAATGATAACATCTTCGGATTACCCACTAAATATTACAGATACTGAATGAAGAACTTTGGATAAAGTTTTTTTCCCCCAACACAGAAATCTAGTGTTTTGGAAATGAGCTTTCCTCATGGACCTTCACGGCATTCAACAAAACGCAAAGAGGCTTACAATAAGAAAAACAAGGCAGTACATTTCCTGACACATTCTCACCTCCAATCCACGGTAGAGCATGGTGTTTGTGCTGCCATCACTATCTATTGGTTGCTGTTTCTCCAGCTCAATGGCATGTTTGGCGTTGAATCTGAAAAAGTCAATCAGCTCTGCAGCAGCATCGATCTCCGCCTGTACCACCGTCTTACCCTGGAATACACGGGTGAAAACGGGACAGATAATTAAATAATGTCACTGAGGGAAGCACATATTGGATAACAAGTCTGTCCAACCAAGACCAAGACTAGGGGTATAAATAAAACCAAATACTGAACTAGGCATGGAGTGTTAAAATAAATGCAGTCTACACAAATCTGATTAACCATATTCAGATTTTCCTTCAATTCCTTCAAAGCTGCTGTTTGGTTTTGACTCAACTCATTCAGAGTGAGGGACACTGATCACTTTGCAAGCTTTTGTTCTTCCTCCCTTCCAATATTTTCTCTCAGATTTGTGTGAAGTGTATACAGGCATGGCAGGTGGATTCTCACTGATAAGAGAGAATTTGTCATCTTACAAGGCTGACAGCATACTTTTCATACACACACCCTCATGCACCCCGAGGCTCTGAAGCCTCCTGTGTGAGCTATAATTAACACTGGATTCCACGGGCCTATAACCTGATTCACTTTATTTTACTGGCAGGCTGCACCTCAACAAAAACATTTGGATGATAGAAGAGTTTTTACTTCTTTTGATAAGCAAAGTTAAGCACGATAAAGCAAAGTTTGGCCTAATAACTGTGTTCCTGAATAAAAAACATAGTAGGCTATGATATTGTTTTGAAAAGATTTTGTGCTTATAAGTATATGAATTGGTATTGCAACATAGATAGCGTCTACAAAATATTTTTTTTTGAGTAGTCTATGTCTAGTTATAGATTTTATCCTAATACAATCACGATTTCGCTCATTTTTGCTGATGAACAAATACAGAGGCTGACACAGATGGTGGCACCACAATACGCCACTAGTAATAAAATAAGTAACACCCATTTAACTACGCAAACAAAGTAACATACTTATTTACAACAAGAGCCTGGGGGAGTTAGTCACTTCCTCCATTCAGATGTCTCCTGCCGAGGTTGCAGCCTCGATCACAGGACCAGAAGGAGCATCACTCTACCTGTCCAATCATGGTCTTGGCTAGGATTTCCGCTCTCTTGGGCCCACCGATGACGTCCGCTGCCTTGAAGAGAACCTGGGCTCTGTCCTGGACGGGCTTCAGGTCCCACTCTCTCCGCGCTGCCACGGACGCCAAGATAGCTTTGTTGAGCAGCTCCTGCACCAATCACATACAAGTGAGAAGAAACGATTTCTTATGAAACTATGCATTCTTTGGTGCGATACATTTGTCATGTAAATCCCAGCAAAGGGATTTTTATAAAGTTTGCAATGTTTTGAATTATGTATCTTTGTATTTAAGTCTTTAAAGGTGAACTGTGTAGATTTCTAAGGGAAATTTGTATATGATTTGCTGTGGTGGTGAATCAGGTTTACAGTACAGAGAATCATAGTTTAGGCCTTAGGTGCAACTGGCTTCAAAAAGTTATTTTCTGGATTTGTGATGAGAACAGAAATAAGCTAAACAGATGTGCAAATGGTTACTGCACACGACACGTTTTTCCAAAAACACATATTTAAGTTTTAATTTAAAAAATAAAGCAAAAGAATAGTGTGGTACATTTGAGAGATTAAGAACCTCTCATGCTCCAAATTACCTTGTCAGCATAGCAGAACTTGGCCACCTTATGCGAGTGATTGAAGGGCTTTGAAAAGAAACAAAGAAAGTAAATGTAAATGACAGCTATTAAATTACAGAAGCTAACGAATCTTATCAAGAAAAGATAAACACAGCTGATAACAGCAGCATGACAGTTATCTTTCACTCTCAGCTACCTTTTGGGCAAACAAAGTACAGCAGCACTGTACATTTATATGCACGTACAGTTATATGAAAGTACGTTTGAATAATGATTCCGATAGCGATAGGTTCAGTCTCCAAGTTTACATATCTGTGCACGGCATGTAGCAAGTTTATTATACTATATTTACTATTATATTACTATTACAACCGTTTACTCCACTCACAGATAACTGATATCTGATGTCTTTGGTCCACACATGTTCGTCTCCAACCACACAGGGAATCTCCTCTGTCTTCCCTTTCAGATCGTCCAAGGCCTGAAAAAACAGACACATGACGGCACAGGCACAGAACATGAAACTGAACTTGAACAAAAAAGAGTTTATGTAAATTACACATTAGTGATTGTGAGGTGATATGCATGTGCCTCCTAACCTTCAACAGCTCTTTCCTCTCCGCACTGCCCTCATTGAATCCCAGGATCGGCTCATTCTTCACCTCAACAGCTGCACAAGGGAAGGTTTTGAACCTTAAACACACACACACACACACACACACACAAATTTTATGCTCCTCAAAAGCTTTACCAGTTTAACACAATATTACAACCTTCTATAAAGATGTAATCCCATAAAATCCAATTTCTGTTCATTCAGAGTTGATCTCCCCTCACTGTATTGTCTGAGCCAGGTAGCAGGTCAATAGCACACATCAGCAGATGCTTTTGACCTGAATAGAGTTTAACTGGCCATGAAAATCTTGTTCATGGTTAGAGGATGTTGAACTCTTTCAATGAATAGACAGGAGGTCACACAAAATGGTTTTAGCTTGAATCCCGTTTGTGCCATGCAAGTTAATTTTGATAATCCATTTGTCAGGCTTGCAGCAGCTGTAATGCAAGATAACCTTTCCTCACATTAATCTTCTAACAATGGTCAACTTACAAATTGGGAAAATACAGTTTTCCAGTGAGTATTCTCAGTTAGGCCTATTTTTAGTTAGCTTTTGATGTAATAACTGGTGGTCCTGTGTAACCCAATGGGCAGAGCATGGCACCAACACTGCCAGGGTTTGATCCCCATGCTAAAAATGTATGCGTTCATGGTACTCTAAGCCACTTTGGTTAAAAACATCCACAAAATGGCTAATGTTAAGTTAGAGCTGCATGTGTTGCATAAGAAAAAAAGGTTTGGCTTTTGCAGCTGCAAATGCTTCTTCACTTCATTCTTTTATTCTGACTGACGCCTCTTGTCTTATTCTGACTAACACCCCTTTCCTGGGAAATTACACCACACCAGACCTCTGGTGCCCTCACTCCTTCATATATGATTAACTAATCCAGTCTAAACTTTCCAAACTGAAGGTCACAGCCAGGTTTGATAGTGGTCAGCTGGGGTGAGACAGCCAAGCTGCCAGAGGCAGGTATTCTCATACCCGGCTAAAAGTTATCTTTTCTTGTCAGTTTGCCAAGCTGCATATATTTTTTATTTGAAACATGTAAAATAAATCAGTCAAGATCTTTTTGAGGGTGCAGATTTCCCTTTTTCTGATTCTTGAATTGCCTATTTGAAATCGACCTACCAGAGAAGCCTTATTTTATGTACATTTTCTTACCCAGCATATGGACTGTCTCAGTCATTCCTTATGCCATACCAAAAATCTCCCTGTCAACAGTCATGCTCTACACACATGGCTCTCCTTGAACTGCACACATACTGAGCTTTTGTGTTTTTGCGTCATGCCCACCAATAGAGAAAGATAACAAACATCTCGAAGTCAGAAAATCTGGGTTACTCATGTTTTTTGTCAAAAGTTTTTACAGGTGTTGCAGCAAAAGCAACATAGGCCAAACCTGTGTGGCATTGAGTGTAGATTTGATACATATATATATAAAAAGGTGATGGAGAGCCTTCAAATGCTTGTGACAACTGCTCCAAAAACCTGAATATGACTTTCAAATACATTGATGCCTACCTATGGTACTTAATGTATCCAAGTATTGTTAGGGGACATGCAACTGCCCCATGCAAGGTTACTTCCGTGAACTGTTGCATTGCTAGACCGTTAGTCATCAAAAGAATAAACAGAAAATGGTTAAGAGGCTTTGAAGCAAAACAATCACTTTAACGTTAGATCCTCGCGTTGAATTTGCCCACTCATACCTAATAGTCTACCTTACCTCATTACATAACATGTTAGGCAATTGCACTTGTACACACCAAATTAGCAGTGCCATTAGCCTACATTACATTTCCAGCCTACTTGTAACGTCACGAGTGTCACCTCTTAACTAGCACGCGCTAGAAACCAACAGTCATGGCAGACAGACACTGCCGTTAACGTTAAATGACATTTTATAAGTAAAGTCAACCGTAAGGTGAAGGAGTCTCGTGTGAGCTCATGTGAAGGTACCTACCCCCTCCAAGACTGGCAGACAGCCGCTCTCACGCGCAGCATACTGTTTCAGGGAAAGGATGCTAAGATAAATTGATAAAATAACGAGCGAATACTCCCCCTAACTGACCAACTGACCTAACACTTGACACAAGTATCAATTTCCGATAAAACAGGCTACATGGGAAATATTGAGCCGATTCACGCAGTTGGATTGGTGTATCGCCAGTGAACACAAACTGGACCGAACCATCTCTTCGCGGGGGAGGACGTTATTTTTTTTATTACAATATTTCCTCTCACTGTCGAAAGAACCGTTCACTTTGAATTATACTTGCTGTATGTGTTTCGATAAGTGTGTGAACAGAAAAAAAACCGTGTTACGTTCGCGTCAAAATCGTAAATTTATTTCCAGGAAAGTCTCGCGTTTCTTGGATGGAACTTCCCAGTGAGGGCGAGTCGTGTACTGGCCATTCAGCGAAAGGGAAAATATCCTCGACCAATCACAGGCCATTCCATATGATTTCAGAATAGGAAGCTCTATTTTTGACATTTCCATATGATCTCCATCCATCTCCGTCCATCTCTTCTTCTCTCTCATCTCTTCATTTCGTTTTTCCCGCATATTTTGCAGACCTGCAGCTTGTCATACATTTGTGACAGACGCGGGCCATCGTTTGGATAACTATTATTACTAGGCCTACTAATGAAAAGCCACTATAATATTTCTATTGGGACTTACTTAGGTGACTATGAACTCACTATTGAGGCTACTTGATGCCATTTTTATCTCCTATGGTAGTTGCTGTGACTGCTGTGATATCCTTCCAAAATGTGGCCTATTTTAAAATTTGTTATAGGATTACCATTTTTTAAGTGAGGGATGACTCGAATTAATATTAATGGTGAAATACTTTCACCTCAAGGAAATTATCTTTTCATTTGAAAGCAGGGGAGTGTGATTCAGTGTCTTGCTCAGGACACTTCAGCAAGGCGGATGCTTGCCAATGTGGGGACTTGAACCAACTGCTAGTACTACTACTAATAATATAGTTCCTTCTGCATATCTACCATAGGCAGCCCAAGTGTTCCATTATTGTTATATTATACATAACTATGTTATGTTCCACCAGGAGGTTGTGTGTGAACCCACAACCTCCTGGTGTGGTCCTCAAACTTTGATTGGTTTAGATGCAGTAGAAATGCTTCCTTCCTTCCTCCCTTCCTCTCTCCCTCCCTTTCTTCCTTCCATCCTTCCTTCCTTCCTTCCTTCCTTCCTTCAATCCTTCCTTCCTTCCTCACTTCCCTCCTCTTTTTTTTATTGTCTGATATCTTGCATGTAATAATCCAGGATCAAATTGCCCTGTTTCCAATCCTAAACGTTTTGCAATGAAAATAATGAATATGAATCGAAATGAAATGAATGTACTGAAGAATATATACATTTTGAAAGAAATACTTTGAATGTTATATTACGCACATGCCTTTTTTTATTTAAAAGGGAGCACATTCTACTGAAATAGCACTGTAGAACCCTGCCTATGTAGAGCATAAGGTTTCCACAAGAGGGCGCTATTTCTTGCAATGTGAAATACAGACAGCTTTATGTTGTATTAATTTTCCACCTCAAGTCAGTGAGAATGTGTATATGTGGCAGGTTGCCAGCTTTCCAAACACATACAGAGCACAAAATTAATTGTGCATAATGAGATGGTTCGCAAGTAGGAGTTGCTTTACAAATCCTTTATGCTTTTGGTTCATAAGGCTGATTGTCTAGTAACACTCATAAGGTTCTGGGTTTGTGTGTGTGTGTGTGTGTGTGTGTGTGTGTGTGTGTGTGTGTGTGTATTGACTTCTATTGTATTCCTAACTCAGTTGCTCTTGATTCCTCTGGCATGAAGCAAATTTTCCAATTTGCAGCTAAAACTATTATGTATGTGGCCCAGAAAATGAATGGCCACTTGTAAGAGTTTGTCAATTTTGTGCTGTTGCATTAACTGTAGTTAGTCATTCAAAGTTTTAAATGTCCAAGTTCTCAAGGTTATTAATAAAGCTGCTCAATCCGACTTTGAGAGCATTTGTACTGTGAAATGGGACCTTATTGAAGGCCTGTTCATTTCAAAGGCAGAATAGTTGAAGTGGACTTGTCATTGTAAAATAGATTGGAACAGAGCATCCCTATTTCAAATAAATTTTACATAACCAGCAGACTCCTAAAATGTAGTCAAATAAGTTAGCAATTATTGATTAGTGACATTTGAAAGCAATCCCTATATTACTTTTTAGATTATGTCTGGTTATGTAGCCTACTGAATAGGTCTTGAAGTGTTTTTGGCGCAAAACTTACAAGTTTACTAAACACACTGGTTTAAGTTTTGTGTGCCAGAATAGGCTACGTATTGGCACCAATATATTGGCAAACCAGTAGGCCTACATGTCTGGGTCTAACCCTAATCTTAAATAGGCCTACCAGAAATGATAATAAGATATGACAACCTAAAGAAAGAGGTTAATTCAGTTTTTTTTTGCATAATGGCTCACAGCTGCTTAGTCAACCAAAACAAAAGGTGCTTAATAGTCTTATTTGGGGTATACAAGAGAGAAAACAACTGAATGAGAGAGTCAAGCTGAAACAAATGAGCTCCTCCAACTTGTGACTTTTTCCCTGTATATTTACTTGCATTTATATTAGTGGTTATTTGTCTTATGGTGCTTACCAACTTGAACTCATAGGTTAGCCACCTTTTATTTTGCCAGTACATCACTGTTTATAACAGGTGCTTGCTATCACATTTTATTCACACCATGTTTGCATTCGCGTTCTGCCAACCGACGTATTTTGTACCAACTGACGCTCCGTGACGTGGGAACCGTTTGACAAGAAGAGGACTGTTGTGGCAGAAATTAGCTTATTACACACGGCAACAGCCTGTATAACATATCCGTTTTTACTTAGTGTAAATAAACAAAACACGGGGACATTTTAACTGGAGGAGAGGTTCGTTTAAAAAGAAGGAACCGGTAAGTGTTGCTATCAGCTAGCCGTCTCCACTGGCTTGCATCGACTATCACTGCTCAGCAAGCCCAAATAGAGAGGAGCTTCAGTCAATGTTTCTGTGGCTGTCACTGAGTCATTAGCCAGATAGCTAGCAATGCTATGCAAGATGCAGTGTAGCTATGCAATGCTATAAATTGTAATGGATGTGTCTTGCGATTTGGCTGACCTTAAGCCGACAGCGAGTGCAACCAAAGGATTTTATAATGCCATGTAATTGCATTTTAGCGGCTAACTACGTGTGTAAGCTATGTACAGAGAAGGTGCAGTCGGGGCTTGCAGGGGCAGCTTAGCTAACTAGCAGGCTAGCTAGCCGAGGTTTGACTTGGCTTGGCTGATGGTTCTGAGCTCATCACACTGGTATCTAAGCTGCCGTCCAGAATAGTAGGCTGCAATGTTGACATGTTATGGAACAATATGTCTGATATTGGTGTCAGTTGATCATATGTCATTACTAGCCCAGGTAGTAGCTAACTAGCTAGCCTGTGCCAAGCCATTATTTTCCAGCCTGCCTCTGTAACGTTACTTACCACATCTAACGTTCTATATCCAGTTGCTGTAACAGACTGGACTCAAACCTGTGTCCCACACATACTGAGCTGTTTAAGTAAACAGCAACCTGTCAGTCAGCCAGAGGAGAACTGTACAATAAAGCAAAACTGATGAAGGAGCCCTACCTGGGTCGTTTATAGTCCAAGTGCAAAACGCATATCCAGGTGCTTTTTGAGAATGGGCACTAGGTATGCAGAGAACCAACAAACAAGGAAATCTGTCTTTGTAGTTATCACCTTACTGATCTTGGAGCTGTAGAGAAGACAACCTTGTAAATACGTCCAATGCACACAGAAGTGGTGAATAGCCTAAGTTAAAAAGCCAAGAGGAGAATTGGACTTGGACATTGGATGTGGTAGGGCATACTAGGTCTCATGCATGGCTACTTACTCATACTAGCAACAATCTTTAAAGTTACCACAGCAGGTGTTTTTTTCTACCATGTTTCAGGTGTAACACTAACTGCAATCTCAATCATGACAGCTGTCTATGAAGCCTTTGTACTAGTTATTCTACCAAATACACAAATAGTTTGTATAATGCATTAGGCTTATTATAGTTGTTGTCTGCTAAGCGACAGATTGCTGTGTGTGTGTGTTCTCTCTGCTGGAGGTTGAAGAGAGTAGAGTGTTGTAAGATAAATCAGGCAGCATGATTTGTAATGTGTGTCCAAGTTTGGGTGTGTTTAACACAACTCTCATTTGGGAAATACCTGCCTCAAAAGCTAGAAAAAAATGAGAGAACAGTGTTGTCATGCCAGCCAAAACTGGGCATACAGGTGAGGTACCCCAAATTCAGGCTGTTGTGACACCACTGCCCTTTCCTTGTTTTTCCTTATAGCTTGGAGAATAAAACAACCCTATTCTGAATTCCTTTAAAATTTTTTGTCTTTGTTTCCCAGCCGTGTATGGGCCAGGTGACTCCAGCCAGGCAGCATGAGCTCTAAGGGGGGCGGCACTGCCCTGACCCGCCGCAACTACAGACTGGCTTCAGACACAGACAAACCTAAAGCCACAGGTATGTGTGGGTATGAGACTATAGCATGTACAGGTAAGATACAGACACATATTTAAAGGGTCATTAAGTAGCCTAACCTATGACTTTTATTGACCTCTATTGGCAGCCAAGGGATTTGCAACAACATTGACATTTTTCTGGTACAGCTTATGGTAGCCTGTAATGGGCAGAAATATAAAGGTCACATTTTCACAATAGAATGAGTAAGCTAGTTAATCAGAGCAGAGATCCAGCAGAAATGTCTAGTGGAGAGGTAATTTATCACGATGCATATTAATATTGCTTTGTCATTGTCATCTGTCATTTTTGGGAAAGAACCAAACGTGCCGATCGCTCACTCGTAGTACCATACTCCATCTTAGAGCAGTTCAAAATGCATGGGTGTGTGTGTGTGTGGAGGGGGTGGGGGGTTCCAAAACAGAGAGGAGAGTACGGGCCAGAAAGTTAGTTTTGAAAGCCAGAAATCTCAGCACCTGGCAAAGTAATAACTGAATAACTGTTATTGCTCAACAATGCTATCAAACCCCCTGCAGATTTATTATGGGCATTTTGTGCTATGGGACAGTAAAAATCTTACTTATTACACCTCTAATTACATGAAACAATGGACAAATCCAAGACAAAGATGATATGCAAATAACAAACAGACAAATCTGAAACTATAGGTAAGGACTGCTGCAAGATTTTGACCAGATATACAGGTAAGGCATAGCTACAGACAAAGGCGACAGGTATTTTGGGCATGCAACTCCCATTCATTTCTACTGTTTTCCTGTTTTATTTCCTGCTTTTTGTGTGGCAGTATATTATATTGTATATGTCTAATTAGAAGACATATGGACAGTCAACTGATAATTGAAATTGTATGCCATTCTTTCTTCCCCTCTCTTCCTCTCTGTCAGGTATAGTGAATGAGAAGTTACTGAGCGACTACCTATACCATGTGTTCCCTTCCACCAAGCAGGGACCTGCACTGGCTTCCCTCAGGTAGTGTACCGACTTAATCTTCAATCCTCTCTATCCCCTGGTCTGCCAGTAGCCCCACTACAGTAGAGTCTCATCAGTGTGTCTGGTGATGTTGTGTAGTGGCTAAGTCCCTGTCTCTGGGACTACACTTTCCCCTGCTGGCCTAGGATTGAATCTCATCAGAAACTTCTTTCCTTCGTTTCCCCTACACTGTGTGCCTCTCTGCTTTCTTAGTGTCCTTCGGTAAAAGCTGAACCCCTCACTCTCCTTTGAAGCTGCACTAGGCAAGTTTTTTTAAGTAAAAATTCACCCCGTCTTATCAGCCTAAATCACAAAGTGGGGCTACAATAGAAAAGAGAAATTGAGAAATTGTGGTGTCAGGTTTGGACCCTTCTCCGCCCACATGGAGTGACAAATTGAAACTTGAGAGTGAAATATAAACTGTCTCCTAATCAGCAGTGAGCAGCGCTATGTCCGGAGAAAGCTGGACTCATCAGTGTTAGATCTTTGCCTCTCTTGTCCCTTTGTTATTCTTTGGTTTAAAGCATCACAGACCGGCTGGGCTGATGAACATGAGCATGCTGTTTGCAGTTTACTGCCATCACATTACATGATTTCTGAATTGAAGTTCAATTTTTCAAACAGTTACCTCTCGTTGCCATTTGGAGTTGCCAACATATGAAGTTGCCCAGTGTAGCTTTAAAATAAATAATAAATTAGTAAATAAGCTCACACATTTTTATGCAGGGGTTTATGCACTTCCTGATGGCCTGATGAAGCCTCATTGTAGGGTAAACCTTTGTTTCTATTTTGGGTCACAATGCTACATTGGTCTTTCCTCCGTTTTTCTTGACTAGCCAGCATGCATGCCTGAGATTTTGATAAACAAGGTTCTACTGCAGTATGATCAAGACTGTGTTCCCACTATTGGCTGGGCTGTTGTGGCCAAGCCTCCAGGCTTGCACACTTCAAAATTTAAACTGACAATATGCTAAAAACCCAGGGCAATCTACTGTATAGGATACTGTATAGGATACTGTCCTGGATAGTGACCTATCCAGACTCGGCACCCATCTCAAACTGTTGTCCCTGATCAAAAATTGCATACTATCACCTTTGTATCACTTGTCCCTTTTTGAATTTTGATTTGCACTATAAGCTCCCCACATGCTCATCACATGCTCTCCACGTACCACTGTGTTATAGAATATGTGTGGTTGTCGTTGTGGTTCTATACTACTGTTGTACATGTGTTTATTCAGTTTGAGCAACAGTTGAGGCAGGAGTCTGGTCAGTGCTGTTGGGTTTCACAGTTGTGCTATTGTGTTGATGTCTTGTGTGTGCGTGCGTGTGTGTAAGACAGTTTGTACCCTGACCTAGACTAGTGTTACAGTGCCCTAGAGCCACTGGCCCCTTTCCCTAAGCCAGGCAGACTCATGTTACCCCAAGCAGCTCTATACATAGACACACACACACACACACACACACACACACACATCCCTGTGTCTCTAGTTAGGGTGTATGACAGCATAGGGAAAGCTTCGCTGCCTAAGGTCCCTCTCCATTCGAAAACATTGCTCCCTCCTCTGTACCCGCTTTCATTCTTCCCTTAAAGATCAACAGCAAGGCTTTCCTTGGCTTTTAGTGAGGCTTAAGTGACAACATTTCCAGCAGGTTGGGTTTCACATGGGGATGAGGTGTGAAGGGCTCCTACAGGCCGCACAGCATACCGCAAGGGTAAAAATAAGGCTAGTGGTGCTCGTTCGGTGAGAAAAATATGGTGAATATATGGAAACATGTACAGTTGATCAGAAAGAAATATTTGAAATAGGACTCATGAAATAAATAGGCAGAGAAAACCATGGGCAATCAGCCAAAGCTCTTCCAGGTCCATTGTATTGCACTGCACTGTATTGTCTTATATCAGTATGTAAGGAAATTACCACCAGCTGTCAGCCAAATGATGGTGAGATTATTTTCTTTATCATTCACTTTGACAGATGACAAACTATTTTTCAAAGGTGCCACTCCATTCTAAAACCTAAGTGGCTGGTGATAGTTAATTTGGGGGATTTATCAGCCGCTCAGTCCTACTGACTAAAAAATTATAGTGTCCTTCTCTGCTTATACTTTGCCAGTCCTTTCAGGGTTGGCGTTCATCAATCAATAGTAGGATTGCTGATCTACAGTCAATTTTTCCTTTCATATTATGATGAATGACAATAGCCAGATGGACCTGGTTGACAGTCCTAGATCAGTAGGACTGATTGCATGCATATTACAGATAGTTTACTGAGTTGTATGTCTTCCACTGTCTGGTTGCATTGTATGGAAGGTCCTCTTGTCCTTGTATGTGTCTCTGCAAAAATGCCACCAAGAAAAAAATCTGTCATTCTTTTTCTGATTTCGGTCATTTGAGAGACCTGATAAATAATGGGCCTTGATATGTGAAAGGGAATGAAGAAGGCAACACAAGAAAGGAATATGGGGTTAAAACCCTGTATCTACAAAAAGTCAACTTTTCAGGAATTTAGAATAGCAGCCTTGCTTTCAGGTTAATGACTATGCATTTTTGGAAATTTCCATGGGTTTAAAATGGGTTTTGATGACGCTTAGGCTCGTAATACCCGCTCAACCTATAAAGGACTATGTGAACCCACAGTTTGGGAAAAAACATGAAAATGTTGCTGTGAGGATAGTTTTTTCTGTGACCAGGTTATACAAGGTTTAACGGCTGTGGTAAGAAATTACCACAGAGAAAAAATGCACCTGAATCTTCATCAAATGCTGTTGAATTTGAGATTACAGGTACAAAAAATGCTGTTGGGGGGGGAAACAGAGGAAAGAAAATGAAAAATAAGTAGCATTGATTATATACCTAGAGAGCGTCATAATTCCCACATTATTTTGAATTTGCCCCAATAGATATAGTTAATTTTCTACCCTGAGTTCTTTATGCAATGTTATTTGCTGCCTCCTCTTCTTTCTTCTACTACTAATCTTATTCTTTTTTTTCTGTTCCTCTTCCATCTCCCGTTCTACCTCTTCTTCTTCCTCCTCTTCTGTAGGAAACCTCTTGGCTTCCAAGATCTTGGGGCTCACCTGGAACGACTGCTGTCTGAGGGAGAACCCACTGAGGAAAGCAGAGGTATACACACACTTACGCTTATACACACAGACACAAACACAGATGCTTGCAACCACACAAAGACGCGCAAACATGCAACACACATTTTGGGTCTTCAGAGATAGTTTTCATTTCTTTCTATACTATCGGTAAATGCTTGAGCTGCTGATTCTTCCCCCTCCTTACTGTCCTTCAGGGTTTATTTAGAGAGTAATTGCATGTAATTGCATACGTATTGTAATCAGCCTCCCATTGAGAAGCAGCCAAAGTCTGGTGTTGCATATTAAATGGCTCTGGGTGGTCACACCTTGGGAGGCAATCAAGTATTTCTAACTGTCTCTCCAAAAACAGCTGGAGTCATGATTAAGAGGTGGTGGAGAGTGTGTGTATAATTTGGTGGTGTGGCTGGGGGGTTCTGCATATTGATTGATACTTAGTACTTTGGGCATGGTGGTGTAAATTGTATGAATCTCTGCAGCAAAGAAAAATTCTCAAATGTATTTATTTGGTTTTATTCCATTTATGACATGAATACATCAGTTTTACATGATGCAAAGACTGCGTTTTACACACTACTGAATGATCACTCTTATGATCAAGATTATGGTTAGATCATTTATATTGATCACACTTTCTACGGTGTGTTTCTAGTTCTAGTGTATTCTCTTACTGGGCTGCCAAACCATCCCCTGGTCTTTAAGCAAACTTGAATTTATAAGACAAAACGAGGGGAAAAAAATGATTATTCTTTATCGCACTCCAGTATCCCGTGTCCCTTAGACCCCTCATTGGTCCTGGTCCCTAGGCTGTACAGACTGAACGTACACAGAGACTAGCCTCTGCACTCGCACTATCACTTAACAATGTTGGCTATCTTTCTGTTTCTGCAGATCAGCCCAACGAAGGTCGTTTGGGCCCTCAGACTGTAGTTCTGGATCACACCAGCGGCTTCGAAGGACTTCTGTTTGTAGACGATGATCTTCTAGGGGTGAGATTGCATATTATACACTGGGTAGTTTCAGCCAAGTAGTAAAGTAATGCTTTATTGATTGCAATCCCAGCTCTTTAGGTAAACAGGGAGCTAGTTAACAACCTCTCCTGTTTTCTGCAGTTTATGATTCCTATGCATGTACACTACTTTGAGAAAACTTCTCAGACAGTAACCGTTACCACGCCACATACCTATTACATCACCATCATAACTATAACCACAGTAGAGAACGCCCTCTCGGCTATTATTTCTACATGGAACGATTTTTATTTTGTCTCTACATCTGTGTTCCCTTATTCATTCTCCTTTCCTGCTCCACTTTTAATGAGATGACAGCTCTTCCGCAAAATATGGTCTTGGAATACATCATCTAACAAGTGACATGCTTTGTATTTTAATGCTTCTAGGTCATCGGCCACAGCAACTTCAGCTCCATCAGAGCTACTACATGTGTATATAAAGGTAAATGCCTCTCAGACAGGTCGACTAAACTTCCTCCTCTGTATATCCCAATTTATATCATGAGAAGTACAAACAGATGGACTGCATGGTCTATAAGAGGCAATGTCACAGTTCTTTTGGATTAATGCATATAAAGTGGAAAGTGTGAAAGGATTTTTTTGGCATGTGCCTGATTACTACTGGTGCATACATACTTACCTCAGTTATCAAGTGATGGGTCAAATTTAAGATGGTAGTAGTAGTAGTAGTAGTAGTAGTAGTAGTAGTAGTAGTAGTAGTAGTAGTAGTAGTAGTAGTAGTAGTAGTAGTAGTAGTAGTAGTAGTAGTAGTAGTTCTTACACTCTATTAATCCTACACTGGGGAATACTACTTGGTCATTGTTACGCTCAAGTATTCCAAGAAACAGTACATCCACCCGCACAAACAACACAAAGACATAACATAACACAGCACACTTGAACCATGTGATGGCCTTGTGCTTAACCGTCATCGCCATACTGTTGTGTCTCATGTGAAGTTCTTTATGTCTATAGAAATGTCTTTATGTCTTTAGAAAATGGGCCAGAGTTTTTTAAGAAAAAACTAACATATCATGCAGTGTGTTGTATGAGGGTTGAGGTTGTTCTTTACAGCAGATTATTATCAGATCAGTTTTTATAGGCACAGACAACCCTGATTAGAATAGACATAGTGCAATGTAGTATTTCATTGCATTCTTTACACTGTATTCATTCATAGCAGAGCAGCAGAGTGTGGTAGCAGAGCAAGAAGATTACCACCAATGCTACAGTGAATAACAGTGTAATTTAGCCTCTTCATGTTTAGAATTGGGAATAGTTATGATAAAGTATCAAAGAAAACCCTTTTTTCATATTGATTCTCTCTCCAGGGAAATGGGCGTACGAAGTGCTGATCTCCTCCCAGGGGCTGATGCAGATAGGGTGGTGTACGCTCAACTGTCGCTTCAACCAGGAGGTACACACACACACACACACATATATAGTACGCATACGGTACATGGAGAGACTTAAAGGGTAACTTAGGTATTTTTCAACCTGGACCCTATTTTCCCATCTTTTTGTGTCTAAGTGACTAAAGGGGACAACAATTTTGGTCCAAAATTGGTCCAGTATTGAGCGAAATCGCTTCAGCCACCAGCCGCGAAACGGACTGCAATGTAATCCGATGGATAGATTGTTATAAGTGTGTGACAACATTATGGAAAGGACCCTACAGAGAATTAAACGTTTTTCTTTACCGTGTGTGTAACTTCCTGTAACAACTCAACTCTCGCGAGACTTGAGCGAGACTTGGTTACACACAGACCGGATCAAGCGAAATGTAAAGAAAAACGTTTCATTTCTCTGTAGGGTCCTTTCCATAATGTTGTCAGACACTTATAATAACAATCTGAGCCTGTCAGTGGCAAAAACAAGCACTTTTAGTGGATGTACATTGACGGTGCGATTTGCCCCGTCGGATTACATTGCAGCTCGTTTCGCGGCTGCCGGCTGAAGCGATCTCGCTCAATACTGGACCATTTTCAAAAAATGTTGTCCCCTTTAGTCACTTAGACACAAAAAGATGGGAAAATAGGGTCCAGGTTGAAAAATACCGAAGTTACCCTTTAAGGAAGCACAGCCACAATGGCTTCAACTATTGATTGTTCTCATTTTTAAATAATCTATTGAATTTTCTGTTGAACGTTTCAATAATCTGTAATAAACACATATTTTACACATTTCAAAATATTACAAATCAATAATCTATAATGTCTGTTTATTCTTATCCGTAAAATAGTAATTCACAAGTTAAAATAAAGAGTCTGTATTAGTGCACTTAAGATGCACCTATCATATAATTTTTTTTTTACCATTTTCCAGGAGGGTGTGGGGGACACTCCTGACTCGTATGCCTACGATGGGAACAGAGTGCGCAAGTGGAATGTGACTACCACTAACTATGGCAAGGTGAAAGAGAATACAACAATTAAATTCAAGATGTTGATGAAGGGCAGAGATTGTCTCATTGTATTACATAGCTATAACAAGCATGTTAAATTTTAAGTATTAGTATCGTATGTTCCGTTAAAAAATACGCCTTGAGGAGGTAACCCTAACCCTAACCCAAGAGAGAGTCATAAATCCTGAGTATTTATATGCATTTGTTTGTAGTGTTTTATCAACATGACTGATGTTCAGTGCATTTTATCTTTTTTCAGTCGTGGGCAGCTGGAGACATTGTGAGCTGTCTGATAGACCTGGATGAGGGAACCATAACGTTCTGCTTGTAAGTCAAACTAACTCGGTTACATTACTGTAAAACCAGCTCACTTGCAATACTCTGAAGAATACTTGGCCTTCATTCCATATCGTGTGTGTGTGTTTTCTTATTGGTTCAAGCATAATTCTATTCAGTACAGTATCTTTTCCACATGATGTAAATCTGTCAGTTCTAACTGTCCCATTTGACATGTAGTCAAATTGGCCAACCTCATTCTTGATCATTCTGTTTTATTCTTAAAGCTGATAAAAAATGAAACTGGTTGGTCAAAGTTTGAATGCACTTGCCAATGGGACTGGTTGGTAAACATGTTAGATGCAGTGTCTTGATGCTGTGTTTGTTTTGTGTGTCCTCAGGAATGGCCAGTCTCTGGGCACAGCCTTCACTAACATTAAGATGGGTCCCGGCATCGCCTACTTCCCTGCCATCAGCCTCTCCTTCAAAGAGTCGGTGGCCTTCAACTTTGGCAGCAGACCTCTCAGATATCTTTCCAGCCCAATAGGAAATATACACATAAACAACTTGTATTCATTTAAGTTTAGCACATTTCTTCTGCCCATTTTTAGACTTATAACCCTGTATGTATTTCTGACTTGGATATTGAAACATCACTTAGGACAGTGGCATTTATGCATTTCTGGCAGTTTTTTTTTCATGTTGTGGTAATGTAGTAAGCGTGGTATTGTAGTAAGATACTATGTATGCAATACTCAGTGTGTATGGTAAATTATACACACACCCTTGGCCTGTTACCAGAAACAGATTGCAATAACATTGAATGGAGATTCCCAAAGTAATTGCTTATTTTCTGACCAACACACACACACACACACACACACACACACACACACACTTTGTTTTTAACAGGAAGGACTTAAAAAAAGTGATGTGCCACTCTGTTGTGTTGCTTTTGAGACTTTGAATGGAGATTGTGATTTCAGTACTCTTTATGTGTATAGTGTTTGTCCTTAACCTATGTGTGGTTCACATACCCTGTGGAAGGCTACCTGCCCCTCCAGAATCCCCCCACTGCCGACCTGCTGAAAGCACAGAAACTGCTTGGCTACATCAAGACTGTTCTCTCCACCGCCATAGACACACAGGTAGGAATTCAGGTTTCATACGGTCCTGGAAAAACCTGGAAAAATCACAGAATTTGAAAACTTTGTTTTTAAGGTCTGGAAAAGTTATTATACATCTCAAAATGTTGTGGAAATGTGGAAGTTTGTTCAGAATCTTTTTTTTGTTTTTTTTGCTTAATGTGTCCCAACAGACTGGCAGAGACGCTGTTTGGTTTCTTTGATTAGTGCCAAGCTTATTTATGACTGTAATGCTGGTGCAACAAAATAACTGTATTAAACTGCTGTGTAATTTAGGATTAAACTAATTCTTCTGCTATCAATTTTTTCCTTGTCTGCCAACCATAAAAGGATACGTTTGCGGAAGTCAACTCTTCTTTGAAGCTTTTTGTTTTTGCAGAGCAAATTACGGTCTATCGTTTTATCCCTGTTTTTCCATCTGCCTGGAATTTATTTTTTAGCAACAGTTTTCTCCCTCTCTCCCCTTGTCTGTTTCATGTAGGAATATACATAGGCAAACGTAATTACATGGGTGTTTTCAGAGGATAGCTCTTCCTCAAAGCACCATGGCACACCAACTATATTCTACTTATTTATCCCACTTCCCTCTATCCATCTTTTTATTTTTTAAATATAATCTTTTCTCTCTATCCTTGTGTGTGTGTGTGTGTGTGCTGTAGGAGGAGAGGTTGGTCGAGAAGGACTGCTCCTCTTGGAGGCTCCATGGAGAACCCACTGTCCTGATCACTCTGGCTCATATCTTTAACCACTTCGCTCCCCTTATGGTGAGAGGAGAAGTTATTACGTGCTTGATTGATGGTATTGATGGTAGTGTGTGATGTAAAATAGTGTTGTTGATAACAAGGTGCAGGTGATAGCGACAATGTAGTAGACAGCGACAGTAGTGTAGTGGACTTGGGTCTGCTAACTCTGGGCAAAGAGGGGGGTGTTTCTGGGACGCTGGAATATACTGTTGAGCCTTTTTGAGGTGTCGTGGGCCTAATTCAACGAAACATCGGTGAAGGAGGGTGCCCACTTGATAACCCCAATGATTTGCCTACACTCACTCACCTTGTAACTAGAGTAGGTAGCTGGTGAATGTTGCTGCCTGTCTTATGGTCCTGTAGATTTATGACGGTGTAGCCTGATGTTTTCTATGGTACTCATTGGTATGGTAGTATATCATTCTGTTAAACTCTGAACTGGGCCTCTATATGAATGCTCACCTTGGATTATGGCACAAGGGATATTAACATCATATCCTGTGTATTGATAAATGCTTGCATGCTTCTTTGTGCGTGTGTACGTTAAGTGCTTGTATGCTTCTGTGTGTCTATGTGTGTATTTATGTATATTGCCTGCTCTACTGCCTTTTGCCAATGTTCAAATGTCTCCTAAGTATAAAGTAACAGTATCATGCTTGTGTTAGATTTTAATATGCCCCATGTTTAGTGTTGACAGTGGGACATTTCAATGTGTCCCCAGTGTAAAATGACAATGTTATGTTTGAATGTGTCCCTAGTGTAAAGTGTACCTGGTAGAGGATGTGCTGATGAGCTTCTTGTTGGGGATTCTGGAAGGAGGAGGTTCGGTGGATGAACACCCCCTCATACAACAGCTACTGGACCTCTTCTGGCTGCTAATGGAGGTACACACACACACACACACACACACACACACACACACACACACACACACACACACACGCACACAGTTAAATAATTTATTCACACCACCAACAAGAGGCACAAATACATAAACAATTAACTGTTTGTCAGAAAATTTTGCTGAATCTGTCAATTACACACATGCATGCACAATAGACCGATGGACACACATACTCATCCCCCGCCCTGAAAGTGCAGTCACTTTTGGACATCAGTTCATCAGTTTTCATAGTTCTCACCTGGATTGAACTGGTCTGACCATTTCATGGATATAAAGAACAGGTGGTTGTTGTACATTCAGTGCTTGTAGTAACGGCCTTTGGCTGTCTGTCTCTGTTCTCGGTAGGACTACGAGGTCAATGAGTGCCTGAAGCAGCTGATGATGTCATTGCTGAGGGCGTACCGCTTCTCCCCCATCATCCCTGACCTGGGCTTCCAGGTAGGACTGGGGTCCGCCCCACCCGGCCGCCTCCTTGCCCGCACCCAGGGCCTAGACCCAGTGAGCTTAGACCCAGGGGCCGAACCCCGGGTCCCAAGCCAATCCTCTGGCTTGGGCCCTGACTCACAGCAGTCACATAGGACTCGGCAAGAGTCAGAGACTGTGTGTAGTAGTCGTCCTGGATACACACAGGTGAGTCAGGCGATGCCTTATTCCGGTCCGTGATGATGTAATGCTGTGTCCAACTAACCCATGTGAGTGAAAATGAAATCCTTCAGGGAGGCTAAAGTAAATGCCCAAAAATGGTATCTACTGGCACAGTTACAGCGATTCTTGTTGACAGGCTTTGTCCATTTGAAAATAATCTGATGAGTAAAGTAATAATCATAGGCTGTGAGGTTACAAGGTTCACAGCTCAGACTGAGCAAGGGAGCCAGAAATGTTTTGCATGTCAGCTATTCATATGTCCAGAATAGACAGTCACAGTGGAAAGGGATTTTATTGCAGAGCTCTGACTGCTGTACATAACGTGTTATGATAAAGTCAGATAAAAATACATTAAAGCTAAATCCATGCCTCAATATTTCCAAAATATCAGGAGCTCCATCCTCAAAAATGTCAGCATTTTGTAGGCAACGGTCTTTAAATAGCTTATAACATAATTATTCCATAATGAATTGGCAGCAGTCATTTTCAGGAGTGTTTTTCTATGTATATCACTGGATATCATGTCTTGGAACAAAACTAATGAAATGGACCTACAGTACCTACGAATGTACAGGAGGGAGACCATCTGACATTCAAATGGCAGTAAAAAGATGGCGATATGATGAAGAGGAGTGCTTCAAACTACTGAACTGCCAGATCTAATCTCATTGATTTGTACAAGTTAACAATCGATATCTCACCTGCTTGTGTGCATGTCATGAACTTGTATTTAAGTCAAGGAATTTGAGGAAAAATTTGTCACGCACTAACATCTAAATGTTGGCATGCTCTCTGTCGTCTCATAACACATTTTGCTAAAACCCCTTAACTTGGACCGCATGTATGGTTTCATATACTGAATAATATACTGTATCTGTTGGGCAAGGTTGGGGTCAATTCTTTCTGAAATCAATCAGCTTGATGAAACTGTCACTAACCAAGTAACAATATTGCATTCCTCATTAGTTATTTCATCCAGCATAGGACCTGTGAACTTTAAGAACAAAAAACAGATTTCAAAGACGTTGCTCTTCCTGAACTGGTAGAACAGAAAGTTAAATGACCTTGCCCCAGCTGTATACTATATATTCAGTATTCATCCAGATGGCTGATTTGAGTTGATGTGTATTCTGATTTGTCCTATTCCTGTCTGTTTCAGATCCACTATCTGCGTCTGACCACAGCCATCCTGCGCCATGAGAAGTCCAGGAAATACCTGCTAAGCAACGTGTTATATCCTTGTGTCACTGATTTGTAGAAGTCAGTGAAAACCGCTCTTCTGGTTCAAATACTAACTTCTGCTAGTCCAGGAGCGTGCTTTTGAATGAGCTCAATTGGCTGTTTTTGTTGCTGGCAGGCATTGGAGATTTAGTAGATTCACCACATTAAGAGGCTATCGTCCTTCCATAAATGACACCTACATCTGTGGCTGGAGGACTGAAGTATTTTGGGAATGGAAGAACTGAATAAAAGTTGTGCAACACAGACAATGAACTGGTTACTTTTGTTAAAATCGTCTGAATATGAATATATGCTATAATATTTTTCTAGCACAGTAGTGAGTGAATATCTGAATATGAAGATATGCTATAATATTTTTCTAGCATAGTAGTTTTATTAATATATTATAATCTTGAAGAGTGAATCATTGACTTGCTGCTTTAGGTTGTATTGTTCTACTGTGTGTGCTTGTCAAATTAATGTAAATTGTAGTTCTAGCCATTCTCAATATGCTGCAATAATCCTGTGCTCGGTAGTGTTCTTCTACATCAAGACCCTGCCGAAAGTTTCAAAAAATGCATCTTTAATAAATTAACATGAAGGTAGCCATGTCAAATTGTTGTTTGAATCTTTAACAGAGATTTACATTTGATGTGCTACGTTCTGTAGTGTTCTTCTACATAAAGACCCCTCTGAGGGTGAAGGAGGCGGGGCTAGAGGAGCTCATCCCGACCACCTGGTGGCCTACGCGCTTTGACAAGGAGGTGAAACCAACTAACTGGCAATGTAATGTAGTGACAGACTTCTGGCTTGCTCACTGACTGACTTGTAGACTGACAGACTGGATGGCTAGCTGACTTGTGGCCTGATGAGTGAGCCAGTTGAGTGGTTGACTGACAGTTGACTATATAATTGGCCATAGATGAGGGCTAGCCATCTGTTTGTCAACCTGGACGGCTAGCATTATACAATCAGTTATTTGTAGTTTTGTTTCCTAATCAGTGAATAACTAACTGGTTGTTCTGTTCTGACCTAAAACATGAACGCTGATTGACTGACTGGTTAACTGTTTATCTGACTGGTTGACTGACTATGATTTCTTGCACCCAGGGCAAAGATGAGCGGGAGCCTAAAGATGAGAGTGCAGATGAACGATTGAGGCGTCGAGCCTATGAGAGAGGCTGTCAGAGACTCAAGAAGAGGATTGAAGGTGAGAGTTTATTCACCTTTGTTTAATGCTTATTTATTGATAAGGGACTACCTTTATTCATCAGTTTATCCCCATTTACTTTCATTTGACCAGGATAGGTCATTCTGAACACATGCACATTCATTACAGACAGAACGGCTCCTACACAAGCCTGGACAGCCTGGAAATTGAATTTGATGATTTATAGGTCTTGAAAAGTTTTTATATAACATAGTCTGGAAAGTATAGAAAAAATATTGTTGTTTAGTCCTGATGCACAAGATATTTTATATATAGTAGTTGTAGACCGATTGTCATTTCACATTTGTGTTGTGAAGATCAAAGCTAGATAGTAAGTAGATATGGCCTGATTTACAGTCCTACTGCCCAGCAAATATTATCGTACATCATGCTTAACACTGGCCAAAAATGTTTGAGCCCAGTCAATTGAAGTCTTTTGTCAAGAAAGTGGATATAACACAAACACACCAAACAAAGCTCATCTGTATCTTGTCTCCTTTTTGCCCCTCTCCCTCTCCTCCTCCCTCTCCCTCTCCTCTCAGTGGTGGAAGAATTGCAAGTTCAGATCCTGAGGTTGCTGCTCAATAACAAGGACAAAGGGACGGTATGTATAGTTGATATAGATTAATACTAGTTTCAGCAACACATGGGCATAAGGCTTAATGTACGATGATAAAGGGGCAACACGTCTGTTACTCCATATTCTCTAAACGGACTGCTATCGTTGAGTCACACAGGCAAAGGCAACAAAAAGAATTAGTATTTTTTACCTTAGTTTGTCCAGGAAGGCTGAATACACATGCTCTTTTACAGCATCTTCACAGTCTCGGAAATTGAAAGGGAGAGTGTTATCAGGTTCCCACTGGTCATGGAATTTTGAGAGGTGTGTTCCAGACAGGGAAAGTCAGGGAATATCTGGGAATTTTACAAATGTTTCCCTCTACAGGAATATATCAGAATGTATTTTATAAGTTCTTTCACATGTCTGAAAAACAACATTAACAAACCAGAAAAGAATGCCATTTTTAGGTCCTAGTTAAGGAAAGTCATAGAATTTGCATCATGGCCATGGTAATAACCCTGGAGTTATTTACTTACTCCCTTTCAGTCCGGGGACCCGAACCGGTAACATTCTGGATTTTAGTCTACCAACTTTGTCTGTGGTTCAGTGACTGTGATCACTGGGCTGCTCAGGCAATGACAGAAAAGGCAATTAGAGAGTATGCACTGTACCGTATTATTGCATATGGTTGGTTGAGGCGGTGATAACTTAGACAAATAGGCAAAGCCCTGTCTGATTAAATGGTAAGATACTGAATCAACAACTTTGTGACTTGGTTCAATTGATTTACTTGACCTACTCTCCACACCACAGTGACAACGCTAATTAAGAGGATGTCAAGAGGTTTTCAGTCCTGATCTGAGCTGTAGTTTTGGGCTCACGTCAGGCTGCGGCTGCAGCTGATGCCTTCATGTGTGCCATTCTCAATAACTTGACATTTAATTAAGGTCTGTCTCAGTTTGTCAGTATCAAACAACACTAGTAATGAGGTCATTCCCTAGAAAATCCCAAGGAGTATCTTATTTTTTAACTGCCTCTATGCCCCTTCCCACCCTTCACACTGTGTGTGTAATGTATGTGTGGGTATATACTGTATATGTGTGTGTGCTTGGACAATAACATCTCAATCTCAAAATTGTACTCTGACTGTCTTTGCGTGTCTGTTTCAGGGTGAAGCCTCTCGGTACATCTTCCTGAATAAGTTCAGGAAGTTTCTCCAAGAGAATGCCAGCAACAGAGGGGTAAGAACTGCTGTTGCAGGACAGACAGACAGACAGACAGAGAGAAAGACAGCCTTCACAATACATAAAGTATTGTACAGGTTCATGACATGTCATTTAAAATTGTGATTTTAAAGATGCACTAGACAACTCTGCATGTTGGTGGCCCCAAACGACAGCGAGAGGTAACCAAAAATGTGAACTTCAGTAACCAGAAATCATGTAACGTGTCAGTAAACTGCACACAGCACACTCATGTTTACCAACCCAGGAAAAGAGAGGTAAAACATGTAACATTGATGAGCGCTTGGAGAGACAGTTTAGTATTTTGCTCTTAAGTTTTGATTCGTCACTTCATGTGGCTGGAGAAGTGTCCATACTCAACACCAGAATTTAATTTGCGCAAATGGGGCGAATCTCTGGTGTCTCAATTAGGGCTGATGGAACGCTCTTGGTTATTTCAGCCCCACTTTGTGGTTTGGGCTGATAAGACTGGCATATTTTTACATAAAAACCCATGCCTAGTGCAGCTTTGAACTAGTGTGTTTCTGTATGTACGTGATTGTGTGCCTGCTTGCATATATCAGCTTGTGTGCGCACAAATACTCTTCTTGTGTGCCTTTGTGTCTGCATGCATGTATAAAAATGTGTGTGTATTTGTGTGTCTAAGCAGCACCCTACAGCACTGTGTCCCCCAGAGTACATGGTGTGTTTCCTCCACCGTCTCATAACGGCCGTGAGGACCTATTGGGACGAAGGCAAGAGGAAGAGCCCGGGCAGCATCAGCAGTGAAGGTACATATAGTATAATAGTTGAAAACTTTGTTTATATAGCATATATCAAACCAGAGTTACCAACAGAGTGTTATTGTTTTGGTTAATTAAGAGCATCTCAAGGTTTTTACTCCCGATCTCAACCGTAGTTTGGACAGACGGTACGTCAGCTGATACCTTATGTGTGTCATTCTCGATAACTTGATAATTATTTTCTGTCTGCTTTTCAGTGTCAACAACAGTGACACTGTAAACATAGTTTTAGAAGTGATTTAAAAGATAACACTACTGTATACTGTGACACACTGTTTGATGTCTGGCTCCATGCTCCTATTGAATGTTAAAGGACACAATGACTATCACATTTAAAGTATCGTTTCACATTCAAAGAAATAACAGTGTAGAGCCAAAACATCAGTGTGCCACTGTCCAACACTTATGCAGTTCATTGTATGTTTGGTTTATATGTGCCATGGAAATTTAATGTTTTGCCCTGGCAACTCTTTCTTTTGTATAGTTGATTGCTACATCACCCAGTGATTAGCCTGCTATTCGCATAGTCAGTCCCACCCCTACTAATGACTGATTGCTAATGTTTAGCCCTCTGGCACTCCTCAATAACAGCCTATTATCATCGGTCCTCTTAGAGCTGTCTCATCTTCTATTAGAGACATGCATTAGCCTTCATGCCCTCTGTCATCCTTGTTCTCTAAGAGGTCCGGGGCATTGTAAACCTCCTCTGGTATTCATTACTTAATGGAAGATAGTAGCTGTTAAACAGCTGTTAAGTCCATGGCCCCATGGTGTGTGTGTGTATATGTATGTGTATGTGTGTGTCTGTGTACATGTGCGTGAGAGAGTGTGTGTGTGTGTGGGTGTGTGTGTGCGTGTGCGCGCATTTTCCCCTTTTCTGCTTATCACCCTAGGGACCAGTCTGATAATAATGGAAAATAGCAGAAAGGACAATTAGGCTTTTTCTACATTTACTGCTCTGAATTATAATGAAGGTTGTTTATGATGCGCCTGCTTTTGCTCACTATCTCTTCTCTGCCTCCCGTTCCCTTGTCACCTTTTATCTCTTCCCTCTCTGCCTCTTGGCCTTTCTGCTTTATTTTCTGCAAATTTTCTTCCCTCTGCCATACGTCCTCTTTCCTTTGTACCTTGCTCTCTCTCTTTTCTCTGTCTTTCTCTTTCCCCTCTTTCCTCCCCATTTTCTTCCCCCCTTCCTCTCTTCTCTGTTTTACACCCTTTTCCTACCTACTTTTACCCCTCCTCCTCTCCCCTCTCTCTATCATCTCTCTCTTCTTTTCTCCCCACTATGCTCCTTCTCTCACCTTTCCATCTGTTACCCCCTCTCTTTCCTTACTTACCACCTTCCTTTTACTCTTCCCCATCCCTCACACCCTCTATCTCTCTCTCCTCTGCTGTCCCTCCTTCTTTCTTCTCTCTCCAGATGCCTATGTCCCTCCCCAGCTCTTCTACAATGGGAAGGTGGACTACTTTGACCTGCAGAGACTGGGAGGCCTCCTCTCCCACCTGAAGAAAACACTCAAAGGTTTGTATGTTTTGGGGCTATAGGGATAGATGTTTTCAAGTGGCCGTTGCCTGAGAAAATCATGGAATAGTGGGTGTTTCACACTTCCATTTGAAAGTTTATTGGCATTCATAAAGATATTTGAGACCTCAAGTGACTTGGAAAGGTCGCTTCCTCCACCTGAATGAAACAATTAAATGTTGGTACCCTGGCGTAAACAGCAAGATTAGTGCTGCACTGATGCTGGTATTGGGTCCCTCAGTGTTCATTTGCCCTTGGTGAAGGCTACTGATGCCAAGAGGGAGACAAAGTAGTGTAAGCAAAGATCTGCAAAAGTTGTTTGCTGCTCAATATTCATGAGCTCCACTAGAGGGAGCAATTGCTTTGTTTTCTTAGACACAAAAATACAAATGCACATTGATTCTAAGTTTGTCTATTGAGATATTGGTTGTAAACAAACCAGACCAATGTGGCACATTGATAGGATTTTGTTTTCTTGCTTTTTCTTTTTTCCTACTTTTACTGAATACATATAGAAAACTTGAATTTTTCAACCATAATCTATTTACATGGAAATACAAATGAAGACAATCTGTAGTTTAAAAAGGTTGGCCATTGTGCTGATGCACATCTACATCAAACACTTCTGTGCTACTTGATCTAGCTTGGTGCTGCCGTTAGATGGAAAACCCAGTATCTCCAAAAAGTACACTTGAAAGCGAGTGTATTCACGCTCATGTAATTTAAAATTACTGCATGTATTACTCAAGAGACTGGCTACCACGTAAATGCTCAATCAAGAAAATTGAAAATGCTGAAATTGGTTTCATGTTGTTTTCACAGGGAAGCAGCGGTGTGTTTGCACCCTTGTCGCCTGTTGTCAAAGTGAGGAGCTGATGTGCAGTGTTTTGTTGTCATTGTCAGCAGACGCAGCCAGACAGGTGTATAATGTGGATTGATATTCCCCAGCAGACTGTCTCTAGACTGACAATATGCTGTTCATTCATTGCCAAGGAGGACAGAACGGCATGGCTGGAATAAATTACCTGCTACAGTGGGTAATTCATTTAGATTTTTTCATGAGAGGTAGATCTGGTCTTCCGTTTTAGATAGAGGAGCGATGATGAAAGTTGGTGAACGCTGTATGAGACGTCCTTCAAAAGTCACTCCTCTTAATGGAAAGGAAAACCTACCAGGAGAAGACATCAAAACAAATCGTCTCTAGATCAGATCAAAGGCTTATTTAAACTGCCTGTCAGTTGTACGTTGAAACAGCTCTTTTAAGCGGCTGCTGTTCCTATGAATAGCCCCTTCCATTGTGTGTAAGGAGGTAAGAGGTATCAAACAACAGTGGAACATATTGTACATCCTGTTAGATACCTCACTACAGGCAACACATGCAAAAAAATAAACAAACTAGGATACTACAGCTGTTTTTGAGTCAAATTCATCTTTGTATTAACATCGAGAACAGACACTTTTAATGAAACAGTGTTACATAAACGGCGACATTTGTATATGTATGGTGCACTTGCACAGTTTGTGTGACAGGGTTCAGGTTGTTATTGTTGTTTTTTCAAACGGGGAGTACTCCAGTTATATCCAGAACCACTGCCTCATCACTGACTCGGAGTTATAAAACAGTCTGCCAGGCTGTTAGGAGCAGATCAGGAACTATCTATCTTGTTTATGCTCATCGTCCAATGACTCTAGCAAGGTTTAAGAGGTTGTTATTGATTTAAAACAAGAGTGCTTCATTCAGAGCAAGCTCCACTGGCTCATTACTGACTTGGAGCTGTTGTCTACATTAAAAAAAGCTTCTCATACTCTTGGGAGCATTTTTGTGACTGTCTTGCTTATAATCCAGTGACTCCAGCAAGGTGTAGGTTGTTGTCAATTCAAGCAGAGTGCTTCATTCACAGCAAGCGCCACTACTTCATTAATGACTTTGAGTTATTGGTTACATCAGTACTCTTAGGAGCAGGTTTGTGACTATCTTTCTTGTCATGCAAATACTCTATCGTCTATATGCTGTTGCTAATTGAAAAAATTGGGTCCTCTATTCAGGAAAAAGATCCAGTCCCTCACTACTGACATGGAGTTGTTGGCTACATCCAAACAGCTCTCTGTACTGTTAGGAATTGTGACTATCTTGCTTATCATCCAGTGACTCTAGCAGGGTTTACATTGCTGTTGATTCAAACAAAGTGCTCCAGTCAGAACAATACCCGCTGACTCATGACTCTCTGTCTTGCAGTTATCAGCTATATCAAAACACTTTGCCAGGCTCTCAGTAGCAGGTCAGCGCAGGTCAGTGACAATGTTGCTCATCATCAAATGACTCTAGGAGGGTTTAGGGCTGCTGTTGTCCATCTTCCACTAAAGGGAACTTAGCAGTCGTCCGGCTTCAGGCCCCAGCAGGGATGAAGTTGATCTTGTTCCTCTTCCAGATTGATTTGGCTTACCAGCTCAAAGTGATGGCTGACTGGCATGCTAATGTTCTGCCTGTGTAATGAAACTGATGCTTGTCCGTCGCTACTCACAAGGCTTACATACAACTTCTCAGTTCATCCATTATGGATGGACATGATTCTAGTAAATCTAATCTTTTTATTTCCCTGTCAAAACCCATATGCCTATATTTTACATTCACATCATATTTTAGGGCATTGTTTGCAGTTGGACAAGTTTGTTTATTAAGTTTGTTTATTCCATGAGCAAAAACCATGGCTTGAAAAGCTAATGCCACGGTCTATGTTAGGATCATGTGACATGTTCATGAGAAGGAAATACCAACTTCTGTAGCTAAAACTTGAAAAATCATATTTATATCGGTGACCACCTATGTGATCGATTACTGAACAAAAACTCTTTGCGTTTGTTTTTTTGTTTGTTTTTAGAAACAGTTTCAGTCCTTTTAAGTGTGTGCGTGCATGTTTGTGTGCCTACGTGTGTGTGTGGATGGAGTGTGTAGTATTTGTTATTGATGCAGGTTTTTACTGGAACTGGGGCAGCACGATCCTGAACCTCTGCCACTGTGTAGAATTGCTCTTTCCTGTTCTCGTTCTGTCTTTAGGTTGTACTCTCTCGGTCTCTCTATTCTTCCTCCCACTCCTCCTTCACTCAGCTTTCCTGTTTTTTGCGAGCGCTTCTCTTTCCCTGCCTTAATCTTTTGCTCATTTTTTCCCTCTTTTTCTCCACTTTGTCTCACTCTCACCCTCCTTGTTTCAAACTTTCTTCTGTCTCTCTCTCTCTCTCTCTCCCCCCCATTCGTTCTTCCTTTTCTCTCATCAGTATTCTCTCCACCCTGCTCCACTCTACCTGCATCTAATCAAGCCTTGATTAACACCACCTATCATTTAGCCCTGTAAATCACCAGGCCATTCATCTAGTTAGCTGCTCTCATGATGTGGTGTCATCTGTTGTTAGTGGAGCTCGACCTTATTTATTGATTAGCTTACTGATCAACTTGATTGACTGCCAGGTGGGGTTTCCTATTTGCATAAAGAACATGTGAGAGGAAGCCAATAGTTGGGAGGAATTAAACAGACCGGATTGTATGTTCAGCCTTTAGTTATTTGCGGGGTTTTACTTTAAGAATTGTTTTTAAAGAAAGATTGCAATATGCAGTGCAATGGTGTTTATGTTTGTTTTTCAAAGACACAAAGAGAATGAAGATTTAATTGGGTCCCCAAATCATTCTGCATAAATTGGTTTCCATATCTACAATGCTTAGTACAGGTAAAAATTAATTATTATACTTGCACAGCAGCAAAATCATTTGTAGCCTGCAAAATTGTTTTCATTTACATTTATAGGCATTTCACAACTCTTATCCAGAGTGACTGACAATGAGTGCAGCAGTAGAACAAGCTTAAAGATCCAGTGCAATGATTTCAACTCAGCAAAAGTTTGATGTTCATGAGCATCATTTTTTTCAGTTTTTGAAGGTTAGATGGTACAAAGCTTGTAGGGCTGAGTGAGAGCCGAACCTTCCACTGCAGCCAATATTTCTATCTTTTAGGAACAAATATCCAGTGTTGGAATTTCGGCACCCAGCAGCAATGGAAGCACAGAGATTTTGGCTAGTTTGTCAAGCAGCTGGCTGGCTATTGTCTGACAGACCGTGGGGCACCTCATTAACTATGCATACTGTCGACCAATCAGAACATTCATTAAAACCTAGGTGTAGGTGTCATCATTTACACCAGGAAGTAGATTGGAATTCTAAATCTATTTGATTCTGTTGACAACCAGAGGGAGGGTTTTTGAAAGGGTGTTCAAATTTCCATAATGTTGACAGCTATAATAATTTGGGCGACTTGACATTAACAGGTCCTTTGTTAAATTATACCATGAAATTGAGAAATGCAGTTGTCATTGCACTGGACCTTTAAATGCTGAGGTTACTACCACTGGATGCAACCAAAAGTAAGGAGTGTGTAGGTCAGAACCAAAGTGCCCTGACAACTGGTATACACTATATTCCTGTGTTCTTCCCCAGAATCATCACATATGATTGAGAAATGTGATGTATAACAGCTAAGGACAAAATCTAGAAATTCAGTTTTCAGTAACCACGACGAAAAAAAATGTTGCTTCCTAGACACAAAGGTTAAACTTCTGAAGGTGGAGAGCGCCTTTAGCCTGTCTGTTACGTTGAGTTCTTTAAGTTACTTTCTACCTCAATGAAGACACATTTTGATAAGAGGCTCTGAGTATGCAGCAAATCCTTATGGGTTAAGCTCTGTTTTGCTGTGACCAGCATCTCAACAATCCAGGAGTGCATTCTCTCCGTCCCCCTGAGGCAGTCAAATAACATTGCATCCACTGTGTTTCCCTTGATTGGGGGATAAAACCTGGACCAGAACATTAAACCATCGCGCAGGATTTATCGATCGGAGTCAGGTTGGTCAATGTTTATGAAGGAGCAGATTTATACTGTGTGGAGATAGAAAGAAGAAACCAGTTATACAACCTCTGCTACTGGTAGACACATGTGACTGCTGCAGGTGTAATGTTTGCTTTATATTACCAGACTGGCCAAGAATGAAATACTCTAGACTAGATTAGTGATTAGTTTCAGTCTGTTTTCATGTCTATCTGTCTGTCTGCCTGTCTACCTGTCTGCCTCTGTCTGTCACTGTCTTTATCTGTATATCTTTCTGTCTCTCTTTCTGTCTCTATGCAGTGTCAAAGCTTGGGAGGGTTATTTAACCCACTAGCAAATTCGTTTAAATTTCTGTGTGAGGGTTTTCTTTCTATCTCTTTATTTTTGGTCCAAGGCTCTTAGTGAGGAAAGAGCCTTTCAGGAGCAGCAAAGCCGGCCATTTGTAAGGACAGTTAATAAAGCAAAAACAAATCCAGGGCCTGGGTTCAGTAGACCCTGTCCTGATGATGAAAGCACTGCTGGCTGCCTGCATCAGGGTGGAACATGTTTATTATAAACTGATAGGAATCCTGGATGTTTTTTTTTACTTAAGTAGGTCTCAGAGGTGCACAGTATACTGTCTGGAATGATGGTTGTCTGTCTGAAATGCTTTTTGATGTATTTTCTTTCATGTTTTCTTTTTCTTTGTGAGTTTTTGTATGGAGCTTTTTTTCTTTTCAGACGACAGACAGAATGATGTAATTCTTGTTCTCTGTCTGCATCAAGAAAAGTCTTATTTTCGCTTTTCTTTTATTCAGCAGGTGTGCCTGCTGGAAAGTGAAAATATTGTACCCAACTGAAATATTGCTATAAATATCAAAAATAATCTTTTTCTCCTACCAGATGACCTGGCCAGTAAAGCCAACATCATCATCGACCCTGCAGAGATCCAGGCCACATCTATGGATGACTTGGATGAGGATGAGGAGAGCGGAGCAGCACAGGTGTGTGTGCTTATGCATAAGTGTGCTTTTGTGTCTGTGTGTGTGTGCCTTTGTGTGTGGGCATACACTGGCAGGTGTATGTGTGTATTATCAGTCATACATTGGTTAAATGGCATAGTTTGTTTTCATCCTGTTGCACCAGATGCGTGGGATTTACAGTCTCAAGACAATTTTGGTTAATGTTAGATAAGTTGTCAATCAAAGAAATGCATATGAATAGGTGAAAAGACAAGATTTGTTTGCAAAGACTATATACTTGTACCCGGGTCTGTGAAAGATGTATATAATATTAATGATAATTTTATTATAACGTGTGTATTATCCATCCCCCCTTCATGATGTGTATTTGGATACATCCCTGTATTTCAATAGGGGCCATTAAATGCTGTTTCTGTGGAGGAAGGCCCCCCCACGTGTGTGTGTGTGTGTGTGTGTGTGTGTAGGTTTGTGTGTGTGTGTGTGTGTGTTCATAAGTGTGTGTGTGTGTGTGTGTGTGTGTGTGTGTGTGTGTGAATGAACATATATATGTATATATATTATCATGGATTATCAAAAAGTCAAACAAAAATCATGGAATCTGATCAGCGGAAATCTGCAGAAACCCTAAACAGACCGTTTGTTGCAGCAGCAGGGGTAGCTCAACTTATTACAAATTAGCTTGTCTGGGTCTTCATCTGTCTGTGTGGGTTAATGCAGCGTCTTTTAATGACAGAGACCGTTTGGTGCAGCAGCTATGGGTGGAGCTCTGGCGCGGCCCAGCTGGCTGAGTTCTCCAACTCTGGGGCGGGCCAACCGGTTCCTCAGCACGGCCGCCGTCAGCCTCATGACTCCCAGACGACCCCTGGCGCCACCTGAAAAAGTCAAAATTCGCACCCTTGCTGTGGAGCAGAGGACCGAGGAGGACAGTGAGTGACTGAAGACCTTCCTCTGTTTGAGTGGACAAACAATGCTTCTTTACTTAAAGCTGCACGAGGCAAGCTTTATGTGTGTAAACATACACCCGTCATATCTGGCTAAATCACAAATTCCGGACTCAACAGAGAAAAGTGTCCTATCCCCACTAGTTGAGACGCCGTAGATTTACCCCATTTGCCTATGTTAATTTCAGATTTTGGGTTTTGCTCGCTGACTGAAAATCTTCTCAGCACACAGGAAGTGACAAATTGAAACTTAAGAGCAAAATACCAAAATGTCTCCTAAACAGCAGCGAGCAAGCGCTCTGTCGAGAATAAGCGGGACGCTTTTGCCTCTCTTGTCCCTTTGGTAACAATGCTGCAAAACTTTTTTCTCTATTTTCACCGCTACCAGCCACAATAAAGAAATTTGGGCCTAAAGCGTGCGCAACATACTGATGTCACGTTACATGATTTCTGGTCCTTAAAACTTTTAACACTTATCCCTTGTTGCCACTTGGGGACGCCAATGTGTGACGTTGCATGGCGCAGCTCTAAATCAGTATTTCTTGGGACCTAGAATGGGCTATGACCCTGTCATCTCTACAACAAACAAAATATATGTTGAGAAGAACTATGCAGTCCAATCATCACTCTAGTCCAGTCATCACCATTTGTAGATTGTGAGTAGGTGGTTCAGGTGTTAGGTATTGATTTGATATTGTTGTTTTTGCTGCAACTTGAACACTGGGTCAGACTCCTGCACATTGCCTTGATTAACCAAATGAAATTGTTACAGTCTTATTCACGTCAATATCAGGCAAGGAAAAATGGATCTTTAATTGACTTGCTTAAATTAGTCAAGTTGTTGTAAATGTAAGTATTATTAAGTGTTAGAAAATACAGTTGGATGCCAATTATGCAAACCAAGTGGGTTAAAAACAATCCCACACCACTGGCAAAGGGCCTCTTACCTCTGGTTCCTGATATTGTAGAGTTGTAGACATGGCAGTTAGTAATCTATAATCTCTACTCTTTTCTTCCATTTATTTTTTCTCTTCTCTTCTCTTCCTCTTTAACCTGAAGTCGAGGGAAGCCATGGTAACGATGGCCTGTTGCTGGGGCGACCATTGGAAGAGCCAGATCAGCCAATCGCAGAAAAGTCCCTGTTGGAGATCGTTGATGGGATCGTGATGATGTATAACCTGAGTGTGCATCAGCAACTGGGCAAGGTGTGTGTTTGTGTGTGTGCGCATATGTGGCTCTTCTTCTTCTGTGTCTTTCTGTCCACCTGCCTGTCTATATTCTGTCAGTCCACATCCAGAACCCACAGATACATCACATTCAACGCAGTGGAGAGAAAGAAAACATAGTCCCATCAGTTGTCCTTTGTGTGCCTATAGATTGGACAAAGCCTTCATGGTAGTAGAACTCATAATATAAATGTCAGTGGGACTTCAGTAATAAAGACCTTGATGAAAAGATCAGGCCCCATCTCCTGATTGCTGGCTTCATACATCTGTAATTACAAAGAGCTTAAGGGAGGTCTCAGGTGGAGTGTTGAGTCTTATCCAGTCAATAACTACTAGCGTGGTTGGTGAGATTTCTGATCACTGAAAGTTATCTGTATATCCAGATTTGAGTTGTGCATGTAAACTTAATTTTTGTAATCTGTTGTAACTCAAAATAAAGACTAAATGTTCTCCAAAACATTGACATTACCAGTGTAAACAAACCTTATACAGCTTTTGAAAACACTAAAACCCACTGGTGTCTATTGTTGGCACTTGTATCAAGAGCCTGTCGATCAATTTTAATATGAATTCAACTTGTATTAGAGATTCTGCCTTTAAATGGTAGTCTTTGGTGATTGTGTAATTTCCTCACCGTTGTGTTCACATACAAAGAAATGTCTAGTACGACTAGGATGTGTTCATGGACCAATATATTTTACCTACACCACGTGAGCATCTGCCTGGATAGAAACACAAAGGTTAATGTTGAATATTTTATTCATATATGCAGAGTCTGACCTTCAGCTGGGAGGTCTACAGCCTGCTGACATTGCAAAGAGCTCTTGTTCGGGTGGAAATAAACACTGATGGACGTGCGATTGGTCAGTCATTGCGTGGTCGCGTGCGTGCATACACGGAGTCTCTACTTGGCCAACACAGGAGTGGTGAGAAATTGTCCACTCACTCCAATAAGAGTTGAGTAACAGAGCACCCCAACCTTGTGCCAAGTGACCAATAAGACTGCTGTGACCCTTTACATCAGCAAAAGTGGTCATACTATAATATGACAAGGGTTGGCCTGTTAGCTGACAACTGTGCAGGCAGTCTGCACTAAGCCATAGTGGACATTTTCATTCATGTGTCAAACTGTAGTCCTTTGATTTTAGGGGGCCATGTCTTGCCGTTTATCCTTAAGTCAATTAGGCTCCTCTCTTGGCCATTAAAGGTCCCATATTCTACACTTTCCAGTGTTTTGTCTTGAGGTCCATTCAAAGCTGTTTGTGTCATGTACCAAAAACACTGTTTACATGTTCATTTTCCAGCGTCTGAGTCTTACCAAGAACAGGCTATTGCTGTGTCTTTAAGGTTCATTAAAATTAACGACCCCTTTGTTCTGATTGGCTAACGGTTTCAAAAGTGAAACGTGAGACCACAGACAACGAGAGGCAGGGGAAACTCTGTAACAATGACACCTGCTTTGAAAAAACCAAAACCCAAACATTGTTACAAAAATAGTGAGCGTACCTTTGACACCACAAAGTTAAGGGAAAGCCAAACCGCTTGGTTTTCTAATTATGGGTTGTTGATTTAGTTGGCCAACATGAGTTTTGATAGTACATCCAACTCCTTTATCAAAGAGGCAAGGGAAATCCTGTTTTACATGATATGGGATCTTAAACAATACCAAAGTTGTGTTTTCTCCCCAAATAGCAAGTTACAAAATGGGATAACATAAGAGCTGTCGGTGACAGTTCACTGAGGCAAGCAATACAGGGGAACTAGAAAAACACCTATCAGTACTCAAGCCTTTCCAGGTCAAGGAAAGGTGTTCAGTCCCAGTGAGCTTCTCATGGATCTAGACTGTTTCCCTCAACCACCTCCTGTCCTGCAACTTCTAGCGCCAACTCTACTCTTGCACACCTGATTCAATCAAGGGTCACATTTGACACCTTAATTGAATCAGGTGTGCAGAGTAGTTGAGGCTAAAAGTTGCAGGACAGAGGGCACTTCAGGACTAGATTGAGAACCCTGCGCCACACCAGTTTCAAAAAGGTTACATGCAAGACAGAGTTCAGCCCAACTCAATCCTTGGATTAACACCAAGTAGTGAACTACCACACCAACTGTTATGCTGTCTATAAGTGACCTCCCAATTTGGAATTTAAGACAGAAGCAGATGTGAGAGCAAAAAGATTTATTGGTCAGTAATACAGTAGCAGATGATCAAGTAGAGTCAGGCCAGATTTAACATGGGACCTAGGAAAAGAAAGAAAAGATTGGTTCACTTGAATCAAACAACAAATGTGTGTGGCATAAAGAGTAAAGTCCATTACCTTAAAGATCCTTAGCGGCCACCTTTCGATGGTGTGTTAACAGGTCGTTTTGGTAGACTCGCACTTGGGTTGCTCGTGCCTTTGAAGACTGGTAGGACAGGTGGCATCAGGACCTCGCCAGGGGTGTAGGTAGTCTTGGAGTAGGTAGTTCTGCCATGCTGGTATCTTGAGCGGGAGCTGAATGAGTAGACTGGCTCCAGATCAGACACGTCACTGAAAACAGCCTCAGGGATCTCCTTCTCATTGCTCTCCTCCCCATCTCCCTCACTGGTCTCTGGGACTTCGTTGTAAGCCACACTGCCGTAACCGCCGGCACCATATCCAGAAACAAAGCTGGTGGCATCATACGCAGTGGCTGCCGAACTGCCGTCTTGCCCTTCCTTAACCCCGAAATAGCTGGCGTCATAATACCCACCAACATTTGGGCCATAATAGCTGCCAGCTAGCAGACTAGCCTCACTTTCATATGCACTAGCCTGAGGGACATTGTAGCCTTCATCCTGAGCACCAGCATAAGTATGCCTGCTGGGATGAGCGAAGCTGCTGGCAGACTCACCCATACCATAGCTACTACTTGAGAAACCAGATTCTGGCAGAGGATTGTTTGAGTCTGGGGAAAGGAATGAGATTGAATTTAAGGCTTGTACTAAAAAGCTAGCTGTTTTGTTCATGATAGACCTCCTAAACTCATTGCATTTTGTAGAGTTAAACAAAAAAGTGATTAATTTCGAGTCTTACCTTTAGGCACAGGAAAAGATGCAACACTGCCAATCAACAGGTATGAAATCCAAAACATCCTGCAGAGATATTCAAGTTAAATCCAACCAATTTAGAAAAAGACAACTCAAAAATCATCAAGTCAGTGCATTAAATAACTTACCTCAAGGAGAATTCATTAAGTGCAACCATTTTGTTTTGTTGAGATGCAGCTGAAGTTAGAACAAATGTTTTCCTCAAGGATGCCCCTGCTATACTTCTTTGATGTCCATGCGCTCCTTATAAAGGATCCTCCAAACCTGCCAATTGATGGCTGATTGGCAACAGCTGCTGGTGTGGCCAATCAGTGAGTGAGGTGTGGCCCGTTAACCTCTGATGTCCAATCATGTGCCATTGAAGGCCAAGTGTAGGCAGGCTTACATTTAACTAAGTAGTTACCCCTTCTCTTTTTGAAGTTGTGATAATTTGTAAAGTCAGCTAGTGTAGTGTTAGAAATGAAATGTAAACCTGCATACATTTGGGCCGCCATGGCACATGATTGGACTCCTTCCTTGGTCAAGGAAGTCATTGATTCCTATATATGTGGATAAGTGAAAGGCCAATGCATTAAGCACTGTAGTTTTATCGGGGAATTCTCAAATGAATAAAAGAATAAAAGGTGTTGTGCGTACACCTTAACCTGTACCCTGTTCTGTAGCAAAGGAAAAAATCAGCTACACTTGGCGAGTAAGTAAAGAAAACCTACTATGTTAAAAGGAGACATAAGGACCTTCAAAGACCTTGTTCTCTTGAATATGAGAAATGGGAATGGGTGTGTGTATGTTTGTGGGAATAGGATGTAGCGAGTTGTTTACCCAGATCTATTAAGATGAGTCAGTGTTAACATGTTATTGCTGTTTGATGGGAAATCATTCAGTGTACATACAGAAAAGCAGAACTTGTCATCCTGGCTTTGGAAGGCTATCTATGTTTTTAAAGTGACAAACAAAATTTTAAAGTCAACTCTGAAACTAAAGAATAACCAGTGAAGTGATGCCAGAAATAGGGTGATGTGATTTCTTCAGCTAGCACCAGTTAAAATTCTTGCTGCTGCATTCTCTACAGGCTGTAGGTGTTGGAAAGGTTATTGATTTAGGCAGGAGTATTTAAAATCAAATTAAGTCTATACAAACAGTTTACATACAGTTATGAACATATAAAGGATATTAGAGACCAACAGCCTATAGCAATACAGAGCTTTTGTGATTCATTGTTTTGTTTCTCTTCTCTTCTCTTCTCTTCTCTTCTCTTCTCTTCTCTTCTCTTCTCTTCTCTTCTTTTCTCTTCTCTTCTCTTCTCTACTCTCCTCCTTGTTGACTATTTTGTTAACTGTCTAAGCAAAAAAAGGGCTTGGCTTATAGTGATGTTTAGCAGAACAAAATATTTTTCTTGTGGAATTGGAATGTAGCAAGTGGTTCACTGCTTTCCCAGTAACGGTTACTGATAACAGTAATGTGGGAAGTCTTTTCTAAATTAGGAGATTGTACATTTAAGTAAACAGCTGTGTACATACAAAGGCTGTAAGAGGGTAAGAGAACTTATCCACACATCATGATGTGGGAGTGCGTAAGAGAAATTATCTTTTTACATTCTTCCTATTCATTCTTTGCCTTGGTAGTCATTCTTCTTAGTCATTCCAAATCTCTATAGCCTAGCATATTGTCTGCTCCAACTCTGTAGTTGTACAAATTTGGATTAGAGTACATAAGGGGGGGGGGGTGAGTGAAACTGACCAAAGCCACTACTGCTGTGGCCTTGGTGTTGGGTGCTGCAAACCGGTCTTGTTGCAAACCAGTTGGTGTTCTGTTAAGCTCTTTTCTATATTGCCAACCTCTGATCTCTTCTTGGCACTGCAATGGAAAGCCTTGGCTTGGGCTGCCCTGCTGAAGTGCAAATGGAATTTCTGAATGGGGTTGAAAGCCATTCCTGTATAATGCTATGAAGCTTTCTACAGGAAGTATTTTTGTTGCAAAACAAAATTTTCTCACATTTATTTATTTATTTATTTGTTCTTGAATATATTTTTGTAGTACAAGTACAACTCGGTGTTTACAGCTTCTCGAATCTGCCATTGCAGCCTCTCAGATGCCGTCTTGAGCATCACAAACGGCAAATAGCGCTCTTACTTTTGCTACAATTATGGAGCATTTGGTGCAAAACCGATTTGTAGACTGTGGCTTCAAGACACTGCAAGCAGAGATCTAGGGAGTAAGGGTGGGGAGGTGAGTGTGCAATCAGAAGAGCTGTTTAAAAACCTCACAATGTTGTCAAGATATCCTCCTGTGTAAGTATTTTCCATCACCCTGGCCAAATTTTCTGTGTAAATTCATCTGCAAGTTGTCAGGTGTTTTGCTACTAAAATACCTTCATAAATGCCCTTTCCTGGATCTGTAAGGCAGGAGTGAAGGGTCACTCCTGTCACACTGAGAAATTGCCGCGCTTATAGTACAGCTAGAGCCTGGGGTATTTAAAGGATGTGTGTATGCATGGGTGTGTGGGCACATATCATGCATACATGCACTTCTGTGTGAAGTCTTTCTCTCTGATGTGATTTCCACTTGGATTTTGTACACATAACACCCGTTCGTTCCTAAAGGGCGATTACTGTGTTACTGATTTTTTTTTCTTCTTTTTTTTCCTGCTGTTTCGTTGTCCTAATCACATCCCTGCTGTCTCTGTATGTGCTTCTATGATTGTTTTATCTGTCTTGTTTTTCTTCTCATCTTTAAGTAATCCTCCCATAGTCTGGTCCAGTGCTGAAACAGAAATTGCCCTTTGTGAGCATCAGACCTCTTGACCTCTCTGTTATTGCCATGTCCTCTCTCTAATTTAAAGATACAATCCGCAAGTGCTGAAAGTGTCTCAGCCTTCCTAGTTCCATGCTGGTATCCATAATGTCATGTGGTGCAATGGCGCTGGCAGTATTTGGAAACTCACAGATCGATGTTTTAAGGAAATGTGTCTTTTTACTCTACAGGCAATGCTTTTCCTGCCATTTGATTGCTCACCATGTAGTCTTACTGTCGTGATGAGCTGTTTCAAATGGATCTTGCCAAGTACAATATATAGATCAGTAAACTGGAAAGAAGAAAGAAAACCATTATATTCTCTTCTTTGTAAAAAGCCGTTCAATATTGGGTTCGACAAACAGTATTGATGTTTTCTGTTCAGTCTATACGCTGGATATATTCTGTTTAATGGAGCATTCTGACAGCTTGAGTAGACAAGGATTGTATCATTGTGTGTGGACAAAAATCGATTGGATTCAGTGTTTTATTTACCCAGAAAAACTCTTTCTGCTACCAATTGATAAATGTGTATTTAATTTAATTTAATGGTTGTTTTAGCCTTTTATACATCCAATTGACCTGTGTCTACTGTAGCATACAGAAGCCTGGTGATGAGCAGAGAGTAAGGACATGATTTATCAGAGTTGGAATCTGAATCATATGAAATGAAGTTCAGTATATGAACAGGAATTTGTCTTGATACAATTTCTGCAGACACATAATTGACAACAGCATTTCAGAGTTCATAGTGACATCTATGAGTGACATGCTACAAGGAAAACAGGACCTCATACACTGCAAAGGGACAGTGAAAGAATGACTGAAAATAAATTGGACACTCTTAAAAATTGAAAATTGCACAATAGTACAGAATAGTATAGAAAAAACAGTGTTATTGCCAACATGTATAAGTACACGTTTTATGCAGTACTAGCCCCATGTTAATTTCACCTATTGTGATAGAAGTTGTTGTAAAGAATAATCTTAAGATATAGAGTAACTTTGTTGACCATCATAATGCCCATTCACTATCAGTGTTCAAAAAAATGAACACTGAAGAAAATGTCCAAATACAGTCAAGAAAGTCAGATCAGATCTCCAAGTACATAATACTGAAATGGAAAATGTGTAGGAACCCTTATATCTGTGTCTCTCTTTCTCCTCCCAGATGGTGGTGGTGTCAGATGATGTCCATGAGTACGCTGTGGCGCTGAAGGACACGGAGGAGAAGATAGCACGATGCCCTGCAAGAGTAAGCTCAATATTATTTTCTTTGCTTGTTATAATCTTCTTTCTTCGGGGTTTCTTGGAGTTAAGTGCCTTGCTCAGTGGCACTTGAGCATTTATCGTTATCAGTGAAAGTATACTATCTAGTGTTAGATACAACGATATTCACCAATACTTGCATGAATTAATGACTAAAATGGAGGGAAGAAGGGTAGAATTTATTTACTTATTTTATGCCTGTAATGATTACAGACGTATCGACTTCCACACATTTTCCTGTCTCCACTGTCTAACAACAAAAAAAAAAAAACATAGGAACTTTGTAATGCTACAGTAGCAGGCATAGAGATCACCTGGATAGCTTGTGTGTTACCTATATGATGTGGAAAGGCCCTCAATGAAACAGCCATATCAAGACTGTACACTATGGCTTTCCGTTGTTCCCTCAGAGACCAGACATTCTGGAAGAGCTCCAGAAAAGCCAGAAGGTTTTTGCTGAGAAGCTCAACCACCTCAGTAGGAGACTGGCCTGGATCAACGCCACCATCTACTCCAAGGTGATTTAGCCTCTGAATGCATGTGTGTGTACCTATGTGTATGTGTTTACGTGTATGTGTGTCCTGTGTTTGAGTTATTAAGTCTTGTCACTTACAATCTGTCTCTCACTTGATCTCTTGCTCTTTGTTTCTCTCTCTCTCTCTCTCTCTCTCACTCTTCCCATCTATGTCTATCTACCTCTTTCTCTCTGTAGGAGAAGATGTTGGATGTGTACTGGCTGCTCCGTGTGTGTATCCGGACCATTGAACATGCGGACAACACCGGCTCCTTGTTTGCCTTTGCTCCAGAGTTCTACCTCAATGTAGCCATGAATGCATACAGTGCACTCAAGAACTACTTTAGCCCTGCAAACAGCATGGAGGAACTACCAGGTAATACAGAGTAACTACTTATCGCTAATACCCTACCTGTCTGTATAACTAGCCACCAATCCAATGAACAAGCTACCAAGATTACCAAGCAGCACTAGTTTACTAACCAACCAACCAACCACTAGTTGTAGACTATGGCTCAGTGAATAACAAGATTACAAGTGAAAACTACAATAGGAATATGGCTATGTACATTACTAAATATAAGAAACAGTATCTCAAACTTCTAAGTATTAAATATGAACAAACTTGAAAAGTGTTCTAAAATAGGAGAATAATGAAAGAAAATCAGTGCAAGCTCAGCCACACAGCTGGTTCCGACTAGTACAAGTTTGAAAATGTGCTGGATAGCGGTCCTTGTACTGATGGATCCATCCATCTGTAGTTGGGGGCGGCAACAATTCTATACTTGGATCAGATTTTTGCACTCAACGCAATAGTACCTCAAGACCTTTGGTATTGCACCATATTGATTGGGGTGGAGCCAGAAGTCCAGCCGGGTGTTCAATTTCATCCGATGGCGTGCAGGAAAATTACGATTTTCTGCCTTTAAAAACAGCTGAATGATAATGTCTCAGAAATTTGAACTCATGTCCAGGATTGATGCATTGCATATGGAAGGCATACAAACAAGTTTAAACAAAAAAACAAAAACAAACAAACAGTATAAAAGCAACTAAAAAAGAGTAAACAAGGATCCTAAACAGTCTTAAAAACAAGAGAATAAAATGGTGACATAAAAGCAGAACAGACTATAATTTATTGATCAGGTGGGTTTAAGAAGGCCTTTTTATAGTCTGTTATTATGTACTGATCACTATTGTACCCAAACAACAAATCCCAACAAGTCCCAATAATAAATAATTAATTAGCTAACCAAACAAGTTACTACCTTACTAGAACTCCTCCAGGCCTGCCAGTATTATGATTAAACCATCTGGTAATAATGTCTCACTAACTAATAAACTACAAAAATTGCAGCAAAGCAACAACAAATGTGTACAGGTCTTGGAAAGCTCCTCCAAGTATATTTAGTGTGCTAGTTGTTGTTTTCATTGGAACAATGCATCCTCATTTTCCTCTGTCAGACTTTGCATCTCATATGCAACTTGTGTTTTAAGTGTGTACTAAAGTAGAATCTAGGTCGACTTTGTTCTGTCAGGTGAACATCAACATGTCTTATATCTTTTTCGCACGCAAGCAAAACTCCATTTGTGTATGTAGCCTAACTCACTCTTTTTTTATACCTTCAGGCTACGAAGAAACCCTGACTCAACTAGCTGCTATCCTCGCTAAGCACTTTGCAGACCCACGCATTGTTGGAACAGGTGAGACACACAAACACACTCAAAGACACATATTGTGTGTGCGCGCACGTGTGTGTGTGTGTGTGTGTGCTGTAATGGTGGAGCATTCCTCCTTCCTGCCCTAAAGGCTTCTGTCTCACTTCTTTCTTGATAATGTTTGTACGCAAAATCATCTCTCTCCTGTCTCTCCTTCTTGTTTATTTTCTATATTATTTTCTATATATATTCTCTCTTTCTGTCTCTATTTCTTTGTTCCCCTCTTTTCTCTTTCTGCCTTTCTCTTCATTTCTTCCACCTTTTTGTCTGTATCTCCTTTTTCTGCCTTTCATGTCTATATCCCACTTTCTCCCTTTCAAATTCTATACCGGTCTTGGTCCTAATATGGTATCCATCCTCATCTGTAGGATAATTGGACCACAGTAGAAGAACCTACTATTGCTGCTGCATTTCTCCCAGCAACACCAGGCTAATATGTAGCTAGCTATTTCTTTAATGGGGAAGTTCTGTATCTGATTATATAGCTGGCGGCTGCTCACATTTTTCCTTTGGAGTAATTTCACAAGTAAAGGCATAATTATTATTTTTTTTAGTTTAAATCAAGAGGAGAATGTAGAGGAAATGTATTTGCACTGCTTGCACTTTTTGTCTTCCCTGGAGTTATAACTCTTTTACTTTGAAATACAGTAATCAACACTAGCATATTGTACAACTGTCTTAACTTGTGCTATCCCAAATACAGTTGCTGTTTTATGTGTCAGTTTGTTTTTGTATGTCTCAGTTTCAGACAAACATATATACCCTATGTCATATATACCCTGTAGAATTTAGAGTAGGTTGTATTATTTTCTCACAAGTGAGAGTATGCCAGCCTTTTTCAACTGGTCTTTTTCATTGTTAACTCATGGCAAAGGGCTACTCTCTGTGGCTATGATATTAATTCGTCTTTTCAGACTGTGAATTCTCATGGTACTTCAGATGGATTTTGATTAGGTGTTTGATGCCAAACAGATAATGGGTTGGTCATGTGTTTATGCAACTGTGTGCTTGTTTTTGTGTGTGGGTTCGGAGTTTGTGTATGTATTTGTGTGTATGCATTTGTGTCTGTGTGTGCATTTGTGTGCGAATGTGTGTGTGTGTGTTTAGTTAGGTTTATGTGCATGCATGCGTGTCTGTGTGTGCTCTGTTCTTATTTATCTACTCACCCTGTTTGGTTTCTTACTATCAGCTCTCAATACTCTGTCAGATTGGTATTTGTAAGCTACTGGGAGCACCAGGAGGCTGTGACCCCGTCTGTCACGATCAAGCTCGGGTAATCAATCACCTAGTTTCTAATCAAAGAGTCTCTCAATCTGAATGGCCGTGAGTTACCTCGGTCCACCCAGGCTCCTCAAGAAAATCCTGATGCACCAAACTTGCCAAAGTGTGGGTAGGAAGGGTGAAAAATATGCAAAGAAGGCAGTTTGCCTGGAACAGTCCATATTGGTGTACTGTCTAAAGTGACCAGTTGCACAGAGCAAAACTGAAGCCAGTATGTGTGTGAGATAAGCTGGACCAATCGCTGGACCAATATACTTCCTACAAGTTCTTTACTCCTTCCTGCTGGCCCCAGTTCCCAGTGTGGCCATGAAGATAACCTTTTATAACAGAAGGATTTTTAACAACCAAAAAATAATGCTTTTAGCACTTTGCTGTGAGTTACAGAGTGTAGTAAAATGCTCTCTCTGGTCATTTTATATTTGCTGCATCATGCCTCAGCCTGGCTCAGGTATCACCCTAGAAACCAGTCAAATCAATCTTGCTGATCTTTGCCACATTGTATCTCATTGTGCGTTTTATTTGACTGCATCTGTATTTCATTGTTTATGTATTGATTATGGATTCCAGTTCTTAAAATTTCATGTACTAAACATTATGTGCTGAGTCACGTACATGAACAATACAGATAACAACAAAGATGCTCGAACAAATTGTCTAATTGTGAGTGGGAGATGTGGGCAAAATCACAGCTCACTAAATTTCTAAATTGTAAAGCGAAAATCAACCACACGTATTATTCTTTAAGTTCTAACAGTTACGTAGATTTTTGAATATGAACAACTCTCTCCTAAAGAGAGAAATCTTCGAATATTAAAGTGTTAGTAAAATTCAACCCTAAAGCAAAAGTAATAATATATTCTTCCTATGGACATTTGTCATGTAGACTTTTTCATGTAACATAAAAAAGTCTGAAAGATAAACACTAGATGGAAAAGGCTCCCTTGATGATCCTGGAGCTGTTCCACTGATGGTGAATGGCTTTGAATATTAGACTGATATCACATATTGCAGCCTTAGTTCTACAGATTTTACCTGTGGGAGAAAGTTGTGCAGTAAAAGGAGAAAAAGATAATTTAATAGAATATCAAATATAATGAGCCACCAGGTTTTGTCAGGGAGGAAGAGGCGGTATGGTTACTTCAAAATAGTCCCTTGTAATTATTAGTTACCACTCTCCAAACGTTCCTTGACAGGCCTCTGTTCTGTTTTAGGGTGGATTTCCACTTCTAGAAAAAAACAGAAAGACTTGATTTAGCTCATGTTCCAAGTGCTCTTTACATTTTTTATGTGGCTGTTCAACTGCCTGACGAGTTAAATCAAGCACAGCTCGACTAATTTAAATAATAGAAGTCATTTTCAAGTATTTTTCAAATTTTAATGGAGAGCTTGTGCTCAAACAAGCAGAGCAGAGGTTCTACCTTTAAAGACGTTGAAAATCTATGGAAGCGATCAAGTGCAACATACTCTCCATTAAAAACTCATCTTCTATTGCAAGATTAAAAACATGACATTTCTGTCTCTTGGGCCTCTCATGCCTGCTGGTTGGAGTGACCCAAACATCATGTTTTTAATCAATAAAAAAATGAGTTTTTAATGGGCAGAGCTTTGCGCCTGGTTGGTTTCACAAATGTTTTTCCAAAGTCTGGTGGGTGGATGGAGAAAGCTGTCTCTCACCTTGGCTAATGTGTTGAAATGGTTGTATATAAAAAGCATGACTCTGAATAACCCCCGTTCTGGGTAATTTCTTTGCTTATCTTCTTTTTTCTTTGCCTCTGTTTCTGTTTTTGTCTCATAACTGTCTCTGTCTCTCTCGTTGTCTCTTTCTTTTCTCTCTTTAACAAACTGTGTCTCTTTCTCTTTGTCTCTGTCTTGTACCTTCTGTCCTCCTCCCTCCCCATCTCAGATATTAAAGACTCTCTGATGCAGGCGCTGGCCAGTTACGTCTGCTACCCACAATCCCTCAGGGCGGTGGAGAGGATTCCAGAGGAACAGTGAGTACTTGGCCTCCTCTGCTCATTGGTCATTAACCATTCAGGGTCGCTCTCTGATTGGACAGGCTCGTCATTCATTGGTTAGACTCACAGGCAGGGTCTTCTCATTGGATATTATTATCAGGCTATTCTCTCATTAGTTAATATTCATGTTCTGGGCTCAGTGGTCACAGTAATGTTAAGTGCCAAATTTGATTAAGCCTCCCGGAGAAAGAGTATTGCTCTAGATTATGTTTATGTTTCTCTCTCTTTCTTTCTTTCTTTCTTTCTTTCTTTCTTTCTTTCTTTCTTTCTCTTTCTTTTTTCTTTCTTTCTTTTGTTCTTTCTTTCTTTCGTTTGTTTGTTCTTTCTTTCTTTCTTTCTTTCTTTCTTTCTTTCTTTCTTCTGTAAAATCTGTACAATGAGACTGACATCTGGTTGGGTCAAATTCAAAGCCAGCACTCCTCTCTTATACATAATATCAATTCAAACCTGTTATCTTTTTTTAGTAAAGCAGTTAATGGTATTAACACAGTGGATATAAGATATGTGGCACCAGATGACTCCAAATTCAATAGATGCTGCTTTTATCTCTTCCAATCCATTTTTGGCGCCTTCTTCCACCCAAGTGTTTCATTAGGTTTTGTCACATTATACTACAGTGTAGTGAGATGGAAGAGGAAGACATGAAAGCACAGCGTGAGTCAGTATTCAAATCCTCAGCAGTCACAATTATTTTTCAAATCCTCAGCAGTCACAATTATTTTTCAAATCCTCAGCAGTCACAAGTATTTTTCAAATCCTCAGCAGTCACAATTATTTTTCAAATCCTCAGCAGTCACAAGTATTTTTCAAATCCTCACCTGTCAAGTATTTTTCATTGCACAAGTGGCTCCACCAAGACATCACTTCTCCTGATGTGTTCTTGGAATTACATATAGCAGATACATAAATGCTGAGAAAAAAATGTATTAATTGGGGAACACCTGAGAAAAATGCTAAGAAAATGCAGCATATGTGGAGAAAATACAGCATTGTGTGAGAAAAGCAGTGTTGAGACAATTGTCAATTGTGTCAGAATTCAAACCATCTTGATTTCAAGCAAACAAATATAATGAGTTCCCTGTGCACAGGAGCACACACTTTTCTCAGTGCCGACAGAAGGAGGAAACATACAGTTCATAAGAAGGAAGGAAGGTGATGGATTGACTCCTTGTGGGCAGTGAGGGAGTGCCGATTGTGATTTGTATTGATGTACGTTTGTGTGTTTCAGACGTGTTGCCATGATGAGGAATCTGTTGGCTCCTTATGAACAGAGACCCTGGGCTCAGACCAACTGGATACTAGTCAGACTCTGGAGGGTGAGGATGCACACACAGAGAAACACACTGTACACACCAGGGCCAGAAATTAAAGGGGCTCTGGGAAAAAAATGCCCTTGAAAATTCATAAAATGTCCGTAAAATTAAGAATGAGAAGGCAAAAAATGCCCCTGGTAATTAGAAGTACCCTTGTTTGCTACTCACCCTGTTCACATGTTTTTTGTTGAGTAGTCACACGTGAATGCGACTGTGCTGTCCCCCGTGGGCCACTGTAGGTGAATTGTGGGAGCCTATGACCGGGGGGCTTCTTTTCAGTGCATTCTGGGAGAAAAAAATGGAGAGGCTTTTGATCAGAAAACAACCGAGCATGCAGCCCGAAGCAGTAGAAAATGTTGGCACCACACAGCTATCAATAGAAGAAAATGCCAACCCCACACAAACCACTGCATCAGCAAAAAAAATAAATAAAACAACCGATATCGGAAAATACTTAACAATTGAGGGGTGGAAGATGGGCTGGTTGGGGACAGAGAGTGAAGAAAACTGCTGCATCCTCTTTTGTAAGGCCTTCTGCTAGCTTCCAGCAGTGGGAAACAAGTTAAAACAAATCTTAGTGATACAAATGGTATATGCAATGTGCAATGGAAATGTATTATTTCATAGTTGAATAAAATTGCCACCAAAAAGGACCTACATCCCCCCGAAAATCATATCAAGGCGGCAAAGAAATGCCCTCTGGAGAGAAAATGTTAAAATCTTACCCTGGTACACACACTGGCATACACAGTCACATGCGAGCACACAGCCTTGCACATACCATTTACACACATACAGTATGCACATGCACATGCAGACATGCAAGAACACACACACACACACACACACACACACACACACAATCTTTTGGCTCAGCTGGATTATCTGTGGAAGATGCATGTAGCGTAGCAGTACAGTGCTTTTGTATATGGTATCTTGCATATAAACAGCAGTCTGTGCTTCATGTGTTCTATGTGTTCTATGTCTTCCAGGGCTGTGGCTTTGGCTACAGATACACCCGTCTGCCTCACCTGCTGAAAACCAAACCTGAGGACGCCAACCTCCCTAGTCTACAGAGTAGGTGCTATCTCTCTCTCTCTCTCCCTCTCTCTCCCTCTCTCTGTCTGTCTCAGTTTCTGTTCCTCTCTTTTTTTGTCTTTCTTTCTCTCTGGCTATTCTCCCTCTATCTCCTGCTTTTTCTCTCCGTCTATCTTTCTTTTTTCAGGGAGGCACGGTGGCTTAGTGGTTAGTACTGTCGCCTCCCAACAAGAAGTAGCTGGGCTTGATCCCAGCTTTTTCTGTGTGGAGTTTGCATGTTCCTCCCATGTGTGCATGAGTTGCCTGTGGGTGCCCCAGTTTCCTCCCACATTCACAAAGACAGGCAAGTCAGGTGGATTAGAGACTCTAAATTGCCCATAGGTGTGAGTGTGTGTCTGTCTATCTGTGTGTGTGTGTGTGTGTGTGTGTGTGTGTGTGTGTGCGATAAACTCAAGATCTGTTCACCCTGAAAAGGATTAAGTGGGTAGAGAAAATTAATTAATGTTTTTCAGTTTCTCTCTCTTTCTTTCCCTTCGGTGCTCTTTCTCACTTATTACTCCCATTCTCTCTCTCTCATGTCTCTCTGGCTTGCTTTCTCTCTCTCACTCTTTCTATTGTTATATATCTCCCACTTTTTCTCACACTACTCATGCATCGTGTCATCGTGTCTGTATTTTCTTTATTTTGTGTGTGTGTGCTTGGCTCAGGCTAGTTTCCTTGTTTTCTTTCATAAATTTCCATAAATAACTTGAGGCCATGACTGCCTGTCTACATCAGGCCTATTTTTACTACATCTGTGTTGGTTTTACTACTTCCGTTATCATCGTCTGTGTTCCTGTGAATGTATTTATGTGTGTGTGTCTGTCTGTGTGTTTGTGAATGTGCCTGTGTGTTTCAGCGTGTGTATGTATAGATGAAAGGGGTGGGGTGGGTGGGGGCGGGGGGGTTCTATGGAAGAGTGTGAATGATATTTCTTCTCAAACAGTGAGTCAGTGAAGTTGTTTGTCACGTTTGCTTTCGCAGGTGGCAGGGAGGAAGACCAACATTTATTTTTAGGAAGCAGGAGACATGTGGAAATCTAAATATAGGACACACACACACACACACACACACACAAAGTGCAGACTTGAATTAGTCACAGATGTTTTCTGACTATAATAATCTTTTCTCATAGTGAAGATAAAAGTGAAATCACAGGCAGAAACAACTCATATCTCAGCATTTTCAGTGTCTGCACTCATTGATCTTATGAACTGTATAACTTTTAGCACCCTGGGGTGATTGCAGTTACTTACATTTTCTGATTACATAATGCAAGGATTACAGTTAGAATTACAGTCCAACAATAATTTTTGTTTGTAAATTCAAATTTCAAATGTGTGCCTTCTTAGGTGTTGAGAAAGCAGGAGACCATTTCACATAAAAGCATCTTTGTCATTTTAATGTGCAGGAAAACCAGTAATGTCACATTACAACTGATTGCATGTTGTGGTTCCAAAAAATCTGAAATCCTGAAAAAAAAAAAGAAAAACAATTTCCCTGATCATATATCTCATTTTTGCAAACAAAATATTTGGTCATATGTTAGAATGTGGTTATTTTATTTTGAGCACGCTCTGCCATTTAATTGTCCTCTTTGTTTCCTCCTGTTTTCTGCTTGTCTGTTCTTTTTCCATTTAATTGTGATTTTCTGCTGTCTGTTCTCTCCTGCATGATAATTGACTATCATGTGTGTGCCTTCTCATTTGCATGCATTTCAGGGGATTTGTCAATTGCTAGTTTCCAAAGTAAGTTATTTTCACCCCCCTTTGTGTTATCGCTGTCATGTTGATGCTTTATTTTATCTTTGTTGGTGGTAATAATCATAACCATAACCATAATGAATGCCATTTGGCGCACAGTTTTGTTCAAAGCACCTTATTATAAATAAGTAGTAGTAAGCCCATACATTTTCAGTATGTATGATCTCGGTGGGAATTGAACCCCTAACCCAGGTAGTGTTAGTGCCACTCTGCTGATATTATTCTAATATTACATCCCATTATCAGCAGTCCTTTTAATTGACCCTGTGGTTTGTGTGTACTGGCCCTTAGCTCCCCTCCCTCTCCTCCTCCTTATTATATGCATACTGCTTAAGTAGTGATTTATTATAATTGGATAATACTCATACTGATTCTGTGCGAGAACACACACACACACACTAACTTTCTGAGACAGAAAGAAAGAGAAAGATATGGGGCAGATCCACAATAAAGTAATATCTTAATCCAAGACCTCATATTCTAAATTACTGGTTCTCAACTGGCTGTTGAGTGAGCTGAAGTCTTTGCTCAAATGTCAAGAAAGTCAGTGTTAATGGCCTACTTTATGAGCAGCTGTTTGTATTTTGCCTCCTCATTTATGATCATATTAGACTTTCTGTGACATTTTGAACCAATCATAACAGATGCGCTTGTAATGTCAGGTCTAGTGTAAGGGTTTCACAACATAGACAAGGTTTGGAGCGACGCTATAGATCCTGGTGCTTGGATACTTGGCAAGTTCACTATCGTTGTTACCATTCTCTCTTTATACCTGTCAGTTCTTACTACTTTTTTAAAAACTTTTTTTTACTTACTACTTTCTTTTGATAGCAGAGACAGCCAAAAAATGACATAAATCATGAGTCATAACATGAATAATGTGGTTTGGATAGGAGTGTACGGAAAGGGGACAACCATGTACCACACTACTCTACCATCTTTTCTTCCTACCTAGCTCTACGTTTCTGGTTTTATCTGTAGGTTAAAGTCTCTGGTTGTCCCATGCTTCCAAGCAGAGGGAGAACCAGAGGGGAGGGAGGAGAGACAGAGGGCAGAGAGGAGAAAGCAGGAAGACAAGAGGGAGATTATTAGACTTAATGAACACTTGACTCCACAGCGTTCCCATCACAGCTCCCAGAGGGGATTGGAGTGCTACAGAGCATTCCCTCTTCTCCTCCATACCCTTCCCTCATTCTTCCTCCTTCTCATCCTCTTCCTTCCCCTTGTGTGTTCCCTTTCTTTGCTTTCCCACTCTCTCCTTTCCCTTTCTTCTTCTTTCCTCTCCTCTCTGTCATCCCTTTCTCTCCTCCCCTCTCTCTCTTACTTTCCTCCCCTAGCCTCACCTCATCCTTTTGCTGCCTCTGTCTTCTCTCTTTCATTTTCTTTCCCTTTCGTCCTCTATCATCCAGCTGTTTCTCTTCTCCTAGTAATCTCTCTCAACACAATCCCTGTGGACTCTATAGCAGGGAAAAGTATTGTCTCAGCAGCCCATAATTACAGGCAAAGGTTAAAGCTCTGTCTCTAAGTCCTGACACATGATTGGTTCTCAGCTCAGCGTTATTGAGACTAATGGGTTTGTGCTATATCCTCTCTCAACGCATTCCTACCTAATCATTTTTTTCCTCTTTGCTTCTCCTTTCTTTTTCCCCTATCATCTTATATCGTCTTCCACTCTCCTCCCCTTCTTTAACCCATCTTACACAAACCTTTTTTTCATCTCTTCATCTTCTTTTCTTTTCTTTATGCTTTTCTGCTTTTTTCTGTTCTGTTCTTTTCTTCTTTTGTTTATTTCATCTACTCCTTTCCTCTCACCTTGTCTTCCCTTGTCTCATCTCCCTTGCTTTCATGCATTTCATTGTAAAAACATGGCACTATGCATATGTCATCCCACCCTAGGCCAGGGCCTCTGTTACGTCCCATAAAAACGTGATCCACTCATCATTCATCATTCTTCCTTCTGAGATTATTTCCTTGGTTCATCCCCAACCAGTATCCTCTCCTCTAAATGGACTTTTACCTGTACCCAATCCTGTGTTTGATTTAAGTCCCCGTCCATCTCTGCTGCTCCACAGACAAATAGTGAAGCTGCTGAGTCAGGACAAAGACATTCACTTTCCAGTATCCTCTGTGTCGACTGTTAATTGACCTGTATACCCTCATCTGATTGGTTTAGAACCCTGTCCATCATTGCTGCTGCAGAGACACATGGCAGAACTGCTGAGTATGGACAAAGACATGGCCGCCTCCTTCCTCAACAGTGTCCTCAACCAGCTCAACTGGGCCTTCTCTGAGTTCATTGGCATGATCCAAGAGGTAAGACGAAGTGCCTCTGAGCAAGGCATTGCAGACGTGGAGCTCCTGGGTATCAGTGTGCCTTTTAGCAAGATAATAATCAGGTTTGAAATTCAACTAACTCAACTGGTCTCCAAGTTCCTGGACCAGGGGGTAAAAAGATGTGCCTCTGAGAATGGCACTAATTAAAGGCAGGGGCCTTTTCTCTCTAGGTAAATTGGTTCCAATTAATGCTGTTCTTCAGAGCAAAGCCCCAATTTATTAAACATGATCAAGAAGCTAAGATGGCTTTAAAGTGATATTTCACTTTAAGGCCCTTTTAGCCCCTCATCTTGACATGACTCCAACACTGAAGCATTCTTATCTGAACATTCCCTGGAATCTGTAGTGACCACCAGGTGTTTTCAATCTCCTGCAAAAGATAACTAGACAAAAACAATACTCTCTCTAGTTCATCGTCTTGTAGAAGCATGACTCTCCAACTACAACCACTGAGATCTGTAATAGGAGGCAAAGCAAAAGTGAATGACATCAGCACTGGCAATTTGGCCAGGCATTGTTGGTTTCTGACGGTTCCTGAACTTAAACAGGGTTATGCATGTCAAAAACGACCAATGCTATACCTAAATTTTAAATAAACCCAATTATGTGCAGATTACTATTGGATTATATTGCTAGTGACAGGCAGAAGCATCACAAATCACAGTTCATAATTAAAAACAAAAGTTAGTGACATTTTGCAGGTAAAAATAGAAAACAAATATTGGAGTGTTTATGCACTCTCATGGGGGATAATACTTGAACCATATTAACCAAGGTTTTAACCAAATTATATAATGAACATTCAGGCCACTGGAATAGTGCCTAGATCTATCCCTAAGGCTCTGCTATGTCATATACTGTGCCAACTGGTTGAAATTACCTTAAAATACTGCGAGTACATACATTTTTTACATGGGCAACTCCATTCACAATCAAACCCCTGACACCAGCAGTGTTAGTACCATGCCCTACCCATTGAGCTATACAGAGCCTGTAACTTACATCTACCACAGTATTAGTATCAAAGACACTAAAGCAGGCAACATTTAAAAAGAATTAAAGATTTGCTCATTGTTTCCCCATGTTCTGTGATTATTCTGGGTTTCAGCGAAATGTCCCAGTCCCATTTATGTTGCAGCCTCATGATCCTTGATTATGCTCCAGCCTGAATCAGTCAGCGGAGCAAGATGACTAATGTCCTATAAATCACCAAACTTAGCATAATTTAGTATTCTAATTGCTCATAGTCCTTCAGGGGTGTCTAGTATTTTCAGCACCTCGTATACATTCAGCATTACTATTTTCCATTCCGTCAGTGACGCACAGTGGACAGCTTTTCATAGACACTGCCTACACTGTTAGGAGTGTACGTTTATGAAATCTTTTTTTTGGTTGAAAATGTGTCTTTTCAAATTCAACTTTCTGAATCCAGTGTTCTTAAAAGTATATTGGGCACCCTGCCATGGCAGAAAGCCCAAACAACATTGTTCTGTCGAGGGGAAAAATAATCAAAATAAAACTTACCGGGGCTGGCTGGCAGTTTGATTGGCTGCTGGACTGGTTGGTTGTCAGGTTGACTGACTGGTAAACTAATTTGCTTGCTGACTTGGTTTCAGCTCCACAGGAAGGCTGAACAGACTAAGAATTAGTCAGCAGCAAGGGAGCTCCAGAGAGCTACTCAACCAGCTAATGGATAAAGAACAGGGTTTTAAAAGCCCTCAGAATTGATCTCACCTTAAGCTATGTTTCAGGGTGGATTCATTATTTTGCAGTAGTTTCATTTCAGGACTTCACAAGTGTCCTATGAAGCTCTGCCTGCCTGTCTATTATGCTATTGAACATGGATTCTATGCTGCAATTATAGACTGGAAAGTTAAACTTTGTTTTTTAAAAATTCAGTTTTTGCACTGTAGCCTTCTGTGGCCGCAGATACATATGAATTAGTATCTGAGGCATATATCTTTTTTTTTCTGTCCCTTGCTATCACTTCCCTTCTTCCTTTCCATTCTCCCCCTTCTCCATTCTTCTCTACCTTTTGATCTCCTCTTCCTCTACCAGATCCAACAGGCTGCAGAGCGTCCAGAGAGAAATTTTGTGGACACGCGCCAGCTTAAGGTATGTGTCTCAGCTCTGGTTTCTTAAACTATGAGTCAGGACTGATAGTTCAGTGGATCTCCTTTGTATGAGCAGCATTGCTTCATCCTCAGTGCCAGGCTTTAACTAGCCTGGGCTGATGATGAGAAAGTAAATATCTCATTTGGGTCAGAGGTTAAGCTTAGAAACTACCCATATAGGCAGTATGGCAAAGTTGACCCTCTGTATAGCCAGCCAACTTTTTAAAATTATACATCGTATGAACAGATCAGAGATCCTGTGAGTGGAATGATGGTGAACCAATAGTACCAGCCACATGATGTGTCCTGATATCAATATGTGAAAAACTGTCCAGGATAGGAGATATGAGATGCTAACTGCTTGTCACCAATGAGTTTGAATTTAAATAATTAGGGCCCGAGCACCGACCGGTGCAAAGCCCTATTGTAATGCAAGGAATTATTATTATTATTATTATTTTGTTAGGAGTTCGTTAAAGTATGACCCCTGTAAATGGCAAAAAATGCACCAAAATGTCACAATAAATAAAAAATGGCTGACTTCCTGTTGGGTTTAGGTCATGGCATCAATAGACTTTTTTTTAAGTCTTGGGATGTTACATGTGCCTACCACATTTCGTACATGTAGCTGAAATGTACCGCGAGGGCTACTTCGTTGAAATTTTCTAGGGGGCGCTATCAAGCCATTTTGCCACACCCATGCACAAGACCCATAAAATATATAATTTTTCACCACTTCTGACGCATATGCAAAGTTTGGTGAGTTTTCGAGCACCTTTAGCCCCTCAAAAATGCAATTCATTTGGAGGAAAAATAAAAATAATAATAATAATAAAATAAATTGTTTAATAAGTTATGCATCAGCTATATGGTAGAAATCAATTGTCCTCATCTCCATGTAGTCTTTGGGTTGTTCTCCTCATTAACTCAACTAATTTGTTTCACTGGGAAATTGATGATTTAATAAAAAAAAAAGTTAAGGAAGCGGAGTAAAAAATCCCTTCCCTGTCCATTAATGGAGCTTTTCACATATTGATTTTGCACAGTACCTCCAGCCCATGAGATTAAACTGCACTGGTCTCATATCAGCTTAATGAGTTGTTTACTGAGGTAACACTTGAATCAACCTTTCACTGCGTGCCCTAATTGTGTGCTTAGGCTTGCCTTTTTCACATAAAGTCAGCCCTTCCATTGATTTATTATGCAAAACCTGACAGTCTCCCAATCCTTGCCCTAGGTGTGTGCAACGTGTTTTGACCTGTCAGTCAGCCTGCTGCGTGTGCTGGAGATGACCGTGACCCTGGTACCAGAGATCTTTCTGGACTGGTCCCGCCCCTCTGCAGAGCTACTCCTCAGACGATTGGCTCAGGTCAGTTCAGACCAGGAATGATATTTATCATAATGTGATTCTTTATACAAGTTCAAGTTTGTTTATTTATATAGCCCTTTATCATATGCATGTCTCAAAGGACTTTACAGAGAAGGAGCCTACCTAGATCTAACTGATCAACAATCAATCATCGAACAGAATGATGAAGGACAAATATCAGGAACACACAAGCACAAACACAGATTTTAGTAAGACATAACAGCCTACTTACTCTACATAGCTTAACCTACCTGGCACCACCAGCCTTAGACCCTCAATGCATACAAGGAAAAACTCCCAAGAAAAAAAACCTTGTTAGGAAAAAAAAATGGAAGAAACCTTGGGTGGGCCACTGGGAGGCAGCTCAAGGACACTTCAGCTGGGCAGATGCTTGCCAACATTCGGGCTTGAAGGTCCCCTGGTTGAAGGGTGGTCTCCTTAATCACTAGGAACAGGGTTCCCACGGGCCTTGAAAAAACTTGAAAGGTTGTGGATTTAAGAAAAATAAAATAATGCCTTGAAAGTTTTTGAAAATGAATTTATGGCCTTGAAAATACTTGCATTTTTTAAAATTCAAATTGAGCAACTAAATTCATCAATATGCCTCAGCTCTCTGGACCTTTCTCCTTCCTAGCATCAACACTTCACAACCTGATGGAGATTTGTGTTGATATAGCAGCAGTATTAAAATGAATGTTTTCCCCATGAGTTCCTGACTTGAAAAAAAAAATTGAGTCTGCGACAGACAAAGGAAGAGGGGGAAAAATACAGAAGTGTAAACACAAGATCCAACGTGCACGATAGCTGAGCTGGAAAAAAAAGAAACATGAATGTCTTCTCCCTCTTTTTTTGGTGCAGATTGCAGCACAAACCACAATTGCTGCAAGCTGTATGGGCTGCGTGTTTGTTTTTGGTATCAGAATATCGCAGAAAAATACGTTCTTGCGAGTGCAGGCGTACCACGAAAAATCATAACTGCTTAAATTTCAGTTGTAAAATGTGCGGCGCTCCATCTTTTCATTGTCGCTTATGATTGGAAAAATCTTTGAATGTGTCCCCGTCTTTAGAGAGAGGGCAGAAAGTGCTGAGTCATCAGGGGTTGCTGGGCTTATTGTTCAGCTCTCTCCTTTCCTTCAAGTTATTGTTAACCTCCCTGTTAAGTGTTAGGAATGAGCTCAGAAGGGTAGGAGAAGTTTGTCAGTGAGGTCAACAATACAGCAACGGCCGGAGGACACAAATGCATTCAGATCCACACTCACACACGCACGCACGCACACACACACACACACACACACGCACGCACAAGCAATAAAAGGGCTTCCAAGTGTACCGCACTAGATTGTTAATGGGCAATAATTTTATAATGAAGGTTGCTGGGATCCTGTCAAACTCATTAGAGGTCCTAGAATGGGACGCTGCTTAATTCTTAAGAATCCTATTTCGCAGGACCTTGCGGCCAAGACTTGTTTTCATGGTCTTTAGAAGGATGTGTTAATCTTATCTGTGTGTTTGTGTGTGTGTGTGTGCGTTTGTGTGTGCACTGCTCTGTGAGTGCTGTGTTGCTCCTAGCTGCAATCAGCTAGTAATTGAGAGCTACATCTGAGAAGCAGCCAGTGGCTGCTGTACTTGAAGACTGCTCTACATTACACTACATACACACACACACACACACACACACACACTCTCTCTCTCTCTCTCTCTCTCTCTCTCTCTCTCTCTCTCTCTCTCTCTCTCTCTCTAGGATGTTATTTTTTTGGCAATTTCAGGTTTTGTAGACACACAGCTCATATTAATTTCAGAGTCTTGCTTACCTGACCACCCCTTATTGATCACCTCGCTCTGTTTGTGCATCTGTCACATGTGATATCTCAGTCACCGCTGATCGGATTGTGACAAAACTTGGGGAAATGATGCATCACACCACTGTGTCGAGGCACTTTCAAAATTACACTGATTGGGCCCTGGGGGCGCCTCATCACTCATTCGTTCCTCCATGAGTCAGACAAGATATCTCAGACACCGCTGATCGGATTTAGACGAAACTTGGGGAATTTATGCCTCTCACTACAGCTTTTTGTCATTTTCAAAATTACACTGACAGGTCCAAGAGGAGCGCTAAATTTACATGTCAAAACAAGGTGATGTATTTATTACTGATTGGCCCAGAGCGGTCTACATCATTCATGGGCGACGACACGTTTACTGTTGCCTTGTTAGTCTCTCTCTCTCTGACTCTCTCTCTCTCTCTGTCTCTCTCTCTCTCTTTCTCTCTCTCTCTCTCTCTCTCTCTGTCTGTATGTACATGTCTGTTGTCTGTTTATCTATCTATCGATCTTGCTCACTCTCATTGCTTTGTTAGCTTTTTTAACTTGGTCACCCAATCAATGAAAACCACTTCTTTTAATCAATCAATCAATCAATCAATCAATCAAACTTTATATTTTATGAAACATTTTCAGTTTTTTTTTTTTTGGTTAATTACATTACATTCATGGAATTTGTGCTCTTTGCCTCTACTGTTGTACCATTCATTTTTAACCTATATTTTGAGTCATCATTCTACGTTAGTTCCTCCCTGTGCTGTGTGTGTGTGTATGTTCATTCATGTGTCTGTGTGTGTGTTAGTGTATCATTCTGTGTGTGCGTGTGGGGAAACACGGTTTGCTCTTCTACTAATAAAGTGCCTGATTTCAGCCTTCCACTCAATCACACTTTCACCCCCCCTCGCTCTTTCTTTTTACCTCCATCATCAGCACCTGATTGTCTACTCAGTAATTTCCTCCCCTTCTTCCTCCCTCCATCCATCAATCCTTCCATCCATCCACATTTCCCTCCCTCCCAGTTATCGTCCATCCCACCCTCCCACTGTCTGACTCACACACTAAACCTTTCCACCCTTCACACCCTTCAAACTGCTTTCTCGCTCTCTTATTCCTGTTCTTACCTTTTCCTCTGACAATCACTCTTGCTAAATGCATTCAGTCAGCCGTACATCCATTCATACACACATAGTAACATGTCTACACGTTACTGCACATGCACACATACATACACACATTAATTCATTCATTCATCCAAGAAAAAGCGTGCCGTGTCATTTGACTAGCAAGCAAAGTTGAGGACTAAGCTATTTTGGTGATGCAAGCAATGTTGGTCTAGTGTTTAGAGAGAAAACTTGATAATTTAAAGGTTGCAGGTTCAATTCTTCCAATGTGTGTCCTTTTGAATAGTACTTGAGCAAGACACTAAATGCCTGTGTGCTCCCTTATTTTAAGTCGCTCTTGAGAAGAACATGATCTAAATCACTAAAATGTTTTTCATGTTTTTCAATGTGTATGAAGGTTGGTGTGTACAGTAACTTAAAAGTGGTAATCCCCCAAATTCTTGTTTTTTGTTTTTGGTGACATCTTTAGTGCTAAGCGCTCATTGCTGTGGTTTTCTAGCTCTGCACATCCTAGAGATCACTTGTCAATCAAACGGTGTTTTCAGTACTGTGATGTCTTCTTCCTTGGATTTTCTGTTGATGAAGTTTCCGCAGGTGGCGCTCTTTTCTTTCTGCTCTGCCACGGTGGCTATCGCTGCTCATGCTAACTAGCCAGTTCTTCCAAACAAACCGCTGTTGCTCAAGCCAGAAAAATAAAACGCATCACTTCCTGTGCGCCACAGGATTTTACCGGGAAAGATCCAACACTGGCTGTTAAGAACAGCAAATGTTAAGGATTTCATGAATCATGAACTGGGTATAGTTTGAGTCACTCAAACTATGTGTTTGTTGTTCTGTTGTAAATAGCTAAACATGAGCGTCACTATAGTTTGAGTCACTCTTATTTTTCACTCTGATTCTTTCTTGTCTCTCTCTCCAGCTGTTGAACCAGGTGTTAAATAGAGTGACGGCAGAGAGGAACCTATTTGATCGTGTTGTCAACTTGCGACTCCCAGGTACACACACGCATACACACACACACATTTCATTTTATTGCACAAAGGTAATTTCCCATAAATAATGAAAATGTGTGAAGGTACCTGCAGAGATCAATCAATGAATACAGTCAAACACTTAAACAGCAATGTGATTCAGACGTAGTAAAGCACTGGACCAGCCGTGAGTCGATTAAATGGGGAGAAAAATAGAACGTTTTGATTGTACAGAACAGATTGTCAAGATTCCTTGCTGAGAAAGTTATTATTCTCTCTTTGTTCGAGCAACAGGACTTTCAATTGCATGTGGGGTTGTTGGGGGGGGGGGTCTTTTCACACTTTGAAACGATAATTTTGCTCAGTAGTTAGACTCCAAGCAGGACAGGTGATTTGTCAGAGCAAACCATGTAACCCTACGTTGTAACATGGCTCACGCTGCCTCAATGGTATAGATTTTAAAAAAAGGAAATAGCCTAAAGTATTTAATATGTTATGCTCCACTGGTGTTGATAGAATCATTTGTTTATCTGACCTTGCACAGTGACTACGTGCCTGAGTGTGTTTGTGTGCGTGTTTTTAACTAGCAGCATGCCTAATATCCAACATGCAGTATTAAAAATCAGTGGCAGGAGAGATGAGGTGAGGAGAGGAGAAAAAGGGCATTTCCACACTAACTGTGAGGATTGGCAAAGGGTTTGGAAACTTTGTAGTGAAGACTTTCTGGGGGAGTGAGGCTTTTTTGGCTGGCCTCTTTTCACTTTGACAGGGCTCCAGGTTAGGGCAGAAAGCTAGGATTAGGGTTAGGGTGAGGTTAGACATGTTTTAGTTAAGGTTATGTCGCTAGCAAGGTAACGGTTCCGCTCAAGTACCTTAAAGGTCCTTGTGTATCTACATCTGGTACTCTATAATGTAACTTTGGGCTTATAAGGATAGGGGAGTAAGAGATTGCATATAACAGGGTAGCTCTTATCCATTGAAATTAATTTCTAATTCAGCATGTCAAGAGTACAATTAGCTGTACCCTCCAAATATCTGGTTGGCCTTTGTGTATCTATCTATTCATATAAGTGTGTGTGTGTGTGTGTTTGTTGCAGGTCTGGAAAGTGTTGACCACTACCCCATCCTAGTTGCTGTCACAGGCATCCTGGTTCGAATCCTTGTGGATGGAGAGAGACAGGGGTAAGAGGTTGTGTGTTTGTGTGTCTGAAATGGCATTTAACCCATAATACATCTGAGCAGTGTTTTTCCCCTGGATGTAACTGATTCCTCACAGAAGGATTTTTCATGCTGGATTGTAGGATTTTTAGCTTGTTTTTACTTGGCTGCAATAGCCCTTTGACAATGCTTTAAAAGTGGTAATCTGCAAGATCTTTGTTTTTTTGATTTTGGCAACATCTTTAGTAGGGGTGGGAAAAAAAATCGATTCACTTAAGTACCGCGATTTTTTTTATTACGATTTTTAAATCGATTTTTTGTATTCCTGAATCGATATAATTCAAATTCAATTGCTTCGTTTTAGTCTATGCTTATTAGACGAGGTGGAAAGAAGTTACCACTTTTATCCAGCAGATGGCGAAATGTATTTGTGTTGAGGTAGAAGGGTCTAGACTTTGATGGTCAGCAGCTCCAGAACCGGGGAGCAGTGCGTATTTAAGACACAGACATCCGTGGCCCACGAAGAGTTAACCATAAAGCACACACCCCCTCCCCTCGACTTGCCTGAGTCCTTCGTTCTGTCTTGCCGATAGATGGAGAAACCCTCCGGCGTGACGGCACAGTCGGACAGGCTGGGCTCCAGCCACGTCTCGGTGAACGCCAGAACGCAGCAGCTCCTAATGTCCCGTTGGTGTTTAATCCGTGCGTGCAGCTCGTCGAGTTTGTTGTCCAAGGACTGAACGTTAGCTAGCAGAATGCTGGGCAGAGGGGGGTTGTTGTTTCTCTGTCGGGTTCTGCACAGAGCCCCGGCACGCTTGTTTTCCTCCGTCGGCGCGCAGTTAAACAAAAGATTCAGGGGAGTACGTGGTCCGCGATGTCAAAAGTCGGCTTTAAATCCGAACTGGCTGACAATCGTAACTCCAAAAGTGTTTGCCGATCATACTGAATGAGTCAAAGTACCGTATGTGCAAAAAGAACCAGTAATACAAAGTAAATCCACACAAGTTTGCTGAGTTGACACGGAGCTCTCAGGTGCATTCCATTTGGCCAAAATGCGTCCTCTCCTCCGTCCTTGCGGCCTCGTCTCCTCGCTGACTCGGCATCCAAAAATGAGCCGCCATCATGAAGGACGTTCCAATTGGTCAAAAAACGCATGAAGGATCCTTCATGTCTCCTCGTCAGTGCGGCTATCGCACGGCGCACCGGAAGTCTTTTGAGCACTAGCTTGATGAGCAGGAACAGCTAAATGTAGCAGTTTACTTCAAAAAGTATATTTATTTTTTATTCATTCTATTGTACATTTTATGTACCACTTATATGCAGTATAGCAATGATGCTGCTGAAATAAATCTCAGAAAGACTGACTGACGTGATGTGCATTGTTTTTGGAAATATGACTCATGATATACAGTCTCTAGAAGTGTATGATTCAACTTTTTCCCATGGTCTAGTGTTAAAAAAGCAAACGAAAATCGCAATAAAATTGCAATATCGAATCGCAATACTTGTAGAATCGCAATACTTAAGAATCGCAATACATATCGAATCGGCACCCAAGTATCGTGATAGTTTCGAATCTTTAGTGCTAAGCAGTCATTGCTGTGATGTTTTTGCACTGTATTTCCCAGAGATCACTTGGAAATCAGTGTTGCCAGTGCTGTGGTCTGCGGTGTCGTTTTACTTCGATTTTCTGTTGATGAAGTTTGAATTTCTGTAGGTGGCGTTCTTTGCTTTGTCTGTTCAGCCACGGTGGCTATCGCTGCTAAGGCTAACTACCCAGTTCTTCTTCTACTTATTCCAAACAAACTGCTGCCGGAAACGTAAAGGTTTCATCAACTGCGCATAGGTTGAATCACTATTGTTTTATATTAGTCAGCGATGTAGAGTAGCAAAACAGACATTTATTTATATGAAAATGTCACATAATTTTACTCTACCTAATACTATCCCTCACTGAAACATTGGCCAATACTATTGGTTTTTCATCTACTTCATTTGATTGAGCTTTAATTAAAATGGCAAGTCCTCCACTGACATGGCTCGGACAAATCCAAACTCATTACCTCTCAATAATTCTCAAACCAAATTAAACTGTGAAAGTCTGTTGACGATTGCTGGATGTGCATGAAATGATAGTGATAATAAATCAGCTTTGTTAAATTGCGTTTTGGGGAAGTACCCCTTTAAGCCACCTATACTTGTATACACTTTCTTCGGATTAAAGTTTCCGCCAAATTGTCCCTAACAGTGTTCTAATGTGGCTGAAGGTTGTTTATGTGGTTAAGTGGATGATTGGGTTTCTGAAGTTCTAATCCCCAAAGAGTGCCATTTCACCATCGCACCACTGCCTCGCTGGCAGCAGATAGTAGGACGATGTTTTGGTTCTGCTCTTTTTATCGCTGCAATCACTCCACACACACACACTCACACATATACTCTCAATTTCTTTGTTTCTCATAAACACAAACGCTCTCTTTCTCTCTCGCTCTCTCACTCTCTCTCTCGCACACACACACACACACATACACACAATCAGAGCCACAATGGGGCATATCACAGGGTGTTGATGGGCTGCAGCATGGAGGAAATTCAATTACCAGACGATAAAAGCTTCGGCTGGTGCCAAAGAAAACCACTGGCGGAACGAGGTTCTGCAACTGACCACTCCACTCAACTCTGGCTCTGACTCATTTGTTAATTGGCATCATAGCTATGATGTCCTGAAGCAATAAAATGCATGTGGGCGTGCGCATGGGCATGCATGTCATTGTAGGTGTGTGTATTTGTTTTGAATGTTTTCCATTTATGTCTGTGTAAAAAAGATCCTAAGAGAGAGCAGAGGACAAGTTGCTCAGATCTTTGACTTTTCAGTAGTGGTTGCAATATGCTGTGTGTGCGCGCGCGTGTGTGTGTGTGCGTGCATGTAACAATACTAATAAGTTATTTAATACAAATTCATTCCAGTGAAAATATAATGATATTAAAGTGACTGTGAGAAGTTAGAAGGGTTTGTTTTGAACATGTACCGAAGCAACTGTCAGTTTTTTGGCTGTAGGCGACTTTGTGAGAGGCATGTTCAACAAACAGTGCAAAGTCTTTTTGGCCTAATTTTTGCAAATCCCTCTGAGTCTCTGCCTCTCTCTCTCTCTCTCTCTCTCTGCCTCTCTCTCTCGCCCATCTCCCTCTCTCTGCCATCTGATCTGCTGCTATCCTTTCATGTGATCTTGTCTTTGCATGTGTCAGGCTACACATGTTTTAATATTCCGCCGTGTTCTCGAGCTTTTGCGTCATGAAATTGGTTGAGGATTATTCTTTTTTTGTCTTTCTCTGTGCCCTGTTGGCCAATACTTCTGGCTCAGCAATTCATAATCCTTGTCCTTATCTTTAGTAAAACCTCTTTTTGTCAGGCTTATCCGGGATATCCGAGTAATTTCACTTTGTAAGTCACAGATACACACTCACTCTTGCTCACATACACATGCATGAATACACACACACACACACACACACACGCTCTTTCTAACATGGGCACACAAACACACAAGTACACACTTTGTCTTACATACACACAGATGCAGATATACATGTACGTATAAACACACATCCACACAGACCTGCACAGACACATACACTTAAAACCATTTTACATAGCAGTTAACCAAAACACACACACTGCCTCAGCGCGGACCTGTGGGTCTGCTGATTAATGTAAAGGGTAATAGCCTGCCCCTGTGTTCCTTTTTCAGCAGTGTCTCTGCAAGCACTTTGCTGGAAATAGACTGATAATATAGGTTGATAAAATAGACTCACACACACACACACACACACACACACAGTTCCTTCCCCCAACTAGATTCTTGGATTATTATGGAGGATGAATGTGTTGTAGCAGCACAATCCCTTGGCTTACCTTCTCAGTACATAGTCTAAACACACACGCACACGCACACACACACACACACACACACACACACACACACACATACAACAAGAAGAGTACAGATGATGGTTACCCAGATAATAGGTAGGAGGTACACGACACTTAGCTTTTAAAGCCATGACCTGTGGTTCCTAAAGCGCCACAGTCACTTGGAGCATTAGTCACACGCTAACGGAGGCATTGAAATGACAGCAAAGATGGCAAAGGAGGTCTGGATTTTCCACCAACCCACTGGCAGCACCTGTTCATTATGCAAGCTCACAGGTTATGCTGCCTGTTGATGTGATGTAACCTGTGAACTTGTTCTTTTGATTCTTGTTTTTGTTTTTTTAACCTCAGTTCATCCAGGGAAGGAGAGCTGTGTGTGTATGAATACATGTGTCACTGACACCCAGCTTCATACAGACAGTTGCACACACTCATACCTGGGCGTTGCTCTGTACAAAAGTCTTCTACTGTTGTACTCCATCATCAGCACCTGATTGTCTACTCAGTAATTTCCTCCCCTTCTTCCTCCCTCCATCCATCCATCCATCCACATGTCGCTCCCTCTGATCGTCCATCCCACCCTCCCACTGTCTGACTCACACACTAAACCTTTCCGCCCTTTCACACCGCTTCCTCGCTCTCTGAAGCAGTTGGGGGTTAAATGACTTACTCAAGTGAACCGTGGTAGTGTTTGGTGAGGGAGGGGCAGAGCGGTATTCATTCACTTTCCCCACACAAATGATTGCATAGATTTATACACAGTGAAAGTTGGTTCGGTGTGTGCGCCAGATGGGCTTAGTGGAATGGTTTTAACTCTATGGCATTATTCAATTTACAGTCAGGAAGTAGGGTAATAATGTTGACTTGTGGCAATATGGAGGCGCTGGCAGCTTTGTTTATGTCACTTCATAGTGCCGCTGCTGCCAGATTCTCTATTTGCTACAACTCACTGTGTGCACACCACTAGAAACCACATCACTGTGCTGCTGTCCGCACTGCGATTTGAGTTAGCTGATTGCTAGCTGAAGCGCCAGTGGTGTTTGAATGACATGTGGGGCATTTAGCATCTCTAGTACGTGATTGGCTGCTGATGGGGGATGTTGCCTAAATATTCAACTGCAGCCGACTTTTCCACATCGGCAAATAAGGAAACAAGGTAGTTGCGGCCTACATTTGTGGTCAAAATAGAATTAAATTACTTCCGGTGACTAGAGTTGCTGGTGGTGTGGACACATGGGTTTGTGGGTCTTTTTGGGTAATCCTTGTCAAATTAATTTCCACTTCATCCTTGTTTTTTTTTTAAACCGCCATAAAAAGCCCCAGTCTTACCTAACTGCTTGTTATAAAGAAGCCAACTATCATAAGAGCAAGAAGAAAATGACTCAGCCTGATAATTGTAAGGCCAGATGAGGGGAGAGAGAGACTAGACCTGTCAAAGACAGATAAGGGATTATTTAATACTTTTTTTTTTAAGTTGAGCTGTTTTGAAGAGCCATTGTTTGGTGCTGATAATTGGTCGGGTTGAAGGGAAATACAATAAATGATGTTACATTTTTGGATTGTTCTTGGTTTTCAGACATCTTTTTTGGTAATTAAGCTAATATATCAGAGGTTGTCTTCTCTGTAGCTTAATTGGTGTCTTTGGAGAAAGATCAGTCAAATTTGGGAAAAAAGGTGGTTATGTGTGTGTGTCTACGTGTGTGTGTGTGTGTGTGTGTGTGTGTGTGTGTGTGTGTGTGTGTGTGTGTGTGTGTGTGTGTTAACGAGAGACTGCTGGTGAGACACCCAGTCTATATCCAGAGTTTTGTCAGTGTTAGGTTCCACCCACCTCTGAGTGTTAACTGATGTCTTCCTGAATCTCAATTCTAATTGCTCCCAAGACTGGAGAGCTGACACATACGAAGTGTGAAGTTGACGCCAACTTCCTTCCTTCCTTCCTTCCTTCCTGTTGTTTCTCTCTCTCCTTCACTCCGTCTTTTACCTTCTCTCTCTCTGTGCTGTGAGTCTTTGTTTCTCTGTCTCTACTCAGTAGTACTCTTTCTCTCGCTCCCCTGCTCTGTCCTTTTCTGCTAATTTACATGCTTATATAATGAACAAAATTGTGTTTGCATCTTTGATTAGACAACCTGTGCGATGAATGAAATCTCAGCGGGCAAGCATGCATACCATTTGTTCGCAACTTCATGAACTTCAACCCGACTTGTAACCTTTGTCGCATGTTGTCACCTTTCTCCCTCCTATAACTCACTGATGAGATTCAGCCCCAATTAAGCCATCCTATACAAATAAATAAAATGAAAACATCAGGTTCTTCAGGAACTTCCTTGTAGCACACTGGTTTGAAAAAATTGGCAACTTTTTATCTTAATATACCATCCAAGTTGTATATATAGACCAGAAATACCATAATAATAGTCTCAGTTCCCTTCTATTTACCATCAAAATGAGGAGTTAAGTTGGGGTGTGTTAAGTTTGCAGACTGAGCAGCTAATATGTTGACTGGTATTTCATAAAACCAGAAGCTTCAGGTTTTTCCTCTGATTGTGTCAGATAGATGGAGAGGTATGGGTTCCCGGTTGTGACTGATAGTGAGCCTTATCTACTGTATAGGGAACCATTTACATTCTGTGCATTCAGAGCTGATGCTCTTATCAAGAGCGACCATGCAGAGTAAATAAAGTCCACTCCTGTTGCCCAAACTTCTAGTCGTCTTAGGCTGTTTTGTACACTGTCAGAAAAAAAAGTTGTTTTCTGAGAGTGTATTGTGTATTCGTTGTTGACCTTAGATATTAGACCTAGTAAGTTCTCATGAGTTTGTGATGGTGTTTTAGTTCATCATTAAGCTGACGTCGACTCGTCTCTGGCCGTACCCTAATGAATGGTTTGAGATGTAATGTTTGGGGAATGTTGAGCATTCCCGAGCGATAGCGCCGAATGTTGCACTAATGGGATGCCACAGGAAGGCATACTGCACATTAATGGACTTGCTGTGATCAGTGACCTGATTGCTGAAATGAATATAAGCATTAGCATCTTCTAGTCTTTGGCTGAACCGGGTTCTCCAAGGCTATGGCCAAGGAGACTCAGGATATTCATAACCTAAGTTTAAAAGACCTTTGTTTGAAAAAGAAAAGAGCAAATAAGAAAAAACAACAGCAACATGGCTTAGCTAATTATGTCTCATGGCAATAGGCTGAAAAAAATAGCACATACTGTACATTGCTATGGAAAAAAATTCAGGACAAATGTAAAGAGAACTCCTTAGCTCGCTGTCTTTGTCCCTGCAGTGTAAACCTGCAGCCTATTGATTATGTTATGTAAGCTATGTAGAATTGCACTATAGCAGAGAGAGAAGGGAAGGGTGAGCAGTGGGGAGAGATGAAAAGAGATTGGACCTGTACTTGTTAATAATTAAAGGGCAGTCCCCCCCAAATGCAGAAACTAAACTATGTAATGCCTGTGATGTAGGGCAGTTCAAACAAATTTGCAGAAGAAGAGTGCAGAAGTCCCAGAGCCAGAAACAAGAGAGGCAATATGCGAGTCTGTGATTTCAGTCAGAAACACCTTTTGTAGATCTTCTATTAGGTGAGATGTTTTTATAACCCCCTTGTCTTCTGAACAAATTTGTAGTCGGTTTCATTTTATTACTGTATAAATAAATTAAAACCAAAACTTGGCTGGATTTCGTGACAGTTTATGCTTCATGTCAGCACTACAGTGAAACAAGGCTCAGGTCTCCCATTCATTGTCAATGGAGCAGCTCTAGATGTTGTCTCTTGATGACATCACAGATCTTTATCTTTATCTTACAAAACATATTATTCCCTGTTTTTTAGCTTGGAGGAGAGTTGTTCATGTTCATATATATTGGTCTACATGTCAAAGAATAACGGAATATAGGAATAACGTGTGAATTTGGCTTTGAGTGGATTGTAACTTTTAAAGAGTGTCTTTACCACTTTATCAGCAGCATACTACCTTACCTACCAAACCATTTTACCTTTGGTAGAGCAGTAGTGGTGAGATGCAGTATCAAACCATTTATCGGATGTTATGTCATTTTCAATGCCAGCCATTGTAACATTATACATTGGTGGGTGGAGGATTGGTTATAGGCATTGGTTCATTGCCCTGCGGCACATGAGCAGTACTTGGTTTTACCAATACAGGATCAAACCATCAAACTTTCAGCTACTAGCTACAGAATCTCCTCTAGCCAACCTGCCACATTATGCCAAAACGTCAAGGGCTGGGAGTGAGGAAATAGTTGATGTTGCTTGTGTCCTTCAGTGTGTGTCGGTACACTACTAATGAGGTAGTTATTGGGTGTTAGTAGTCCTTTGTAGTCTCTCAGTGCTGTTTGAAATGGAACGAGGGCTGTTACAGATGAGCATGGAGAAAATAAAAAAAGAAAGAAGAAGATAACAAGCTAGCGATGTACACACCTCTAAGTTCCCACCCCAATTAGCATATTTTCAGATTGTCTGCAAATCAGTTTTGTATTTTTGTAAGTCTGTCTAATATGTAGTCACATATTAACCATATTAGCCATATTAACTTTTACATTTTTCACTCTGGTTGCTGTCAACAGACTATAATTTGTAAGACTTACTTTGCAATGCTAACAGGCATTAAGAGAGACTAGTAGCGTTGGTAGTGAGTTTGCTGTACCCCACAAGTGCCTTATGCTATCTATGCCTTTCATGGAGGGATGGATGCTACAACTGTAGTTACTGTACTGCCCAAATGTTCATACTGCCAAAGTTAACTTTTTCTTTCCCAATTCATCCACCGACCCTGGTATACTTTGTTAGCCTACAACTAAGCTGATATGAATTTGACTTTTCAAACACTAATTTAATCAATTTTATTTACCCTTGCATAGTAACAGAAAAGACAGATAGAAAACATTAAGTGGGCTTGCTATTTCTTTAGGTATTTAGGATTGTTAGTCAATACCACCATGACTAACACATTTTCTACAGGAAACTCTTGCACTGAAATGGGGAAGCAGATACAGGGAATCATGAAATCACGCTAAAGTTGATACAAAATTGATTCTTATTCACCAGTTGTGTTTTTACTGCTAGGTCGTTGAAAGAAATTAAAATGTAAAAATACATCACAGCACGCAAACTATGTGTGTGTCTGATGGAAAGTAAAGAGACATGGAGAGGGGTTGACAGAGAGAGACAGATGAGGAAGAGGAAGATGAACAAATTTTCATTCTTGTGAGGTCTTTTCTCCTTTTTTCCCTCTTCTCTTCTGCTCTGAACCCCTGGCAGCTCAGACTGCAGCTTACCAGTGCACTGATGAATTTGTCATTATGATATATATGATTCATAGAAAGACGCTGCGTGTGATTTATCATACTGATCCAAGTACAGAGGTTGAATTCATTATTGCGGCCTGCATCTCACTGACTGTAAAAATATGCCTGTCACTTTGTTTATGGTCTATGGTCTCATTCAGCTCAATTATCGGGTTTGCTGTTAAGAACTAAATTCACTTAAAATTGATAATAATTGTGGAATTGGATTCAATAACAGTTCACCAAAATTGATAGGGATCAATCAATCAGGTTAAAAAGGAACAGATCCCTTAAGAACAGAAAGTAATGCACAACTGGTTTAAAAATACTGTAAAAATCTGAAAATGTGCATTCAATTGTACCACAATAATGGATAATTGGCACCAGTATTGGTCATACCTAATACTACTCATTCATTTGATAAACTGGAACATTACACTAAGAATACACTGTACTACACTATGTTTTATTTTTAAGGGGAAAAAAAAGAAATCGTACCCAAACCACATTGTAATGATAGTCTATTTGGAGGCATTACTCTGTAGAACAGTCCGTGGTACAAGCAGTGATTCCTGCACTTTTCACATCAGGTTTGTCTTCATTTCAGATCAGTTGTCTGTCTCAGCACTTTCCCCAGCTGTAGCTATGCTAAACAGGTACCCTGCAGGATCTCAGTAAATTCCTTCATCAATCATGCTGTTAGCCAAGCTGCCCCGCCCTTCTTTGCCAATAGTACAGCGCTTCTTAAGGTCTTGCAACCTACAGTATATTGTCAGTTTGGCTTTACTGTATTTAAATTTGTACAACTTTCCCTTTTTTAACGTGAAATATCACTGCTATATCACTGATATCCGAGCTGGCCATGTTTCCATCCTCTCATCTTTCTTATTCACAAAATGTGTTGACTGTATGATTAAATAATTAGGGTTTATAGCAAGTGTTCATTGCAGCGTGTAAAGACACCTGCTGAAATATTTCATTTAAATTTAATTTTTAAGCATTATTTATCTATATTTAATTGGCCCCAGAGGCTTTCTTCCATCATCTCACTTTAAGATGCTATTCAGCTGACAGATAACATCATGAACAGGCATTAGTTTAGTGGTCTAATCTCTTTGCCTAAGGCACCACAGCAGGTCTGTGCCCCGGCCGCCCAGAGATCGAATTCCATCAAGGACTCATCCTCAGTCTCCCCTGCCTCTTATTCCCCTCATTAGGGTGTCCACACATAATAGCATTTATTGACCAGTGACTATAGAATACATCAGCATTGTGTTGACGTTGTTATTGAAAATCTGCAGGTCCACGTTGGGGTTATTAAACGCCACATCTTTCGTCCATCCCACTGACTCGACAAAGATCAATGCAAACATAAGGATTGACTGCCCACCGTCTTTTTTAAAGAGAAGAAAAAACACAGGGATAATCTACTCACCCTGGACTTAGTTTGTTTACCATATACATCCTTACTCATCTGTTCTATAGGATGTGTTGTCTTCTTAACAATATCTTACTTATTAGTAAACGCTTGAATGGACACCCCACCAGTTGAAAGGAGCAGATTTTCTTATGGACTGTATCTATGTGGGAGGGGAGGGGAACCTGTGTGTCAGGGCAGGAGGATGAGTGGCAAGGTGAAAAGGGGAAGAATTGTGATACGTACCCTTGAACTACTCTTGGTTTTATTTTATTTTTATCCACTGAATACCTTCTGTTTTGTGATTCTAAAATTTTCTCAAATTTAATAAGTAATTGTAATATTGCGAATTTTGTAATCCTATGGTTGGCAAAAAAATAAAATTACAAAAAACAAAAACAACAACAAAGGGAGCCTAGTAGTAGCCCTCTAGTAATGGGCGGACATGTAGCATACCTCTTTGACGGTTGAGAAAGGGAGAGAGAGATGGGGAGAGAGAAGCGAGGATGGGAGACAGAGAGGGACAGACAGAGAGATGAGAGAGACAGAGTAAGACCGAGAGAAAGACACACACACACACACACACACACACACACACACACACACACACACACACACACACACACACACACACAGAAAGATAAGGGGGGAGAAGGAGGAGGAGGAGGTAGACAGTTTTGGGGAGAAGGAGAAGACAGGAAAAAAAATATCAGAGATAGGGAGGGAGAGGATTAGGCTAATGGTGCCTTTTCATGGTTGATGCTGTATAATATTCCCTGACTTAAAATTTGAATCCCCCCCAAACTATGAAGATGGTATGTGTGCATGTCCATGTGCCTGCGTATCAGCGTGAAAACAAACCGCAGCATGGTGACCAACTCACGTGGCATCAGGCAGCAGATGATGAAGTAGCTTGCATTTCATTAGCATAGTTAGCACGGCTTCCCGCTGTATGCCCTGCCGGGTCCATTATTCATCAATTCGGTCATTCTTTACCTCTTTCTTTATTCGTTCATCCATCCATCCGTGACATCCATTGCATTTCCTCTCTCTTTGTTCGCTGTTGTATACATTTGTCTCATTTAGTTCACCATACACCCTGAAACAAGTTCATCACCTAATGTACAGTTATACTGGCCTTAGTTTTTACATTTCTAAATTTTTTTAGTATAATTATCTTTGAATTTCACTAAAAAGCAAGTCAAAATTAATCTTTCAGAACCTTTTGAATTGTTTCAAATCAAGTGAGTTTATTTACCAGTGCAGTAACCAAATGACACTAGTTTAGATTATGTTAAAGTTAAGTTTTAGTCACTGAGAATGAGATGTAGAACTTTTAATTAAGATGGACATGCGATATTAGTTAAAACCAAGCTCAAGTGACAGTGTATGAAGTCATACGCTACTTTAATGTTTCCCCGTCCTCATTATAAGCTGTACAAAATAAAATCAGTGGGGAAAATACTCAAAATACTAGGTAAGACAGTACTGCAGCAATGAAACATGCCATTTTGGCTGTGTTGTGTAACTACAATGTGGCATCCAGATGAATGCCAAAGCACATCGGTGGGTTAGGTCTAAATCTTTATTAATTGCAAGAGGAAAGATGCGTGGAGAGGAACACTCCAATTCAGATCCTTAATTTACTCTTGTGGACTTGTTTGGGTGTGTGCTCTTTTTCATCTTTGTTTCATATTATACCACAGTACTGCATGTTGCCTAATTTAATGGGAAAACATGGTACACTCGTCCCCTGAATAGCCTCAAGCTGTGTTCTGAACTAATTTCATGTCCTAATGCATCTCACATGGAGCCTGCTTTGTTAATAGGTTTTGGCCACTGGTGGGTGTTGAAGTGTTTGCATGGAATAAATCAGTTAGGCAATGTTCCATTTATGAAGAGCTACACTCGACAGCCATACTGTGGGTGAGCTTTGTTCCTGATAGTGGAAATGCCCTGCAAAAAAATAAATAAACAAAAACAACAACAAAAACACCTTCTGAGGGATTGAGGGAAAACTTGTTGATTTGAACCTCTCTAAACGACCCTGTTAACTACTCCGATTTAATTTAATTTCAGTCATTTTCAATATATTTGTTTTTCATTCCTTTTCCGCTCCGTACCCCCTCATCGTTCCCTCCCTCTGCCTCCTTCTATCTCTCTTCCCTCCATCCTTGAAACCCTTTCAGGCAGCTCTCTGTCTCCTCCTCCATTCTGACTTCCCTCCATTCTGTAGAGCTCCTTCAACAGCACTTTTTTTTTTGTCATTTCCTTTCCGCTGTGCACAAAAGAAATCATGCAAATTTTTGTCTCAATCTCTGGTGCTGAAAAACCTTACACCAGCTCACTTCTATTCATTCTTCCTGCTCCCCATCCCTCCATCCCTCCTTCTCTTCCTCGGTTTTGTAGACCCCGTTCCTCTCATTCCACCTAGTATCTCGATCCCTCCCTCCTTCCCTCAGCTCAGAATCGTCGTTTCCTCTTCCCCCTCTGATCCGCGGTTTTACAGAAAATCAATGGTGCTTATTTTTGTCTTTCTAGAGTGTAGAAAATCTCGCAATAGCTTTCTTCCACTCAATCCTCTCCTCCCTTCATCCCTCCTTTCCTCCCTCCCTTTCTCAGTATTGCAGAGTCCTTTTAACAGCTTCCCTCTCATCCTCCTCTTCACAGTGACTTTTTTATGGTGTTTTTGACCGTAATTTTCATGTCCATCGCTTCCATTTCTTTTTTCCTCTTTCCCTCTGTTCACATCAACGCTATTAACGTCTCTCTCTCTCTCTCTCTCTCTCTCTCTCTCTCTCTCTCTCTCTCTCTCTCTCTCTCTCTCTCTCTCTCCTCTCTCTCTCTCTCTCTCTCTCTCTCTCTCTCTCTCCCTCTCCCAGTCCTCCTCCCCTCATAGTGTAGAAAATCAATGGTGCTAATTATTGTCCATTACCCCGGGCTGAAAGACATCAGAAGCAGCTCACAGCCATCCAAAGATTAGATTGAGACCAGGGCTAATTAGCTTAGCAGCTTTGGACCATGAGAGGCCTGGGCTCTGGGGATGTTGTTTTTTCCACTACATAAACCTAGCCCGCTGAGATTTTTATTGCTTTGTGCAATAGCTACTTTGGCTACTGATACCTCTCTGTTGGGAGTATTGTTTTTCGATATGTAGTCATATCCCACTGGGACTAGGATGGTAAATGGTTTTGTCTGTGAATGTTTCCCTTTTTGGTGGGGTTGGACATTGTTGACATTGTGATAAAATGTTCTAGAGTAATATACAGACTATTTTCTGTTTAGTCCACGCAACTTTCCACAGGGTTCAAAAACACACACAAAAAAAATCCTAATTTACGGATTATCTGTTGAAAATCTGTTTCAGTAATATTCCATTGCTTTAAAAAAAAACAGGTAAAATACACATTTTCATGAAATGCAGACAGACCAGAATGACAGTTGTTTTTAAACAAATGATTTTACGTCATTTGCTACGTTCCTTAATTTTGATTTGGTGGCTTAACGATGGTGAAAAGCCAGACTGAGTTCAAACAGAATAAAAGCTTAACCATCCTTCACCGACATCTGGACGTTGTGATAGGTATTTTAGATGATTTTCTGTATGATAGTGATTCTGCTGATTCAACCCGTTCTCCACGAAAAATTCACTATCCCAGAATCACAGAAAACCAGGAGATCTATCTTTTGTATGTCCTTTACTGTCTCCTTTCACAGGATGTGAGGTGCCAAGTGTGCCAGTACTTATGTACTTACCATGTAAGTTACCATGTAAGTTGTTGATATGTCTCTATCCAGTTTCACCAAGACAAATTATTGTACATTTATTGGCGAATAAAGAGATTGTGATTCAGATTGTCAGGAGGGTTTTTACACTATCGGCCAGCTTGTTTTTGTTTTTTTTAGCTGTCTTCCGCTTTAATAGAAGACTTGCCGTATGGTTTTGAGTTCTCGGCTCACAGTCTCATAACTGTCCAAGTGTGAGCTGAGTAAAGTATTCCCCTCTCCCTCTCCCCCTCTCTCTTTCTCTCTCCTCCACCCCATTCAGATGATGACACCGCATAATGCATTTGACCGTAGGACTTTTCTCCATTTCCCCCTCCCGTGGCAAAAACACACACACACACTCAAACACACAGCGTTTCCACGGAAGCTTTTATTGACCTGCTCCCCCTGATTGGGTCAGAGTGATTGGAAATGAGTGGTATCGCCATGTGTTTCACTGTGGTTGCATCAGTGCCGGCTTATGTTGCTCTTTTATCAGTTGTGTTGCTCTTCATCACAGAGCGCCCTCAGTTTCACTGCGTCCTTTTTTTTAATTTGACTCGTCAGGAAGCCCTTTCAAAAGTTCCCGTCCATTGTTATGCTTCATCAAGTCTTCTAGTAACAAGCTATTTAGATAGCACAGTGTTATCAGGGTTTACATAATGAGTTGGAAAGGAAGCCGAGAATGAGTTGCAAGCACGCAAACATGCATGGATACACACACAAGCACTGCACACTTGTATTCATACTTGTAGGCTATAGTCATGTTCTTATTGTATGCAGACTTGTATACACACACACATTGTGTAATTTGAAGCACGGTCCTTTCCTCGCACACACTTGATTAGCTGGAGGCTCTTTACATGTAGAGCAAATTATTATTCTCTGCTCTGTTGACTAATCGTCAGCGAACAGAGAGGCCTTGTACTTCATAACAGAGTGGCCAAGCCATACTAATTATCCGTTTGTCTCCTTTACTTGACCTGCTTTTATCATAACCAAAAGTGATTTATACCTCTGTCACCCACATTTGTTGTGATCCTAAGAGGAATGAGGACAATGCTTGAGCTCAGGTTTAGTTTGATTTGTTTTATTTGATGATAAACACATTAAGAGTGGGTAAAAACATTAAAGATGTTAGAATAAAGCAAATAAGCAATAAAGAGACTTTCCACACACACACTTTGTCTCTCTTCCCCTCTACCCGCTGGCCCGGAGGCATATTTCCAGACCTCCAGGCAAGAAGATTAACCTTTTAAGTAGCCTGCTCGGGCCAGTAGATTTCAAAGTCCTAAACACACGAAACACGTTATCTCACTTAATTTTCTTGCAGTAACATAATGGTGCGTTGTTGATATTCTGTGAATTCGCCTGGGTGATGTTAGGTTATTGCAGTCCACAAAGTCTGAAAATGAGATGCTTCATCTTTAGGGGCTTATCCTGCTATTGAAATAAATAAACTATTAATTCACTATGAAATTGAAGACACTTTTTTTAAAAACAGTGTGTGCGTTTGGAGACACGCCACTGACGGCTCATACGAACAATTACGTTTCAAAATATAAAGCTCCATAGAACAGAATATACCATAGAAAGTGAAAGCATTGACACGAGCCAGTCTCCTTTACAACACAACAACACAGATTGATCTGTGCACCACCATCAATATAGAGCAATTGATCTGTACAGCTGGACTTACACAAGACAGGTGTGTATGTGTGCATGTTCGGGGTGGTGAGTGTGTGTTCAGTCATGTGTGCTTGCGTGTGTGTGAGGTGTACCCTGTATAACTATGTGTCTGTCTGTCTAACAGACATGGCTTGCCCAGTTCTGAACAGTACCATCAGTACTGTCGAATGTAACTTCCAGATGCTGGCATCCATCTTGTTTTGTCTTGCTGTCAGACCTACATCAATGCTCACTGCTTCTCCGTCTCTCTGTCTCACTGCAGCACACAATGTCAGTCAATCACACAGCCTCAAACACACTCTCTCTGTTTCCCCTTGCTACATGTCCCATTGTTTTCTCTCTCTCTCTCTCTTTCTCACACACACATACACACAGAGCGGCAGAGATGATGCAACTCCATCCAGGTTCCATGATGCAAGGAGGGCCCACAGAGGGGCCCGACCAAAAGAAAACATCCCTTCTTTGCACACAAAATGAGTACACAGATTCATCAGCTGTCACTTATAGGGAGGAGACCCATAAAAACTCTCATACCCGGGCCCATTGTAAACGAGCTCCACCAGAGCACAGATAAGTCAAATTAGATTACTGGCACTGTGGCGGTTCGCTGACATGTCGACAAAGTGCACTCGGCATCCGACAGTCTCCGTTGGCAAGTGCTGAATTTTTCAGTGAGAAGTTCACTCTTTCTGTTAACTTTCTGCACTCAGTCTAAGCTCTCTAACGGGAAGGCGGGTTTGCGGATTTGTGGTTTGATGCCATGTCACATGGCAATCATGATTGTCGCTCATTTTAATACAACTGCTTATTTATGAGAGACACAAAGCACATCAAAGTATTTATTGCTTGGAAATACCAAATATGATCACAGAAGACGAGATAGTAGACAACAGGACAAATTTGTTTTTACTTTGAGAGACAGGAGAGACAACTGACCTAACTACTAATACTTTCTGTTTTGCTTTGTGTGTGATTGAATAATTGAAACGTTCTATTGTTCAATTATTTTTTATTGATATTATTGCTACTTTTATTATTTGTCACTGTTTTGCTTTGGCAACAGATACTGAAGTTAGTGCCAATAAAGCTCATTTGAATTGAATTGAATTGAATTGTGTGTGTGTGGTTGTGTGTGGTTGTGTGTGTGTGTGTGTGTGTGTGTGTGTGTGTGTGTGTGTGTGTACATTTTTGGGTGGGTAGGGTGGATCCCTAGACTGACTTAATTTGATTATTAATTATAAGCCCCTGGTCTAGTTTTTGTTCAACATTGATTTTATTTCTTTGTGAGCAGAAACTCAAAGGGTATGTGAGCTCTCTTTGTGGCTCACCAACTGAGAACCACTGCCAGAGTATTCTGTTTGAATCTGATTCCCATAGCTCATGTAGTAAGTCATATATCATGTAGGAGTCCGTCTCTGCCTCAGTAGTAAAATGCACTGGACACTCATTGCTGAAGGACAAAGTGAAGTATCTGTTGAAATCTTTGTGAGCAAAAGTGTTTCTGTTACCTAAGATGAGCTCTACAGTCCCAATACTGATGCCCAACAATGCATATGCAATGGTGTGTGTATTGACGTTTCTCAGGGAATCAATAGTGCTTTTTTTTTTGGTGATGCTCAGAAGATAACAGTATATGATTTACCATCAATCAGTGAGTACAGGTTCAGTACTTCTTGTAAAATCCTCTCTGCTTAGAGCTACATGTTTTATACACACAGCAGACTTTGTGAACAAGTAAAATGTGTTAAGTCTAAATCAAAAGAACAAGCCATAAGCCAGTAAATAGATTTTATTTACTCATATACTGTACATTTCAGTGCAATGCAACCACATTTCATTTATAGTACTTTTCTTCTTGTATGTGCATTCAACATTCACTTAATGCCCCAGTCATCATCAGTCCTTGCATTACATATCTACATTTCATCTGCTACAGTGCATCAGACAAAGACAGTTCTGATGTTACATATCTCCACTGTCCTGCCGAAACCTCACATCTGTTTATGTAATCGACAGCTGGCATTGTTTCCCCGTTTCATGACCTGAGGGCCAAGGAAAATCACTAGTAAAGCTTGGTAACATTTTAAAAAATATATGGGTATCAACTGGAAAATTAGCCAGATTTTCCCAGTTCCTGTACTGTCCTGTACTCTTTTTTTGGGATGTATTTATTTGTTGGGGCCACTAAGTTATTGTTTTACCCCACACTCTCTTACTCGTACTAATCTATATTATGCTAAGGCAACTCCGATTATTACATGTACAAATAATCACCATTACCCCCTCCAACACCATCATCTCTCACATTCTCTTCATACCTATTCTTTGTTTTAGGTAAACTTGACTATAGGCAGAACCAAGCAGGGGTAAAAAGGCAAAAAACAAAACTTGGTAACGGTACATACACATCCCCGTTTGACGATTCCCATTCAAACCATGTACCCAAAACTACATGTTTTGTATTTTTGCAAGAGATGTAACCATGGCCATGCGAATATAAACTGTCTGAGCACAGTTCTCATTATCGTTAGTGTCCTGCAAAATCTAGATAGCTAACAGACCTGGGACACAATGCCAGCTGTCATTTACAGGTGAAAAGTATAAAAGATAAAATTGGAAATACAGTGTTTCTGCTAGACTCTGATGTTATTTTTCATATCATTTATTGAAGTCAGTCTGGATAAGAGCATCAGATACAATGTAACAGCAATTATGTCTTTAGACAGAGATTGTAGATACTGTATTACCGATTCAGATTACCATTTAACCAACCAACCCCATCACCTCTCACATTCTCTTTGCATGTTAAGAAATAACTTGTTCAGAAATGGTTTGAATGTCCCATGTTCATATAGTCCATATCCCTCAAGCAGTTCTAATATGATCCAAACGATTCTCTATGTCCTATAACTCTTGTCCCAATAATGCTACAGTAATTGAATCTTCCACCCTTCACAATGTTTTTATTATTGCATTTTGATTTACGTTGACATCCTCATTGTTGTAAAAATGCCTCCTTCTGTCTGCTCCCTCACATAACTGAAGAGTTTCATTCGGAAATCAGAGAGATACTTGGATATTTGGAAAATAAAATACAAATTGCATGTAAAGTGCTTTGATATGATTGCCGTACCTTTGCTTACAAAATTGAGGATGGAACGGTCTACATTTTGTAAATGTTTTTGTTGACTGGAGATTTTTCAGGTAGCAGAGTTTTTCCAGAATGGAGATCTACAGCAGTTTTTGAATGAAATCCTAGAACTGGCATTAGATGGCACATTACATTGCATCATTATTCCAAACATGCCTTCGACTCTCAGTAATTGTTAGTAAGTGTGTATATTTGGAACATTGACTTGGTTTGTGATGAGATGTGCAAGTTCTTCATTATACTATGTTAGATTTGTTTCAAAGCTAAAACACAGGTAATAGTTCATGCATTTGATGTTTCATTCATTCATTAGTCATTCCATCATTGATTCATTCATTGTTTCATTCATTCATTCGCTCATTGATGTGTATTCTTCAGAGTTTACGTAACGTGTTAACATTACCAAAGAACCATGGAAACGGGGGGCGGCTACAAGTTCTTCCTCTTCAGCGTGTCAATCTGATCGCCACCCTACTGTGTTTGGTTTAAGCTTGTGTTTTCTTCTCTGTGACGAATGTAGAGGTCCACGTTTTTCTTTGTTGTCGAGCCGGGCAGTAGCATGGATCCTCACTTTATGACACACAGACACGTACACACACACACTCACAAAGAGATTAGGACTTAAGGATTCAGTTGTTATTGGAGAGGAGATCATGCTGTGTTCCATGGTGATTGAACCTCAGGGACACAGAGTAATTAGATTGTTCATTCACAACAGTGTGTGTGTGTGTGTGTGTGTGTGTCGGTGTCTGTGTGTGTCTGTCATTTTATGTTCTTCTGTGATCTGTGATCTGTTCTGTGTTCCCTCTAGGGAAGTAAATAATTGGACCAATCATTCACATTGTACCTGTGTGTGTGTGTGTGTGTGTGTATGTGTGTGTGTGTGTGTGTGTGGAGTGTGACATAAAAAGAGTGCCAGTTTCAGGTTTATGCATATGCAGTGCTCATGCATGTGTTGATTCAGGAGCAGATTTCCTGTCTTCCTGGTGGTCTTCTGTTACCGTGGAAACGAAAGAGCGGCCTAAACCACGCCTGGCTGAGAGGGAGGGGAGGCCGGCAGTCAGGGTGAAGAGGAAGTTCTGGGGAAAATGAGAGAAAGAGAAGAGAGGAGAAAGAGGAAAGACAAGGAATCAGGGAAAGAACGGGCATGGGAGGGGTTAGGGTGCAGGTACAAGATTGAAAGATAGATTTAGAGAGAAAGAAGAGAAAATAAAAGATGGACAGAGTCAAGTGGAGGGATGAAGGGGTTGAGAGGGAGGCTTTGTGATACAAGGACAGAGAAAGAGAGAAATAGAAAGCAGAGGAGGCACAGAATAGAGAGGGAGTGGATAGAGAGAGAGTGAGGATTATTGAAAGAGAGGGAGCTGAGGTTTAGAAGGTAGGAGGTAGAAGGTGGAAGGATAGATCTGAGAGAGAGAAAAAGATAAAGTGAGAGAAGACATGGAGAGAGAACAGATAAGGTAGTGGTGGGAGAGAGAGGTTGAGTTTGGAGAGCGATGTAGAAGAAACGAGAAAGAGAGTGGAGAAGCCAGAGGGAAGGGAGGGAGGAGGGTTAAGAAAAACAGAGGGAGTGGGATGAAGAGGCAGATGAGAGAGAGAGCGAGGGATAGGGGGAAAAGGATATAGAAAGAAATAGAGTGAGTAACATCGACAGATTAGTTTGGATCGGTTAAATAGCTTCAGTCGTGCAGTTGAGCTTTTATAGCTCTCATCAATAGTTGGCCCCCATGATAAAATCGTCTTTTCGTCCGTCACGCACCATATCTCGGACACCACGAATCAGATTTTGGCAAAACTTTGGGGAATGATGTGTGTAATTGCCCCCGTTCCAGCATTTTCAAAATTACACTGTCCTAAGTGTGGCGCTGCAACATTTGTTTAATTGTCTGTACGTCACACACAACATCTTGGATGCTGCTGATTGGATTTTCACGGAATGTAAGGGAATGATGCGTCTCATTGCTCCATTCTGGCGTTGTAAAAATTGCACTGATTGTTCTTAATGGGGGGCGCGACAATGTTTGTTTAATTGTCTGTATGTCATGCACAATATCTCGGACACTGCTGATCAGATTTTCACAGAAAGTAGGGCGATGACGTGTCTCATTGCTGTGTTCCACCATTTTCAAAATTACACTGATTGGCCTAAGGGGGGCAACAACGTTTAACTGTCTGTATGTCACACAAATCCTTGGACGCTAATGAATGGCACCTCATCTTCCCCTTTTCCTGCCGCATACAATCAAAAGAAACATGAGGTAACATTTTCTACTTATTGCCCCACTACAACCCCACATTTGTGCCGGTTGACATATGAACTGTTTCCTTGTACAAAATCAGCAATGATTTTGTTTTGCCAGCAAATCTCGTCCATGTAGCCGGTGCCCAATGCAGCCATGTCCCAGCAGCCATAGAACTCCATTGTATTAAAAAAAAAAGAGCCATGCCGTTGCTCTGGGCAACATATTTCATCATCACGATGCACCGGGCCAGCCGACTTTTTCCTCAAACAACTTAATAAGCCGGCTGTAAACACGTTTGCGATCTCAGGAAAGTAGTTCCGTAGCACCGAAAATAGTCCCCGGCGTAATGAAGAATTTGTTCCCATTTGAATTTGATTTGGTAATAACTACAATAGCCTGACTTTTCGTGGTAACAATTAGCGATTTTTAAAATTGAAACTATGTCTTTGTGAGCTGTATTTCAAGGTCTTTAGCTTACAATTGGAGCCAGTGACTTCCGAGTTGAAGGTTAAAAATGGTACGTGGGAAGTCAGAAAGTAACGGGAGTAGAGCAAACGCATTGTTGATTTTGTTATTTTCATAGGATTTGTTGACAGTAAGCAATGTATTGAAAAACACCAGCCTTATCCTTTAAATAAAAAATGAAGACACTCTAGATATTCTATTCTCACAGTTTACACAGCAACAGGTGGCTTCATTGCAGATCACAAGTCTCATTTTGGTGTTTGTGTGTGTGTGCAGTCTCTGCCTACCAGCTAAAGCACATTTACATATATATGTGTGTGAGTGTGTACGCGCCCACACATTTGTACAGTAGTTGCATATCTGTGCATGTTTGAGTGTCAGCTCGTGTCACTTTGTCCTCTCTGCATGCCTGTGGATGGAATTAGACTTTCATGAGAATTTGGCACAACCACTAAGTTGGCTCTGCAGCGCACTGCACAGATGGACCTAACATGCTAAATGAACATGATGATTTTATCACATAGAAGCTTGTTAATTCAGTTACTAATTAATATAATTCAATTATTCATTTCCTGCTTGAAATTAATTTCATTTACTGCACTTTGAGCACGTGCCTGTGTGCTGCATAAGATTTGCAGGACCTGCTCATTCAGGGGAAATCTAATTGGTTCCATTGTGCCAGAAGACCAAGCGATCACAGAAAATATCTCATATCTAATAAATAACCAACAATTCTTCAAGTGGCTATAGGGGGTTTGGATTTGGGTTTATGGTTATGCTTAGAATTACGATTAGGTTTAAATTAGGGTAAAGGTTAAGGGTAGTTTAGGGTTAGAGCTTGAGTTTAGGTTTAAGGTTAGGATTAGGTTTAGGTTAGGAGTGTAGTAGTTAGGGAATGATTGTAGTCAATGGAAGGTTCTCATAAGTATAGAAATACAAGTGTGTGTGTCTTCATGACTGAGTTAACTAAAGCAGAACACATGTACGTACCATGTTTATAAGTACAAATAAGTAAAACAGTGTGACTTTGCTTAGCGTCTGCCTTCCCTCCTTTCCACTTTGTTAGGAGTGGAACGTGTTTTCCTTCAATTCTATCAGTGTGAAGTTCATTTCCTTTAAAACATCTGTACATCGCACGGGATATTCCCCTTACTTCCTCCTATTTGGACAGGCTCCCTGTATACCTTTGGATCTCATGCTGGGTGGAGGGGATGATGATTTCGTTGGAGGTGTGGGAGAATGGGTTCAGGAGCATCAAGAGCGGCTGCGGGTGGCTTATGACCAGGCTGGGAGGCAGATGAAAAAGGCAGCAGAGTCTCGGCGTCAGCACCTGGGGCCGCCAACCAAGGATGCAGACTTGCAGCCGGGACAGTTGGTTTATGTTCATGTTTGGTTCTCGGTGTATAACAGACTGCCATTATTGAAAATGTCAGTATATGAGCACAGAATGGAAAAAGACCTTTGGATATTGTAGAGTGCTGAGAGAAGAGACACACACACACACACACACACACACACACACACAAACACCAGGGTGAATATTAACACCCTCTGTAAAGTTCTATAAATGGTGGCTCTCTGTGGTATAATTTTCTGGAGGTGTTCCAAATTACCCAAGCTGATTTGCCGTCATCAAAGCACATCATGCCGCCACTTTGCCTCAGAAACACACGCACACACACACACGCACCACTAACCCATCTAGAGGAAAGACTCCATAAACACACATACACACACACACACTCACTCTCTCTCTCTCTCTCTCTCTCCACAGGTAATGAAGCATCGAGCCAGTGCATTTGTTCGAAGTTAGACTAAAGTGTAGATGTTATCGTTAACAACACCAGGTGTTTCGCTGTAGGGTTGTTAGCAGTAAACTATCCTTTTCCCCAGACTGAAAATAGGCAGATACACGCACGCACACACACACACACACATATGCACACACACACACACACACACACACACACACACACACTTCATGACTACCAACCTGCACTTGGTGGGAGGGTTGTTGTAACTGAGATGCCAATCACAGCCCACTCATGCACAAACACACAAACACACAAACGCAGACACTCACATACACACACACACACACGCACACACACACACAAAGACACAAAAACATATGCTCACACACACTGTCATACAGTGTTTTTCTGTTTCACCAAGGTGCTATTAGTTGGAAGCAACACCTTCCACAGATGGAATCTGAATGTTCAGTTTTTAATTTGTCCATGCTGACTGTCTACACTATTCAACGAAAGAAAGATAAATATTTTAGCTGCTCTGCTAACGAAGTACTCAATGTGGGGTTTTTTTTTGTCTGTTTTGGTCTACTTTTTTTTTTTACAATTATGTAGTCTAGAGTGGGAGAAAGAGAGAGAGAGAGAGAGAGAGAGAAACAGAGCAAGTGACAGAGAGATGGAGCTGCATCCGTTTGTTGCTTTTATTTACTCTGTGGTCCCATGAATGATTGATAAGAAACATTTTAGTAGAGAGAAAGAGGGATAGAAAATGGGGATTCCTTGTTAATGGCTATAGAACCTCCTTGGCCTGGAAGAGCTGAATAGAGGTTTTGCTGTGGTCCAGTGAATAACATGGTTTCTATCCTGTGGTGGAAATTTTACTAGCCTTCTAGCCCATGGTTTGTATTTCTCTGGCCAGGCTAATATAGAGTCACCCTCACTTGCCAGAATATGAATCTGAACTGCAGGCTGGCCTTGTGTTTGGAGATGCTGTCCTGTAACAGAACAGTAACGGTCAAGCAATGGCCAGTGTTACTTCATTAATAACAATATACAGTATCTTGTCACTTACTGTAAGTCACTCTGGATAAGAGCTTCATCTTAATACCTTAAATGTAAATATAAGATGTTTTTGAAACAGAGGCCAAACAGCACTACTGACTTAGTGCCTGAAGTCTTTAAGGCTAATCCTGATTTCTATCTATCTTTATAGTCTAGCCTTATCTGAAAACCAATCACATTTCTGCATTAATCCAAAGTTTTAACGCATTTTGGTGTATTTATTGTCTGAAAGTTGCAGTTTATATTGCAGTTACGCGTCAGTAACTCAGCTTTATGTCAGCCAGCTAAAAACAGATTTTGCGGTCGCAAGGCCGGTGACTTATTGGGTTTTGCGTTGTTTAATAATTTCACACCATTTTACATTCCATAAAAGGTAATTTTAGGTCATTTAAGCGATTTCCTCGTAGCCACAGAATATTACAGAAATCTAATCTTCAGTAACGAGTTTGAAAATTGCATCATAGTTCTCGACATAAACTTTTGTGGAGAGTGGGGCAAATCCAGCCGTGTGTTTTAGCATAAATTCTGCATGGCTGCCTGTCTGTGCTTTACGAGTCGAGCTCAGTTTCAAGTCGAACTGAGTGGTTTTATGTCTCCCAGATGTTATCTCTAGATGGCAGCTCTGCCCTCGCCCCAGTCATGTTCTTTCATTTCCTTCTTCCGTTCTCTCTTCTCATTGCTTTATTTTTTTCCCCTTCACCATCTTATCTACACTCTGCCATTTGCGTATTTGCATGCGTTCTCACACACATGGTTGCCTGCTGGGATTTTGTATACATCCAGACATTTTCCACTCTTACAACTGCTTGCTTTTCATCTCACACACACAGCGACCAGTCTGTATGAATATAGAAACACACACACACACCAGGGTGAAAATTAACACCAGCCACCAGCCAAATGCTAATAGACTTGGGCTCTGCTGGTAAGTTTGTCAGCCATTTTGGCAGGAAACAGCCAATTTGGAGATTCTTTTCCATTTCTTAAGTCAAAGTGGCTGGTCGAGCAAAGAAAGCTACAGGTGAATCTTGGAAACCACAAGCCACTGGCAGTTTCCTGCCTGATATACACACACACACACACACACACACATACATACATACATACACATACACACCGTTTTTAGACTTCTTCTCTGTTTTTGGGGGAATGTGAATGATAACAAAGCAGAGGAAACTACTGATTAAAGGTCCATCCTCAGTGTGTATATGTGTGTGTATGTGCCTGTGTGCATGTGTAAGAGCGAATAAGAGGGAGAATTATTGGATGTGTGTGTGTGTATTTAAGATTGATTGAGAGCTAGAGAAAGATGGAGAGAGCAAGAGAGAGAGTGTGTGTGTGTGTGTTTGTTTGTGTGTGTGTCAGTGTCTTTGCCATAGGAAGCAGCCGGTTTCTGAGAGAGCTAATGTTTTGTTACAGAGAGCCAGCCAACCATTCTGTAGCTCATCCATTCTCATACTGACCTGGAACCAGATTCCAGTAGTTACTGCCATGTTTAGAGTAGGGTTATGCTGCATTCAGATGGATTCAGGTAGACGGTAGACGGCAAACCGGATATCATTTTAGTAAACGAGTGCAGTACAGTAAAATTGGATGAGGCCGGCAATGGTTCCACAACATAAAAAGACTATACAGAAAAACAGTCTGTAAAATCTACAGTGAGATTTTCTTAATTCATTTAATTGTTCAATTATGTTATTTTTTGTGCTTATTAATTAATTTATTTTTTTTATTTTTTTTTATTTTTAGGCTGAATGTTTCATCTAAGTCATCTCGAGGTTCTGTGCTGTTGTTTGGCATGGAAATGGTCAAGTTTTTAAAGATATTGAATATTGTCACAAAATATTGGCAATCTGCAACTTCATTCTTGAATTATCGGTATCAGTATCAGGCTTCAAAAACTCATCGGTCGAACCCTTGTTTAGAGTCTATCCTCACTTCTATTGGGAGTTTGGCTGGTGGGAAAGCAGACAGTGGAAAAGCTCAGATATGGGAAAGCAATGTGTACGTATGTTATGATATAGCTGAACAGTCAGTCCTTGAACTTCTTGATTCTTGATTGATTTGTCCTCCCAGACATGTTTACATGCTCAGAAGGGAGCACATCGCTTGTATGATAAGATAAATCAAGCCTCCCTCATGTTTTTTGGCAGACAGTGGAAACCGATCACAACTTGGCAAAATATTTGATAACGGCTGTAAATACTTCAAATAGTGCAGTTGAGATAGGCTTGTTTTTCATGCTGGAATGTTAAATGGCTTCAAAAATAAGCACATTACTTTTAAGCTAGGATAAAAAGAGCCTCTTTCTTCTTTTTGAAGTACAGAAAATGACTGTTTTGCTTAAGTGTGAAAGATTATACCCCAATTTGTGAAAAATATTCTCAATGCTTTCCCTTCCAAATATAAGAGCCTGCAACCCCCATGTTAGCTTTTTTAAGGTATTCAGCTTCATAGTGAACCACTCACTGTGTTGTTTTTTGTTGTTGTCATATAAAAATCTGGTGACTCCAGGTTTGTTGTTTTTCTTTGTATTTATTTCTTTTTTTCACTTGAATAGAAAGTTTACATGGATAATCATATGCATATTAGGTTCCATGACCCAAGGTTCTATGTAACCTACGCAAAGGTAAAAAATATAAGCTTTTTTTTTTTTTTGACCTTTTGGAGATGTGAGAGTTTGTCTTCTGACAACAGAGCCTTAGTGTTGCCACAGCGATGATGGATGCTCGTTGTTAGGCAGATGTGTGCAGTAATAAGGAAATTAAGCGGCAAGTGCTGTGTCAGCCTAATTGCTCCCAGTCTATTCAGTAGAGCATCAGCGATATTAGCTGTCTGCTCATTAGACCCTTCCAGTACCAATGCTCGGTGTCACGGCGCCAAACACAGAACTTGAATCGGTAGAGAGGATATTTTTTGGTCTGTCGGAAGGTCTATAGATTATGAAGTTGAGTCACAATTTGCCAGAGGTGGTGGAAGTACACAAATTCCTTACTCAAGTAAAAGTGCAAATACTCATCTAAAAATATAGTCTATAGTCCTTTGCTCTGTTGAGCATTCCCCTGAATCACAGATGAGAAACAGTCTGCAACTCAAATCACTAACTATAATTCTAGCAGCTGAATTCTCTAACGTTAATTGTGAGAGAAAAATATTCACTTCATGTATCCTTTTATGGTAAGAATATTATTCCTGTGTGTGTAACTGATTAAACTGCTGTGTGTGTGTGTGATGAGAGTACCAAACTGTTCCCATTAGAGATAAGACAGGAGTAGACTAACAGAAATGTGCAGACATATCCTGTTGTTCTGGCAACGATACATCGAAATGTTCCAGCTGCCTTGATGTCGTTATGTTTAACCAACCAATAGCAAGCGACAACTCCCATAAGGAGGAATTTAATTTTTACAGTATAAGAGTAAAGAAAGAGAAAACAGAACTGGGGTGACAATGCATACACTTGCAACTTGTTAATCCTACTTCTCTGAGAGCTCTCAGATAAAGAACTTTGTCTCATCACATCTTGAACCCTGCAGTCATTTCCTGAGGTTTAGCCTCATCAACATACAAGGAAATTCCATGACATAATTCTCTGCTCTCTTGTTGCTTCTCTCTTCTTCGTTTCGTGTTGCTTCTCTCTCTGTCCCTTTCCCTCCTTTTTGGTGTTGCTTTGCTGTACTAGCAGCCAATCACATTTGGCACTTTTTATGGAAACGTGCATTGTTGCACATGCGCACAGTGTATGAGACACTGAAAGTTTAGTGTGTTCAGTGCAGCTGCCCCTTGAATGTTCAGTCAACTGTATGTCATGCAACCAAACCAGTGGCTATTAAGGGCAGTTTATAGTACAGCGATTTATGATCGTCACCACCGGCGATGATCATATTCTATCGTCGGTCGCAATGACATGTTGTTTATACTTCCAGCGACAGGCGATCTGTCATCGCCCATTGCTGAGACTTAAATTGGTTTGAACTTTGACCCCATCGCTGGCTCAGTTGTCATGACAACATTATGGAACTCTCTTATCCTAATGTTGATTAATTCTCTGAGCTCAAATTAAATGGTAATCAACAGCTCTGGAAGACCGTACTTTTGTAATAGACTGTAGAATAAAACGTACACTGAGGAGACAATTTTTACTATTTATCTAGACCTGGATAAAGACAATAGATTTACTTGAATGAAACTTCTTATTTAAAAAGAAAGAGTCAAAAATAACATTGCAAAAGCAGTTACATAACAGGTAGGTACATTAGGCTATTCTGCAGACTGGTTTACAAACTGTATTATTATTATTTTCCTTTCAAATGGTTACATTTTCAATTAATGCAGTTAAGAAAATATATTTTGTTACATGGCATTATTAAAAGCAGACTGCAGCAGCTGGTTGACGCGCAGTGGAGTCTGTAGGCTCCGACTCGCTTTCAGAACGGACACAATAAACTTCACAACCTGGGAATATTTGCATTACTTTGAACTGATGGAAGAAAAGGGTCAGAACATTATTGTTACCTGTACATCTGAGAACTGAAAGCACTTGCCAATGTGTTGTGAGCGCTATCCGCTGTTTATTTTTTAGACCAGACATGATTAATCAAGGCTGCCTCTGTGATCATACTAGTTTACTATAAAGACGATCAGACCCCGAATAAATGAAAGCTGCTTGTCAAGTAGATAACAGATAAGTAGATAACAGCAGTGTACTCGGTGATGATTTCTATAGCCTGCTAGTGAGAACGTCACCAGAAGACATAAAGGTTGTTAAGTTTTTAAGCGGGTAACTTGAAAGCACTCGACTGAGTTACTTTTAATAAAGACTAACTTAGTAAAGTAACTAGTTGCTATTTAGAACTATAGTAACAAAGTAAAGTAACTAGATGAGAGCAAATGACTGAACCTCTGCGATACGTTCTATAATCGCTCTAGTGTTTATACTTTTTATGAGCAACAGCGTCCAAAATCAAAGTTGAGTGATGATGGAATGTTGGTGACTTTGTAGCGATGTCCATCGGGCGATCATAAATCGTTGTACTATAAACTGCCCTTTAGACTGACAACAGTATCAGACATTCTGTGGCAGCCATGCAATTACCATTCTTGCCAAATTACCATTGTAGACTGTTGATTTGAATGGAAAGTCCCGTTTCTCACAATGCAAGTTCTGTTTAGTCTTTAGAGAAGCGTGTTGTAATGTGCGTAAAGGGAAGCCAGAGTGGTTGACAAGATCGCTATTGTGTCAGTAATGGGAGTTCTGGGGTGGATGTTTGAGTAGCGGTTCTTAATTAACTTCATGCAAATCCAGTATTCAGACTCTGTGACACAAACACAAAAGTAAAGTTTCAGACCCGTGTGAAGTAGTAATTTAATACCTGCTTTACCTTATCTTGCAAGAAATGCTGTCCGCTATCCATTCAATCTCATTTCTGTTCTGTTCTGTTCTGTTCTGTTCTGTTCTGTTCTTCTCTTCTCTTCTCTTCTCTTCTCTTCTCTTCTCTTCTCTTCTCTTCTCTTCTCTTCTCTTCTCCCTCCCTCATGTCGTCTTTTCTTAATTTTCTCATACTGAGGAAGTACTCTCTTCTTTTTCCCTTGCCAAAAAAATTTGAAAAACAAAAGCAGAGCTGTAACTGAGGTCAAGTCTTGTTTTGCTATTTTTCACAATTTGGAAGCCCACCATCCCTGTGTTTTTCGAGGCTAATCGTTTTTGGCAAAGCTCCCAGCCAGTAGGAGGTACAAGGAAACACACCGGCTATTCTTTATCTTTCCTCTCACTTGCTCTGTCACTCTCTCACTTCAATTTCTGAATAGGCAAAAATACTAGCTCCCTGACCTCTCCCTGTGTATTTGTTCCTGTATTTCTTCCTCCCTTCTTCCTCCCTCTCCCCTATTCTCCTTCCAAGCTGTTTGAGCCTGCCAGTTATTTAAAATCTGGCCAACAAAACTGTGGTTGTTCATGGTTGTTCAGCATGAGCCCAAACTCTCACTATCCTTCTTCGCCCTTTTCTTTAGTTACATCTCATCTTTCTGTTAATGCTAATTTTTCTCTTGTAATCTCTTCTAGACTCACCCCTCCCACTCTTTTTGACCTCTATTTTCAGCAGACTTGTGCCAACTAGCAGTCAAATACATCACAAGAATACAAGGAGAGCTTTATTTATCTCGTTGTAAGCAATGTGTCCACTTTTGAGGCTGTTTATCTAATATCTGTAAAGAAAAGCCAAACACACCTGAAGTGCCATAGTTCCAACATTCACCATACAGCTGTATTCAAATTTACACATTGTTTTACTCTGTCTCAGCTATTTTTCCACTGTCTGCTGGCCTACCACTCTAACACTAGATGTGAAGGTAGACTCTAAACACTCCAGAAACTATTCCTCTCTGGTTCTAGGTCAGTATGAAAATGGATGCTACAGAATGGCTGCCTGGCACTGTCTAACTAAACATTAGTTCATACAGAAGCTAGCTGGGCCACTTAGAGACACAGCAGACGATTAATCTCAAGGGTTTTGAGTGGGTTCAAGTGTAGGGTTGGCCGATTGAATGAATATATTGGCGATAGGCTGAATCCATCACCAGTGGATATTCCCTTGCTGACTTTTTTGCAGATTTAAATTAGCTTGATATTTGGTTTATCATCATTTAAAATGTAGCCTATAGTGCAAGATATTGTCGGCTTGACAAGCATAGATAGCTGCCTTAACAAGAGAACACCCCGCCTTGACTGTAAAACCCTAAAAAAAAAAAAAAAAAATATTTTCACATGTTGAACACGTCTCACCGCGACATCCAAATTTCCTCTTGTAGGACAATAAAGTATATCTATCTATCTATCTATCTATCTATCTATCTATCTATCTATCTATCTATCTACTGGGCAAAAGTGACATTGCAATGAATGAGGAGCATATTATCTTGGGAGTGAGCATCAAATCATGTGAATAAAGTTAACTACACCATGACCGCACACTATATTTCCTTCCTCCTGTATTTACCGGTATATTTTGTTGGCCTACAATTAAGCTGAAAAATGTTTAATCGCAATGCAATTTTGAATTGAGTTTATTTGCCCCTGCATATTATACAGAAATGGTAGATAGAAAACATTAAGTGTGTGGGTATTTATTTAGTTTAGGTTAGTCAGCATCTACAATCTGACTAACACATTGTGGGATACACTGACACTGAAACATGCACATGCTCGATTTTAAATTTGATCGAGAGAGAGAGAGAGAGAGAGAGAGAGATAACAATGACTTTCATCGTTGATAGTGTCTAGTATAGCCTGACATTAAAATTTAATCCACCCCAACTAAAATGGAAAATTTGTGTGTGTGTTTGGTGGGTTTACATACATGTGGATGTGTGTGTACACTTGGCCACATAGGTCTACTGTATATGTGTGTGTGTGCATCTGTGCCATTGTGCATGCTTGTACATGCCCATGTGTCTAGTGTATGTTGCTGAATCCAAAAGTCCGTACTTCCCTGGACTTGGTGACTTGCAGACTTTGCTGGATGTTCCTGTGAAGTCCAGGAGGGGTTCGGGCTGTCCCAAAATTCATCAAGTCTGTAAGGACTTTCATGCCTTTTCAAGTCTTTACTAGTGAGATTTTCCACAGTTAGGTGACATATAGGCCCATCCCATTAGCAATTTTTATGCAGCCTCGCAGCCTTGCACCATTGCGAACTCACATATTCACACTGAGCACTTCAGTTAACATCAGGCTACGTAAAACCATAGTCCACAAGTCCGTAGTTCACACATTTGGATTCAGCCTGTGTGTGTGTGTGTGTGTGTGTGTGTGTGTGAAAGCTTGAGGAGGTTAAGGATAGATAATATAGACTTGTTTTTACAAAGACTATATGAAATAAATAAGCCTTGGAATTTTGTTTCACCTTCGCAACAGTATTGCTTTGCTACAGTTAACTTTGCAATTTTAATATGGCTTTCAGAAACAAACCTCATAGATGAAGACGAGATAAAATGAAAAGATTTGTTGCTCGGCCTGTTTTTTTAAAAATTTATTTATTTTATTTTTTTCAAATACAATCTCGCTTTGTATGATGACTTGTGAATTACATACTGTAAAATCATTTAACAAGTTGCAATCACGTTGGTTCACGCAATCACGTTGGTTCACGCAATCATGTTGTCTTGTTTCGAAGTGGAAGCCGAGCGCGAGGGAAGACCTTATAAATGTTTTATGGTTGTACTGCCCTCGAGCTCTGCCACAGTACAGCGCAGCGAGAACATACTTTACATCACACAAACCGGGTTCCCCCGCGCCTCGACTCTTTTAGCTCAGACACAGATGAGGAGTTGTAGTGCAGCTTATAGGAGGAGGAAGGTGAGAAAGCTGCTGTTAGGCTGCTGATTATACTGAGCAAGAAGATGGAGTGTTTTAGTTTGGTATCGACCCATGAGGACAGACGGCAGAGCATTAGCTGATGTTATTTTGCTGCAGTTCAGGTTATGGAAACAAACCCATCTGCCAAGAGCTTTTCTCTCGCTTCTGTATTATGAAGCAACGGTGCACAAGTATAGACCTACCTCCCTGGATACAAGATATAAGTCCATCACATGAGCTTAAACCCAGTCCATCTCTTTCATGCTAGGTCCCAAGCAAAGAGGCGATGGGTCCTATTTTCTTACATCTTCCCTCAGTCTGCGATTGGGCCGCAAAGCCCCCCAGTAAAACGGCAGACAGTCTGACCATTAAGCCACTGATCTGTCAGGATAAGGGAATAGCTTAGATGAAAGCTTAATGGGAAATATCACTGAAGTACTGCAATGATATGTTATATCTACGCCCAAGGGTGGGTTTCGTCTGTATCAGTGAACATTCACAGCCGTCTCCCACATCAAAGGAAGTGTTTGTAAATGCAATCCGACACTGTTTACAGAGCATTCCTGTTTCCATCGGGGACGGAGTGCAAAGCATCAGAGAGATCAATGAACAGTTCCGATAACAGTTGTGATGAGAAGATGCAAAGTGTCAGTCGATGGTTGTAAGTTGCACGTTTTCCCCTCATGCATGCAAACGTAAAGGCTGTGACAAGCTGTAAACCGAGAAATACTTTTTTTTTTCTCTGGTTTTGAGTGACAGCCATCTCGTTACTGACTAAGCATTTATTTTGATACCATTCACTGTCAATGTCAAGGATTTCTGATGGTGCTTTGAGTATATGGACAGTCCTATTTGGTGCCAGAGTGCACTCTTGTGCTCAGTGTGCCAGTTTGCCGACACATCCATTTTTTTCCCCCTAATCTGCGACATCACAACCAAACATACAGCTCCCTAAAAATGAATTTCAGATAGTAAAGGTTACCATAACAAAGATCATATTCTGGGGATGAGAGTACACAGACCAACATTTTGTGTACTAACAATGTCAGACTCCTATCTGTCAGTATCTGTATCAGTATAACATCACCAGGTAAAGAAACTGACTGTTTTTGTCTACATGTCACAGTAGCTAGTAAAGCCTAAAATTCACCTACCACTTTTACAGTTTTACCACTATTTTACTTGGTTTTTCGAACCGGACAAGATCTCTAAAAGATTGTTAGTTACCTGCCAAAGTGGCTGGTAGAGAAGAGAGAACTTACGAGGCAGAGCCAAAATTCACCAGCATGTGTCTGGTGGCTGATGGCTGGTGCCATTTTCCCATGCTGAACATCACAGAATACAGAATATTACTTTTCTGTTTTCTAGCTTTGCCCAGTTGTTTGTGCTCAAAATGGATTGGACTGTCTCGGTCAACATTTGTGAATCCTTAAAGTTCAAAGATTGAAGAAATCATAATGGCTCAAACTAGCAGTCGAGATTGCCAATTGGATTGATTCAGGGGAATGATTACCTCAGTGGTTGAGGGCGAGGTAATAACGCTGGGCCCTGCATGGGGGAGTCGGTGAGAGCTCGGTGCTTTTGCCATGCAGTAAATAATATGAATGATTTGTATAGAGCCTCTTAATCAAGTCTAAAACATATTGGCGGATTGTTATTTATGGAATTCACTTCTCTCTGCCTCTCTTTCTTTTGCTTTTTGTCTTTCTCTGTTTCTCTGTTTCTCACGCTTTCCCTCACTCTTTTGTACCTCTTTCTCTCTGCATCATTATTGTGTGGGATGTTATACCTCTGAATAATGGCCTGTTCTTCTGAGTCCTAACAGCCTCATATAGGATCTGCATAATGATCTGTGATTTTGAATGGTAATTTATGGTTGTAGATGATCATTCATGATGTTGAATGATGTTACGTTGATTTGAATAATAGCATGCAGGTAACAGAGGAAATGAACAACGCTGGCGTGGAGGAGAGATTAATGGCCCAGGGTTCTGTGTGTGTGTGTGTGTGTGTGTGTGTGTGTGTGTGTGTGTATGAGAGGGTGTGCATATGTAGACTTGAATTCATCAGCATGTTTGCATACTAACCTATCTTACCTACCTAGTTTGTGTACATTTTTGTTTGCGTTGTGTATATGTGTCTGTGTGTGCATATTAAGGCTGCATTAGACTCCAGTTTGAGGTGTTTTTTTCAGTTTGAAACATTCTTATATAATGAGGGATTCAACCCTTATACTAAATGATGTTGAGACAGAGATGGTATAACTGCTTGGCAGGCTGATACTGTGAAACACCACTAAGACTACATCATGTGTTTAGTCTACTCTAGTCTACTCTCTTACCTTTTAACAGGAAGAAAGTCAAGGCTCACACTTACAAAAATATCTGTCCCCTTCTCTCTATGCTTCTCTTTGGTTTTTCTCTCTCTCTCTCTCTCTCTCTCTCTATCTGTCTCTCTTCTCTCTCTCTCTATCTCTCTCTCTCTCTCTCTCTCTCTCTCTCTCTCTCTGTTAATGTTAATGTACATTTTGAAGGGTTTTATATTGGAAATGTTTCAGTTTAACAGTGTTAGCGACTTTCCAGTAACTGTAGATATTCACAACCAATGCCCATTATCAGCATGTTCAGCATTGTCACTGACAATGCGGCTACAGCAGTGTTGTCAACGTGGCATGAGAGATACTATTCATATGTATTTTTCCTCATTGCTCCAGGACTTAAAGCACATGTCTGCATGCATTTCCAAAAATGTGACAGGGGGATTTGTTAGTAATAAACAAAACCCTCCAGATAAATTTATCCTTTCAGAGACAGGTTTGGAATTGTTTTAATTCAATGTGTGTTAGCCTACATGACTGTATAGAGGAAGAGGTTTTGAAAACCTTTCTGTGTGAGCTAAAACCCTTCATTGGATTATGAAGTGTTTCCAAAACCAGGTCTTAAGTGGTTTAAAGTGAAGTGTTATATCTCCTGGAAATGTAGATTTGGTGGTGTTAAGGAGCCAGGGATTGTTTCTGAGGCCTTTATCTCTTATTTTCTCCTTGAAGCTATCATAGATTTTATTATTTTCTTCCTCTTTACACTCGTATTTCTATCTTTCATTGCATTCCATTTTCCCTACAATAGACCAGCTAATAAACATATACAGAATCCATCTGAGCTACTCTCATTTACTCCAGGCTCACAGCCCATTAACCACACTAGAGTGATTTTACACTCCATCCTCTCCCCATTGCATGCACACACACATAAAATCACAGGCTCAGAATAAATTCTCCTGGTCTGGAGATTATTAACACACTACTGTTGGTTTAAAAAAATCAGTGAAATGTTAGGACTTATGAAAGAAAAAGCCTTGAAATTTTGAAATTGTACAAAAAATGTAATTGTCTCTAAGGCCATGAAACTTCCTTGGCACATAATGAGGTGAGTGTGGCACTGCTACTGCCAGGGTTAGAGGTGTGAGTCATATTGGTGTCACCCAAACATTGAGTAGATTTAACCCGAATAAATAATAATTTATGGCAAATACTAAAATTGTAGTTGGGTTTTCAGGATGATACTAGAAGTTTCACTCTTTTGTCAGTTTCTGTTTCATTATCCCCTCTCTCTAGCCTCCTTTAGCCTACTTTAAAATAAACTTTGTTACAAGCAGTTCTCATGTTTCACCTTCCCAGAAAACAGCTTAAGAACTTGTGTGCAGTGTTTTGTCCAAAGCTTAAGAAACGGCACAATATGCTAACTAGCCACTGCACGACTTGCTACTTGACTATTAATTTCTCTCGCCAATTCTAGGAAATCCTCTGCTCGCTTTCATAATGAACAAGAGAACACACACACACACAGGCTCGGCGAAATTGCAGGGCTAGCATTACATAATTTAACAATCAGTAGCGACAGCGAGGTCGTAATTAAACTGGCCCTCAATCTCTGTTGTTGCCCCTTAGCTCACGCACATAATGTACACACACACACCTCTATGACACTTGGTACTAATTAGTGGTAACCTTATTTGAACTCCCTTTGGTGGCTGTGTGGCTCTGTCCTTCTCGTGAGTGACAGTATTGACCCTTTGTGATAAATAATACATTGATATGGTCCAGCACACAAGCACACATGCAGATGCACAAACGGCAGCTTTGTAAGCTTTCAGTGGTTGGATTGAACAGATGCCACAGATTACATTTCCTGTGGCGATGTGATTTAGTGCAGTATACCATACTGACTATGGTACATTAAGATCAATAATTGCTTATAGGTCATCTTCTAGTGTGCAACAATAGTGTTCATCATTGCTGAAGGACACATAATTGCACTAAAAAAACATCCTTGGGGGTATAGTGGCTCACACGCTGTTTGAAAATGTTCCCCAATTCTGCATACATGTATAAGAATAAAAATAATTCAAGAAAGCAAGGAAGAACTAGATCCCTAATAACCAACAATAAGCTTGGTAACAGTTTTCATGGCTAGGTGTGGCTTATGGCATAGATTGGCTAGAGCTACCTTCTGTGTCACATATTTTTGTGCATCTATGAATGTATATATTCATGCACCTATGGATGCAGCTTTGAAATGATGCTTCAAATGAGGCAGAACAATGCAGCATTGCCCAGCCTTACATAGTATCTCATTTACTGTTATGACATGAAAATGATTCTCCAAAGGGCGAACACATATGAAAAACTACGCTATTGAAAATATCCTGGATGAACTATGGGAAAAATGCGTTAGCAGATAGCTTATTGTCCAATGACAGTCACAGTACTGCGGGTGCATGGTGATGAAAATGATGATGACAGTATGTGAAGGTGGTGATGCTGATCATGATGGTGGTGGTGATAATAGCAATGATAACAGCAGGCAGGGAGGTGTTGATGTTAATAACCATACAGATGTGATTCAGAACACACAGAGCTATTTGTTTCCCAGTATTTATCCTTTTTTTCAGCATTTTTACTGGATGGCAGAAAATTATCTAATGTGTCATAATGGCCCTAAGCAGATTCAATGTGACTGATCTGCCACTTTGTGTCTCTTGGAATTATAATTCTCCTCTTCTCCTCTTTACTCCCATTCCCTTTCTCTCTCATCCCTTCCTCTCCACTCCTCTCCTCTCCTCTCCTCTCCTCTCCTCTCCTCCTCTTCTTGTTTCTCCTCTCCTCCTCACCTATTCCCGGCAGTCCAGATAATGCCGTCTGATGTGTGGGTTAGACATTGTCTCAGGTTCTCATCTAACTCCTGTCTCTGCTAATACAGGTCTGGCCCCTGCTCTTAGGGTTGAGGCAAGAGCAGTGGTTGTCACCACAACAAAATTCTAAGGCACAATGAATTAGCCTAGTATAAGCTTGATACATTTAATGTAATTAAATGGATCTGAAGACCTGCTGTTCAGAATCTACTGAGACTAGATGTGAGTTTGAGACCTGGGCAAAATCAATTTGAAAATAGATTGAAAGAGTTTGAATGCATGAGGCATACTTTAGTTAACTTGCCAGATATTTTAACAGCCTCAAAAGTGGATCTATCACTTGACGGATTAGCTAGTAAATCAAGTGTTCTTCTTGCCAAATCGGCTATTTATATATTTGGTTTTCATGCTGATGTCCCGACTTTGATGTCCCGACTTTGATCCACAACAATATCTAGTGGTGATCTTATCGCATAAAAAAACAGCATTACAAGCTTCAGTAAGCTGGTACTTTCCTGTGGTAGATAAGTCTCCCCCACCCACCCCCACCTCCCCCCACCTCACCCCCACCTCACCCCCAATATGAGGCATTTATCATACCAGTCCTACTGTTTGATTGCAGCAGTCACTGCAACCAGTTCTTTCTCAGAAAGAGCTGCAAAAAGATGTATATTGTAGCACAAAACTCATGTATCTTCGTTGATTGGTTGCCAGATCATTGCTTGTACTTTTTGATAGTTGGAAAGAAATCAAATCAAATTTTAATTTCCTTAAGACTTTGTTTTTGTGACACGGTGATAGTTCAGCAGTAATTCATTGTTACATGCAGGGAAAAGATTTATATAAAAAGTGGGATTTATACAGTGGCTGCAACTGCAGCTTATTGTGCCTAATTTATTCCCAACTCCCTTTGTCATGGTTGTTATTAGCCAAGACAGTGGTTGTGTAGATATGTGCATGCACACGTGTATACACACACACACACACACACACACACACACCCTTCTTCCTTATCTAGTTATGCACCAACAAAAGTTTTTCCCTCTGGGTAACAATAACAAGGCAGACATTCCCCTGGACGGTCCAAGTACAGAGATTTATTAACACTTAGATAAAGAGAGGACGAGAGACAAGAAGAGAAAGGGGAGAGGAGAGAAGGGCAGTGCAAGGAAGGGGAGATGCAGTGAACACAGTGGAGACATTTGGTAAGAAAACAAACACGTGTGCCCTGATTTTGCTGTCAATCCTGCAATATACTCACCGCACAAAGGTGAGATTTGAGTCTCTTTTGTTTTTTTTTGTTTTTTTTGTTTTTTTTTTGTCGCCCATTCAATTTCATATATATTGTTCAAAAAAATTGGCGACACGGTTGGAAAAAAGCATTGATACAAACTTGTTAGACAGAGCTCTGCTATCTCCAAATGCATTCACCAAGCAATTATACTCCATCTCCAGCGATCAATGTTTCCACTGCACAGAAATGTGCCACATAAATCGTTTTCAACTGTTGTTTCAGAGGTTTTTTTTCCGTCTCCATTTTTCTCCTTATGTTCAAGTTCTGACTGTTGATGAAAGTATCCGAGCTTCTGGGGAGGGGGGAAGGCGCGATGGGATTTCAAATCAAAACTTATCTATTAAAACTGTTTCTATTTTTACTTCCTAAAAGCTCTTTTTTTCTCTAGCTTGTCTACTCTAAAACACTTCACATTCCGACAGAGCTACACTATGCAGATTTGTTTGGCTCTAATCAACTGACACTGGCTCTGAAAAAGGGAAAGCTAAAAAGCTGTACAAAGAGATGTTTTTTTTCTCTCTGTCTAAGACAAGAAGGCATCTATAGCAAAGGTTTATTAAAGGTACAAGCCGTGCTTAAAGGGACAGCCCCGTGCACTTTGTTTCAGTATAGCAGTTCATGCTCAGCCTGGTCAGGAACGCTCTCCCTTCATCCCCTTTATCCCTGCCATCCTGTTAGTTTGGTTTCTCCTGAGTGTCTTGTCACACACTCTCTTTCACTCCTTTTTTTTTTTTATCCCTCATTCCCTTATACAACGTCCTCCCTCACAGACCCTCAGCAGTATTCACAGTTCCTCCCCAAGTACTTTCTTTCTCTCTTTTCAGTCTTGGCCTTACTCTTTCTCTCCTTGCTCTCTTTTTATTCCGACACCTATCTGCCTGCTTTCTCCTCCCCCAGGTATCTGTCTTTCTCTTTCTGTTGCCTCTATACGCGCTATGCCTAGCCTGTAAGTCTGTTTCAGCAGGAGAGAGCCCACACCTTCACAGTGCATTGGTTCATGGCTGTAGGGCATAGTGGGCAGACCTGGGCAAACAATAATACATTTAAATTTGGTTTACAATATTCAGACTACTTGAGTTACACTTGATTTGTCTAGTCAGGCAATTAAATAGCCTCAAAAGTAGGCACATCCTTTGCAAAGAAAAGATAAATCAAGCTGTTAGTCAAGGTTAGTATTCAGTTACTGTTTTGCTCAGGTCTGGTGCTGGGTGCAGTGGGAGGTGGTGAGGAGGTAACTGAGAAGCAAAGGGGGGAGAAAGTGAATGAGGAGGAAGAGGTGATAACAGTGCCAGTCTGTCTGTCAGTTAGTCCCATTGCTATGGCAACATGATGGGTGTGTCTGAGAACACTGACATGATGGAGTCTGTCTCCCCCGCCCTCTGCTGCGATTGGTTGTGGAGCCTCGGATGATGCTCCGCCCCTAGCAGTAAACCTGGCCCCAAGTGTCCATACCCTGCCCCGGTTCCCGGCCCCGCCCTGAGTCTGCCGTTCTGCTGCTCTTTGATAGGCTCCAGAAAGACCACATGCTTGTTGGTACTGACCTTACGGCCTGGCCCCTCGGTGGTAGCCGGCGGGGTCGGGGTGAGGATGGAGGATTGGGCGCTCCCCGCCCCGGCCTCATTCCCCGGGCTTGGGGTGGTTGTGGCCGGGGAGGGGGCCTTACGACAGGGAGGGCAGCGGCAGGGTGTTAGGTAGAGGTACATGAGAACCAGCACCAGGCTCACCACACAGCCCAGGAGGGTGGTGAATCCAGTGTTGAACGGCTCATGAGTATCGCCATCGCGGTGCAGTGCCACCGTCACATTGACCTCCCGTGTCTCATTGCGCTGCCGCCGCCGGTCCAAGGCCATACACCAGTAGATGCCGGAGTCCTCCGCTCGCGCTGCCACGATCTCCAAACTGCCATTGGCATACATCTTCAGTGAGCCGTTGTTACCTGGTGGGGCCACGTACTCCTGATTAGGCGACACCCAGATAAATGTCACATGCAGCCCTGTGAGAGTGGTCACACAGTGCAGTAGCTTTGCCTCGCCTGCATTCACTAGAACACTGCTCTCCTGCTCTCCCTGCAGGTTCAGCTGATTCATCACAGTCAAGCTGCAGTTTTCAAAGTAGCGGCCATGCTGGAAGAAGCGCACAGTACCTTTCTGTATCCCATAGACAAGACATGTGTGCTCTTGCCTGAAGTCCTTCACTGAAGCGTAGCCTCTCTGTTCCCAGTGACGGAACAGCCCATACATGGAGCACTCGCACACCAGGGAGTTGTTGTGGAGATAGAGTCCACTCTGGACCGCCGTAGGCAGGTTTGATATATCCTCCAGGGGCAGTTTGGGCAGGCGATTGGAGGACAGGTCCAGCATGGACAGGTAAGGGTGGCTGTGCCCCTGGATGGAAAAGAAGGGGAAATCGGTGAGACGGTTGTGGCTGAGGTAGGCCTTGTGGAGGCTGCCCAGTACAGCAAGTGCTCGGCTCTCCACATGGACAATACGGTTGTTGAACAGCAACAGTTCCTTCAATCCTGACAACTCCAAGAAATAGTGCTGCTTCAATACAGAAAGCTGATTGGACGACAGGTCCAGGTGTCGAAGCAATGTTCCGGAACTATTTCGGAAGCTCCCCGGTTGAATCCCAGTCAGCTGGTTGTGCGCTAACCGTAATGTCTCCAACCGAGGAAGTCTTCCAAAGCCGCCCTCCTCCAATTGCACAATCCGATTATGGCTAAGATCCAAAGTGACAGTGGAGACGGGCATCTCCCTGGGGACTTGTTCCAGACCCAGGGCGGTGCAACTGAGGATGTCAGAGGCACAGAGGCAGCCGGGCGGGCAGATGCTGGCCTGGGCAGGGCTCAGCTGGGGGAGCTGGAGACTGACTAACAGCACAACAACAGACCACCATAATGGTGATGTTGCTGTAGCTGTTGGTGCCGCCACACCCTTCAGACAGCTGCCAGCACCACCGCTGTTACCACCAACACACAACATAGTGTAAACACCAGGCTCTGGGCACAGGCACAGTAGCCAGTGCACCGTTTATAGTTCTCTTTTTATGGTCCAGCTTATTTCTCTCAGTTCTTTTGTCCCTTTGAACAGCCAGTGTTCTGTTTGTTGTTGTGGTTGTTGTTGTTGTTGTTGTTGTTGTTTTTTAAATATCTTTTACTTCATGCTCTCTGACTCATCTAATTTCTTATGACAAATTGATTTTGCTGTAGTTCAAGCTATAAGTAAATAGACTCTAGACAAACTAACTCATATAAAGGTCTATATTTCCTAATTTTTGCCTTGTCCTTGTCCCTTAATTGATGGAAGGTGGTCCTTTCTCTTCTGCTTCTGTTCAGGCTTCCTGCCACACACAAAGAAGCCAATGTAAATGTTTAAATCCCTTTATCATTTTCAAGACAAGTTTAAGACAAGCACTGCATTTGCTTTGCTCCGCTTAAGCTACAGGGCACAAACAAAATGTCAGTGTAATGTATGCTCACTCTGTTTTATTTCTGCTCCCAGCTTGTGCTCTGGCGTGATTGTTTGTTTTCTCTAACCCGGTTAATGTTGAATGAGGGGATTGCATCCATATCCACCTGCCAGCGTGGCAGCCAGAGAGGGCAAAAAACAGACGTTAGCTACATTAAAAGGCACAGTTTCTGAGATACAGGTCCAGGTGTACCTGTGTAAACAAACAAATCCCTTCTGCTATGCAATTTGTGTTTAGTAGGGTGGAAGCAAGTGGGCCACGGGATGGAACACAGCCAAAACCGCTCAACAGTTCACTCTCTCTGCCCTCGTCCCAGGGCAATAAAGTTAAAAAAAGAAGAAAAGAGCGAGGTAAGGGGTTAAGAGATGGAGGGGAGTGATGGATAGAAAAAAAATCTAATTAGTAAATGGAACACAGTCAAAGTTCAGTTGCTGTAAAACTCATCCAGGTGTTGCGATAAGAACATCCTTCGGTCAGTTAGTACATTAGAAAAGAGGAAGGGAGGTACATCGAAAGATCGTAACATTCTCCTTAATCACCCGGTCGTTCATTTTATTCCAGGCATGTAAAATCAACTGCGTAGAGCATATACGCATGGTCTGAACTGTAGCATATGTCTTTTCCTCACTTCTTGACAGTCCATTAAGCTCATAACAGGGCTTTCTTAGATCCACGACTATAAAAGAAGTCCATAGCCTGTTAAAATGACTGATTGCTAGTTTCTTTATAGGTTAGATGATACTGTCTATCATTGCATTGTGATTGCTGGAGTGGCATTGCAAGTACACTGCCTTTTAGCTTCTCTTATTGGCTGGAGAAACAAAAACTTTAAGTCATTACCCCGCTTGTTTTCCTCTGAAGTAAACAAAACGGGCTCAGATTGTCTCTCAATAAATCTTTTTTTTTTCCCCCACTGCAAACAAAGCTAGAAGTTCTCCCCTGCACACGAGCACACCACCTTCTCCCTCTCAGCTCCTATCGTGAGAGAAGCCTCAACCTTAGTTGTAGCGTCTCTTGTTTTCACGCCAAGTCAGGTTTTGTGAATCACAGCCCCAGCTGTCGGCCGCCCACAGACCGCCCAAGTCGCGGATCAGATTTTCAAAGAAGTCAGCATTCTGTCCACTTCACTTCACCCAATCACGCAGGCAGTTGCGCCGGCAGCCCTTAAAGGTTTCACACATAAGACACTCATGCCAAAACACACACACACATCTCTCCCGCTCCCTCGCTCTCTCCGTCTTTTTCCTCCAGCCAGTTTGTATCAAGTCGTTCCGTTTTTAGCAGGTGGTGGGTGAGTGGTTTTGAAAAAGTCTCATACAAAAGAGCAGGCTTTCATCCCCTTCTGTAAAATCCCAGACATGAAACAACCAGCCATGTCCGCCCCTCCTTCTTTCTCCTGTATTTTCTTTAGCTTCCCATTCTCTCATCCACAAGGCTCCAAAAAAACAAAAACAAAAGAAAAGCAAAACTCATCTGCAATACAAAGAAAAAAAGTTCTTGTTAGTCCATTCTGTTGAATCCAGGTGCATTAGAGTATGTCCCTGATGTATCCTGAAGTGTGTGTGCGTGTGTGTGTCTGTCTCAATGCCGTTGCCAGATGTGAGTGTACTGGGGCTTTAGTTGTATCCAGTCAGTGTTGACTCCCGTCTGTTTATGGCATGCTCTGAGCTGAGCCGAGCTGCGTCTGCCGCTTCTGGTGCTTTCCCAGCTCCTCCTCTCCCCTCCTCTTCTCCTCTCCTCCACTCTGGCTTAATCCTCCTCCCCCTTTCCCTCAGCATCCTCCTCCCGTCTCAGTTTCTCCCTCTGTTCTCCATTCACTAAGCTGTTCCTGCTTCACTCTCTGTTTGTCTATCTGTGTCTTGCTGTTTCTGTATCAAACTCTCACACTCTCTCGTCACACGCTCTCTCTCTCTCTCTCCCTCCCTCTCTCTCTCTCTCTCTCTCTCTCACACTCACACACACACACACACACACACACACACACACACACACACACTCAACTGGCTTATGTTGCCATAGGAGGAGCATTGAACGGGGATTCTGGAGGGAATTTGATTGGCCAGGGAGAGAGAGCGCTGATGAGTATGAGAAAGGAACGACCAGAGAGTGTGTGTATTTGATGTCACACTCTTCTCTTTTCTTCTCTTCTCTTCTCTTCTCTTCTCTTCTCTTCTCTTCTCTTCTCCTCTCCTCTTTGCTTCTCTTCTCTCCTCTCCTCTAATTACTATGTATTATTCATGAAAATATAGTCTTTTCATAAGAATGGAAATGGTCATTATTTTTCGCTGGTGTATTACAGCATATTCGAAGCAGAAATATTTATAACATTTTATATATTAAAACCGCTCTTTATATGCTTATTGATTTGCATTGCCTTATAGCATTTCATCTCTTGGGTTTTTCACAGTTGGCTGTAGGTCTATGCTCATGGATAATGGATGTTGACATGGATAAATGTATGCCATGTTGGCCTCCTTGTAGTCATGAAAATAATTCCACTATTTAGGCAAGAGACTATATATAGGCAACAGCCTGGGGCTTATCACAAAAAAAGCCTTGTGATTTTAAAGGGCTCTCATATCAAATCCATATTGCGTTTACTTAAAATAATAAAAATATTTTCCCCAAGTAAATATTGGCAAGTATTGATTAGGTCTGTATTGACTTAATGGTACATTTAATGGACATTTTTTTGAGGTGTAAACGTATCCCCAACCAAGCATTTCTCCACATATTATATAGAGCCATTTTATTTGGTTATATAGACAATCATGCATTTATTTTGGGCTATTCCCACCTGACCAACATGACTCCCTTCTCCTCTCCACTCCACTCTTTCCTTACTGGTCCTCTTTTCTCCTCCCTTCCCCTCCCCCTCTCCTCTCCCCTCTCGTCTTCTTCCTTCCCCTCCCCTCTCTTCTTTCTTCTTCTTTTCCCACCTCTCTGTCTTCTCCTCATCTTCTTTTCCCTCCTCTCCTCTCCTTCGTCTGCCTTCCTCTCCCATCTCCTCTCCTCACCATCCTTCTCTCTTCTCTCCTTCAAACTACGTTTCCCATGAGGCGTCTCACACCTGGCCTATATGGGATCTGTGACCAATCCATATATTCTGTTTGTATTTTTTTGAGAATATATCTAAGCATGAGAAGTCACCTGCCTGTGACTCTGCTGAGACCACATCCTATTATCTTGTCCTTTTCTTTCTGGGTCCCCAGAGTGAACGACTTAATCAAGTAGAGGCCTCGCACTGTGGAGACTGCAGTGTTGAAATTCCTACACACACACACACACACACACACACACACGTCCACGCAAGCACAAACGTACACACTTGCAGGCACAAAATCACATACACCACACAGCACATAGACACCACACATATGCACACAGTCACACCTCTCTCTCTCTCTCTCTCTCTCTCTCTCTCTCTCTCTCTCTCTCTCTCTCTCTCTCTCTCTCTCTCTCTCTCTCTCTCTCGCCCGCACGTCATCACTACTTGAGATTCAGACTGTGAATCCCCCCTCTTTAGTGAATTCACACTAACAAGCTGCTGTTCTTAGCCGTAGACGCTCAGGCTGGTTTCAGTCTACTCTCATCGTATCAGTCTTTCTGCATTTTTTTTGGTAATTAAATGTTTTTTATTTTTTTTTATTTTTAAATTTCCCTTTTAGGGGGTGAATGACATACATAGGAGCATACAAAATAGTACAGATTACATTACATTTCACCCCCTACCCCCTCCCACCTACTGTCCCTCCCTCCAAGGGGCACACAAAACAGAGTGAAAAAAATAAAAATAAAAGTAGCAATATCCAGTTAAATGTAAAATAATCAGGCTTAGGATATTAAGTACATACAAAGTAAAATTGCAATTATACAAAGAAGAAAAAGAAAGAAAAAGGGGGTGAAAAATAAACAAAAAGAAAACACAAGGGCACTAAATTCATGTCAATAACACACTTTTAACATCCTCTGCAGCATTCCTCCACATGTCCAATGTTTGTGTTTTAGCACTATTAACCCTTGCTGATGACAACTCCAAGTATATCACATCAAGGAGAGCTTGTAACCAATGCTTTAATGACAACTGGTGGGGAGGTAGCCAACGTAGAACTATGATTAAACTATGATAACTGATGACTATGATAGAACTATGCCGTCATGCTAGCCAACCAAAGTTTGCGCTCTCACTCTGAGATCTCGAACCTGGAGTTGTCACTCAGCAGGAGGAGAACAGGGTCTAAAGGGAAGCGTTTTCCCACCAAGTGAGACACCTTATTCACTACCTCGACCCAGAACCTTTGCACATCTGGACACTCCCATAAGACATGCATCAGAGTGCCTAAAGTCCCCTGACCACAAAATGTACAGTATGGGTGGGGGGCCAAACCCATCAAGTGTCTTTTACATGGAGTCAAATATGTTCTGTGACAGATTTTTATAATGAATTAACTGATGATATAGGGTTTTTAGATTAGTCTTTCTGCATTTTAATTTCCTGTGTCTTGTTTAGATTAATTGACAATTTTATTTCTTTTAACCTTTATGTAACCTGTACTTGTACTTATTAACCAGGCAGGTCAGTTATAAACTGACCAGCACTTACAGTGATGGCCTCAGAAAAAGTCTCATAAAGGAAAAGGTATAAGGAGAATTTCAAAAAAGATAAAATTGAATAAATAATTTTACAGATGGACATGCAGTACATTACAGCAGGATGGAGTATGAGACTAGATTCAAGAATCAAAAGCAGACAAACTGGCTTTAAATCCTGTAGGACTATATATTTTTTTATATATCTTAATTTACCTTAATGAGCACAATGTCCATTCAGTCCTACTCCACATTATTACAGGTACAAACATTCCCACCTGAGAGAGGAGACAGGTAAAAAAAAGGGGATTTTTAAGTGTTGAGACACAGGTGTTCCAAATGTTTTGTACACTCAGTATATTTGCAGTTGCATTTTTCCCCTCTGTTCTCCATGGGGACTGTGTTTTTCTGTCCCATTATGTTAGCACTGGGCGAGGAAAGCCCATTGCTGCTGACATAATGTAATTTCACTGTGTACCCCAACTTGTAGAAATAGCTGAAACATGTTTTTCCTCAGTGTGTGCACAACATGTTCTCTTTGTGTGTGTGTGTGTGTGTGTGTGTGTCTGCGCGTGTGCATGCGTGCGTGCGTGCGTGTGTGTGAGAGCTAGAAATGCTCTTTCTCTGCTTCTTGGCCCGCCACTGTCACTGCCTCGTAGTTGTTATTTTTATCTATGGGACTATGGATTGGTCTCCTGGTCTTTCTGTTCTGACAAATTTGGGGAAAATGATTATTTTCTGAAGATCTGTGTGATCAAAACCTTGTTCAATAAATTGCACCTTTTGAGAGCAACGTTGATGGCGGACACCCTCCTATTTACATCTTTTGTCATATTCGATGTCCTACACCTAATGAAACTGGATGTGCACATTCTGCTCTCTTTTTATTTGAATGATGCATGGGGGGGGGGCATTACAGATGAAAACACAGTGACATATTTGTCAGGGGAGGGGATCTGTATCATTTGTTGGGAACATGTTTGCTGCCTTGTTTTCTTTCTTTTTTTTTCCCTTTTTGTTTGTGTGTGTGTGTGTGTGTGTGTTTTTGTGTATGTGTGTAGATGTTTCTGACTTCATTACTCTGCATGTTTGCCTACTTACAATTGTGGGAATCCATACCCCTGCCTTTGTGTGTGTGTGTGTGTGTGTGTGTGTGTGTGTGTGTGTGTGAACTCGCTGGGAGCTGTCTCGGGTTCTTGGTCACAGTGTGTTTCTCATGCTGGCCTCCTGTCACATGGGATTATGATCAGAGTCACAGAGCCAAGGGACACATACACGCACACACATTCACATACACACATGTGCACATGCACACACACACACATTCACACAAACACCAAAACCAACTGAGAGGCAGAGATAGAGGCAATGGTGACCAAGAGGCAAAGACAGCTTCCAGCCAACACAAACACACACACACACACACACACACACACACACACACACACACACACACAAGTGGAAACTCCAATACATCTATGCAGGGACACATGGACAACCCAACAAATGTAGACACATTCAGACACATACACACCTACTCACAAGGGACCAGTTGATAACAGTAAACACAAACACACACTCAGATACATGCATATATACACACACACACACACGCACACACACACACACACACACACACACAGGAAAGTCACACCATACCTGTCTCTCTCTCATCTTGTCTCTGTCTATATCTCTGTCATTCTCTTTCTCACCAGCACGTGCATGCAGTCACACATGCACATGGCAATGAAGGTAAAGGTAACACTCACACACACACACACACACACACACACACACAGAGACACACAGAGACACAGAGACTTAGTGTAGAAACACACACATACTGTACATGCACGTGTACACAAACACTACGGTATGCAGACCAATGAATGTAGGCAGACACACAAACTCACAGGAGGTATATTTTCTAACTGAATATTTTACAACATTTACACCCATATCAGCTCCAACCCGGCAGACCAGAAAATGATTTCCTTTAAGTAGTGTAGGTGTTCTAGTTAGAATTAGCAGAAGATTCATTACCATAACTTCATGTGTCCTTGTTCACCTACAAGGCTCAGTTATGTTCATGTGAGCCTAGGCAACATCATGGGTTGTGTTGTTAATCAGAGCTCTGTTCTGTGTTTTATTTGTGATTTTATTATTATATATAGACATATATCATGTTTTAGTTAGGGAATGGGAATTGAACATGGGATTGAAGCCAAATGCTGCTTAATTTTAGCTGGGGCTTGTAAGTTTGTCTGCTTTACTAGCCACTTTGACAGGTGACCAGCCATCATTTGGTAAAACGGAGACAAAAACAGTGTCTGCTGAATTTTGTCTATCAGCCACTGTGGCCTGTGGGGAAGGATAGTCTCCTGCCCTTTCTTAGACGTAGTGTTTCCCTAGGATTTATTCACGCTAGGGCTGCACGATATATCGTTTCAGCATCGTCATCGCGATGTGCGCATGCGCATGCGCAATAGTCGCATCGCAGGACGTGCGATGTCAAGTAAGGCAAATTAACTCAAACACGTCATGCTACAACTTTTTTGCTGCTTGATACAAAAGGAAAACTTGCACGGTTCTCATTTTCCATGACTAATCTACAAGAGAAGTCTGTCTGATATAACATAATTTACTCCGATTTCAGGGTTTGTTATAAGAGTAGCGTATGTTACCTTTCCAGCTTTCGCGGCTCCGAACCGTAGTTGGGAAGCCTCTGGTATTGTGCTAGCCTACTTTAGCTTAGCCTGGCTCGTAGCTGGTAACAAGCTTTTTACTAAGAGTCCAGACCAACTCTGCAGTGGAGAACTGGCACTTTATTTCGGTACAGCAGTGAACGTAATGCACGGCCTCTCGGTGACGTTCTAAGCTCTTTTCCCGCTAACTATGTGGTAACTTTACTCACTTAGCATCCTGCAACTCACTCTGGCTGTGGCTAAAAACACACTCACTTCCTACTACATCACCCGCACAGGTTACCCACAAGGCCACCTTCTTAAAGGGGCAAGGCTTGATAGAGCGATTCAAGTCATTTGGTGAAAATTACTGTATTTTTTCATATCGCAATATATATCGCAGAAAAAAAAAATATTGCAATGGCAGTTTTTTCCAATATCGTGCAGCCCTAATTCATGCTTCCATGTTTATTCATTCATGTTCAATTCATTTTTTCCCCCTTGTATAATTTGCCTTGTCAGTTTAAATGCTTTGCCCTTTTGTTGGTTTATAATTAAAGGGGAAACACAATGGACTTCAGTTGACAGGAAACACAGGCCTTCTACAAAGACTCACTGTGACATTTTCCAGCCCCGACTAAACCCCGTGACTAAGACTGGTCTGCTTTCCAATGATTTCTATCACCGTGTTGCACAATATGCTCTTTTGTCCTTTTCCTTTGATTTGGATGAATCAGGCTGGCGATAATTTGATTTTGAGTTTGTGTAGCTGCACCGTAACGATCAATCACCTATTGTTTATTATGAAAATTACTCATTATGAAAAACTGTGAGAGAGAGGTAATCGGAGAGAGAGAGGAAACAGAACAGCTTAGAGATAAATCTGTGTAGATAGAAAGCAGAAGAAGAGAGAGGGGAAGAGAGAGAGTCATTCTATCTAGTTTGTGTGTGAACTGACAAGGCAGCAGTACTAATGATAAGGTCAGAGTGAATTTGAGGGAAAATGTCACCATTTTCCCATGTTGGTCTCTGTGGACTCCTCCTGTGAAGGACACAGATGACCTATCAACACCAACCGCTGGGTTACACACAGGGCAGCAAATAGACTTTTTCATCTACAATCTACGGTCACTGGTGGATTTCAAAATACAACAGCCACTTTTGCTACCAAACAAAATGCTTTTTACATGAAGCAGAATGCTTTCTAGCAAAAGAAAGCCTGGCTGATAGACTAGGCAGCTTACCAACCACAGCCAAAATTCACCTTTATTTGGGTATATACTGATGTTAACATTGTTGAATTGTAACTGGTTCATGACCATTGAGGTATGCCACTCCTCTCCCTTCTATACTTCTGGTTTCTTTCTTCTGTATAATGTCTGATCAATTAGAAACACATACAGGAGTAGGAGTAGAAACTTCACTTCAACTTTACATCAACTTTCTTCATAGGAGTAAAGAGTAGAAACTTCATCCAAATAATCTTAATGTTGCACTTGGCAACTTCACAGTTTGGCAGCCCCAGTAGAAGTAAGGCATAACTGTTTGAATTTATGAAAGTTTGAAGGACTTAATTTACCAGAAATCATGTAAAGTGACATCAGTAAATAGCACTTGTCTGACCTACATTATTTCCTCTTAGTGACTGGTAGGGTTGGCATTGGCGGCAAAAATCTCTTTGCAGCAGGATCAGCCCTCGTTGAATCCAGCATTCTCTGGACAGATCACTCGTTTGCTGCTGTTTAGACTGTTTTCTGTTTTGCTCTTCAGTTTTAATTTGCCACCTCCTGTGCACTGAGAAGATTTCCCTCCAGTTTCCATACCAGACACCTAAACTTCATTTGGACAATTGGTGTCTCAATCAGGGGGATGGGACGCTCTTCTCTGTTGTAACCTCAATTTGTGATTTTATCTGACAAGACAGGTGTATTTTTACAAATCTTGCCTTGTGCAGCTTTAAAAAAATGTTTTTGGGGGGCAGGACATTTGACCATCTGTATTGCTTGGCATTAATTAAATCTGTGGAACCACATAAAACCCAGTTTATAGTCATTTATAGTATGTTGCAAATGATTGGTGAAACTATTCCAACTGCAGGCAACTGCATAATAAAGCCATAAGGTTTGCATGGATGGAGGTAGTTGAGAAAGTCATGGAGAGAGGAAAAATGGGAAAGGTGGAAGATAGTTATGGAGATGGTGAGAAAAAAAGATGACTGACAGTTGAGAGAGGGAGAGAGAGTATTGAAAGAAGAAAGGAGAGAGAAGTGAGAGGACGTATACACACAAAAACACACAGAGACAGAGCACAATGACAAGTTGAGCTCACAACAATCTTCCATGTCACTGAACTGAACTGAAGCTTATAGGCCAACACTCAGTGAGCTCCACATTTAGACACCCTGTCATAGAATCAATCTACACCGCCTTGGTGTCAGTGATCTATAGACAGAGAAAGAGATACATACTGATAGAGAGAAAAAGAGAGTGAGAGAGACAAGTGAGCATTAGCAAGAGAGAGAGATAAGAGACAGGGTGTAACTTTCTTGGGTATTGCTGTATAATAAACCTTGACAGAAAGCTTTCATCTACCCAGAGTTAACAAAGATTGTGTGTGTGTGTGTGTGTGTGTGTGTGTGTGTGTGTGTGAGAGAGTCTCAGGTGTGTCTGTGTGTTGATGTGTAGCTGTACCAGGATGGTAGATCAGAGTGAGGAGTGAGTCAGCTTCAGAGCCACAGGGTGCTGATGGCATTGCTGCACTCTCTTCAAATCTACAAATAGACTTAAGCACATCCAGCCAAAACACTCATCACTCAAATCAGATATTGTATTGTGCAAACTGAAAACAGAACAAAATATGCATTCCAACTTCTGTTCACCCACCATGCAGTCACACCGCAAGAAACTCCAAACACTATAGCTCCTCCCTGTGACCGGAGACACGTCAACCTTTGTTAGTGAGACAGTGTTGTCCACAGCTGAAATATCAGTTGATATCACTTGTCAACAGCCTGTCATGCACTAGTGGTGTATACTGTACTTCTAGCTCAGTGGCTAAAGCATGGGGGCAGCATGGTGGCCTAATGGTAAGGGAGACTGTCCTTCAACCAGAGGATCCAGGCTCAATCATGTCAGCAAACATCTAAACTGCTGAAGTCTCCTTGAGCAAGCTGAATCCCTCCCCACTCCATGGGCGCTGTTATGTAGCTGACCCTGCACTCTGAGCTCCCTGGAGTAGGGCCAGGGAAATGAGAATTGCCCTGCAGAAATCAATAAAATATCACATTATTATCATTCATTGTGCTCTAATACTGCCAGGGTTAGGGGTGCAATTCCATCAAGGCTACCCATGCTAACCTATGCATTCCCGAGCACAAACAGAGAGAGAGAGAGAGAGTTAGCAGCAGCTACATGCATTTAACACCCCCCAACACTAGTGTACAGTCTCTGCTATGGATTTGTATTAGATGTAAGGGGTCAATATTGTGTGGATATACACTAATTGTAAGTGAAATGGATAGGTTCATTTTTTTCCTCATGTCTCGGTTAGTTGAACTTGTGTGTATAGTGTGAAATGGAAGTGCAAGAACTTGTATGTCTGTGTGTGTGTGTGTGAGCGTGACTGAGGAGTCTCTGTTAGTCACAGGTTTTTTAGGTGTGTGTGTGCATGTGCTTACGTGTGTATGTGTCTCATGTTGTGTCATGTTGTGCTGAAGCTGAGAGAGATAGTGGGCGGAAAAAGAGGCATTTTTCCTAACAGCCTGTATGTGTGTGTATGTGTGTAACATACCTTTTTTTCCTCAACTACAACCTACGAGCACAACATCGCAGAATTTGGTCGTGGTTTTACAATCTGATGCATGAAATATATGGCATTTTTTCGTGCTCATATTGCATTAGCATTTATATAAAGCATTAATTTAGTTAAACACAGTGTTGAAACCTCTTGTCACCATTGTAATGATGCTCCCTCTCTGTGTCGGTCTGTTTCTATGAGTTGCATCATAGAAGGCTGGCACTGGAAAGAAATTAGGGAAGAGACCGAAATAGTACGAGAGATGGAGCGAGAGGGAGAGAGCAGAGTACAGTATCAGTCATAGCAAGATGGTGAAAGAGAGTGAGCCAAGTACAGTATCGCTCATAGGAATGGAGTGGAAACACATAGAGAGAGAGAGACAAAAGGGAATGTAGAGACGTTCAGAAAGAGAAAATGAGTGGGAGTCGGGTCCTGCGGAAAGCCCTGCTATAAAAGATTGATGCGTAGAGGTTGGATTGAGTGGCGCCGCAGGGGAGAGCAGAACAGAGAGGAGAGGAGAGAGGCAGGGTGGGGAGTTTCATTAGCAGGGAGACCAGTGATTGAGCACTGGATAGATTGGATACAAACAGAGACAGAGAGGAAGAGATGAGTGAGAAAGAGAGGGTGGGAGAGAGAGAGAATGATGGCTTTCACATGTTTCAGGAAAAGAGGAGACAGATCGATAAAGACAGAGAGGAAGGGGGGAAAGGTGAGAAGAAGAGGGAGAAAGGGTGTGAGGAAATGGAGTGAGAGAGAGAGCGAGAGGCTGTTAGGCTTATGGTGTGAGATGGAGTCTAAGTGTGACTGTGTGATTGTGTAAGAGTGAGCATGTTGAGACGAGGAGCATGTAGAAGAAAAAAGAAAAAGAAAAAACACTTCATAGATTGGTTCAGTTCCAAGAAACAGCCTGTGGTAAAGGTACAAAGTGATGGGAGATGTTTATCTGAAGCCACATCGGACAGCATGCTGCTCTCCACTCCACTTGTTAGGCACATTTCAGTTGCTCAGCATGTGCAGGGGAGCTTTAATGGATTCAGCGTGGCTTTGGTCCCTCTTACCTGCTAGAGGGCAAGGCTAATGCTGATCACTACTAATGTGATAATGTTTAGTGGCTGACAGAAAAATGCCTATGACACCATCAGACTGCATGGAAATAGTTTCCATCTGTTCTGTCTGTTCATGTTTTCTATCTCTAGTTTTGTTTTGTTTTTATTTAACCTTTGTTTATCCATTTGAAGTCTCATTGAGATTTAAAAATCTCTTTTGCAAGAGAGACCTGGCCAAGACAGCAGCAATTAAACATACATAAAGTACAACAAAGAAATGAACTTACAAAAACATAAAACTGTATCATGTCAAATACAAATTAAAATCAAGTGCAATAAAATTTGGATTGGGGGTAAAAGAACCAACAATTTAGATACAGCTCAATTCAGTGGGTTCATACAGTTGCATTGTCCTTAATCTTAAGAGCTCATAACTACAATCTCAGCAAACTACAAAAAAGGAAAATGTGTACCTTTGCAGAAATTACCTTTCCACGGTGTAATTTAAGTAGAACACAGGGCCTCTTGATATGTTTGAAAACATTACTAATTCAGAACAGCAATATTGAACTGCCCCACGGCCATGAAGCATTATTGCTCTGTGGTCCACTTATTCTTTACCAATTGTGATTGAAACAGGAGCCAATAAGTACCATACACATTAGGACCTAATGGTTAGTTTAATAGGATATTTCATCATTTGTTCAGAAACTACATCACTTCCCCTCTTTCCCCTGAGTAATATCTCCTGTTGCATATCTTGATCCTCTACTTGCTCTAACCTGCTCTTATTTTTTAATGTAGGTGATCTAGGAATTGAACCTTATTGCATATATTGCCTAAAATGTAAATGTAATTAACTCTTTTTTGTTTTTACCCTGATATACTGTAACTTAGACAGTCAACCGCCACCATTAGCTTGCCCTGATAATCCATCGTCACCTTTGGCGTTCAGACTTTTTGTCCTGACTCTTGGCATCTTTCTGTCATAATTGAAAATTTATCAGATTAACTATTGAAAATTGAACAAGAACACAGAAAAGAAAACATTGTCAGTGTCACCTCCACTTAGATTGTACATGTGTTTCTTTTTGGATTATGCTTTCAAACTGGAAGTAAGACTACGGATGGCAAGGAAAGTCAGTTGACCAGTGGTTGACTGTTCATGGTTCACAAACTTATGATTTCAGGTTTTGAGAAAATGTTACTATAGTTTGTTTTCACTCACCATAGTCAATTCATCATCAGCAGAAATTACATGTGGAGTCCCACAAGGATCACTTTTAGGCCCCATCTTTATCTCCATGTACATTCTTCCACTTGAACACATTTTCTGCAAACATCCAATTTCAACTATAACACAGTTGTATTTGCCAGGAAAACCTAGTGATCTTGAAAGTTTACCCACTCCATAAATTGCCTTGCAAATATAAAGTGCTGAAGATCGCAGATTTTTCTCCAACTTCTACATTTGCATTAGGTTCTCTGTCCACCAAAGTAATGCCAGTTGTAAGAAATTCAGGTGACATTTTTGATGCAAATTTGATTTTTGTCAAACAGGTTAACAGTGTTGTGCAACTACCATATAAACACTAATCTGAAAAGCACACTTAATTTATCAGTTCATATTTAAATATATTTATGTACTTGTGCAGAATGTTGATTTGTGCCAGTTATAATTCTCCTCTCCTCACTGCTCCTCTACACAGACAATTAATGGGATCTTGTCACTTTGTCACTTTTAGGCACTGTTGATTGAAAACGTGCATAAGCATGCTGAAAATTGAGTATTTTATGAAAGTGAAATGTTGCTGTAATATTTGGTAATGCTGGGAATGCTGTGAACATTACTTTTCCACAGAACAGGTTCAGAAGACTAGCCTTTCTAGCGTTACAGTCCAACTTCTAACAATTTGCCCCTTGTCTCTTCTTCCCCCTCTTCCCCACACCTCCGCCTTCTCTCAGGATATCCCGAGCCGCATCGGTCCTGCTCTCGGACCCCTGTTTCCAGCTTCACTCCATCCAGCACCTGTTAGGAGAGGGAGGAGAGTCATCTGCCTCTACAGCAGTGGCGACCAGCATACCTCCAGTAGTAGGACCCTTGGGGCCCGCCGTGAACCCCCCCATCCCGTCAGCCCCTGGCACCACGGCCCCCGCAGACCGCAAACACTTCTCCCTGCATGCCTGTGAGTGAGACAGAATGGTGGATGTGGGATTTCACAGGGATCCTACACAGGTCCAGAAAGTCTAAAAGATGAAACGTATCAAAAAAGTTTTGGAAATGTCATGGATTATTATTATTATTTTTTTAAGCTTGCATGCTGCTCGATCTAGTTACCTTTCAAAGAATATTAAGCCTGTCTTGATATGACAGATATCTCATGGAAAGTACACTAAATGTCATGAAATAGTCATTGAAAAGTGAAAATTTGAAGCTGTGCAGGAATACATGGTTACCACTAAATTCAGATACTTTTCCAGTTTATTGGAGACTGATATGTGACTCAAAGTTAAAGGTTATTCAGGCTGGCAGTGTTATAGGGACCCAAAGGCTACAGTGATTTTGATTTTGAGGTTCAGGTTTTAGAATTGGGCAAAGAGGAAACTTTGAAAATGTGGGTAAAGCTTGGAATCTGTGGAATCCATTTGCGGCTGTTAAATACACTTGTCTTAGAGGACATATGAGGACAGCGACAGAGCTTACAATCAATAAATTCTAAAACATTTAGTGTCTCCATTGAAAGTGAATCAGTTGGAAGTTGGGCTAAATCCACGCCTTGGAAACGGGCCCGTTGTGTTCTTAATGCGATTGAGGCTTCACTTTAATTCTATTTAGGGCTGCAGTGGCATTTATCAAAGGCGCAGTGCTTTCCTTGCACACGAGAAATGGACTTGTGCACGTGCACTCACGTATACACACACACACACACTCACACGCACAAACATTGGGAGTGAAAGGCGTTTTATGGTATGTTTTTTTTCCAGGATGGTGGAGAAGCACCTGTATAAATAATGCACATGACGTGCGTACAGGAGCTTCATAGGTGCTTGCACACACGGTTCTCACATCTTGGCGGTGTCCTGCAGAAATTGCATGTCCAACTTTGCCTTTCTTTTTGTCTCTCAATTTAGAGAAATGTTAGATTACTTGTTTTGTGGTAACTAGTAACTCAACATCTTAGTTTTTCAATTCTTTAATAAAATAAAGTTTGCACACCTGACAATTTCAGTCATTGGTGCTAGGATATTTTAGTTTTTCAGTTCTTGTAATCCATTATTAGTTACTTTTTAAAAATTATAATGTTATTTTTTTCTTTAATATTGTTTCATTTATAGTGCAAATTTAAAACTAGGTAAAAGTGAAAATCTTGCCACATTTCATGCAGAAAACATGCTGCCAATTAAAAAAAAAGCAAAAAAAACAGACTGACAAACAAAATGATTGACAACATATTGCTACAGAAAGTTTCTGAAGTGGGTAAGGCAAAACTACTTAATTTTAATAAAAAGTAAATCTAGCTAATTTGTAATGTGAGTAATAAAGTATTGTAACTAATTACTTTTAAAAGTACCTCTCCCCAACACTGCCCCCCACCCACTCATCCACACACACACACAGTTCACACAGACATTGTAGAGACAGACGGAGAGATAGACCGAGACAAAGTTCTAGATTGAGAGAGACAGAGATCCATGAAGAGAGCCTGAACCAGACGGACAGAGTCAGAGGGAAACGCTAAGAGACGTTCAGAAAACGAGAGCCACTGACAGAGAGAGCTTGAAACAGACAGAGACAGACAGTGAGACAGACAGTCAGCGGCAAGGTGAGAAACAAGTAGACGGCTGAGGAGATGAAGAGAGATCCATACATCGACCAACAGTAATTTTATGTAAAAGTATGCAGACATATGCGATAGGGAAACGGCTAGATTGATTCAGGGCCATCGCTCTCTAGACGCCCTAATTGGGATTTTATTTTAGGAAACCTCAATCTTGCATTATCGCTATTGAATATTCAGAATGAATTACCTGTTAGTAATAGCATTATCTGTCAGTTAAAATATTGATATGGTCAATATTTATGTGCATACATCTGTCTGTGCCTGTAGGCCTGTATGCTAATGTCTGTGTGTGCACATGTGCTGCAGGTTATTATTTGGGATATTTCATCGACGGTCATTTGTGTGTTTGGAGGAGTTATTTGGTTTCTGTGTCCGTGTCTGTTACTGCGAGTCTTTGTGTGTCAGCTCTACACTCGACGTTGACACGGCCAGAGCGGAAAGCTAGGCGCCCGGGACTCGATCTGTCGCCACGGGAGACGGCCTGGTCACCACGGCTTCCATCCTCTGTTGCCATGGGAACACAAGCCGTTTCCATGGCCACGTTGCGGAGCATCATCTGGAGGATTTGCGTTGTCTCTCCCTCCCTCTCCATCAGTGTGTGTGTTTGTGTGGATTAAAGGGATATCAAGGATTCTGTGGGGATCGTGCTGTGCGGATTCGTAATGCTTTGTCAGTTTTTTCCCTTGTGTTGAAAATTCACTGGATTTTAGCCTTAGCTTGCTTAGGCTGTTCCTGATCTGACGTCACAGGGTAGCGTTGTGGTACTCTGGTCCTGGGACATAAGAATAACATATGAATGAGTGAATGAACAAATCAGTTTGTAAAATTAGGTGCCATTACACTTTGAAAGTGCGGCGCACACACCTGTTTTAGCGTGCTTAGGTGTCAGATGGGTGGGTCTTATTCAAATGTGCAAGATTGTACTCAGCAAAGAAAGTTCAATATTCAGTTTGACCTCAGGGCAGATATTAGATATTAAATTAAAAACTTCAATTTGGTTGGATGGCAGTTTGTCACATGGAACAATACAATGAGTACCAGAAAGTTTAGACGGTGAATATAAGTGAATATAGTATACTTTTGTGTGATTGACAACTTACCTGATCATATGATAATCCTGATTTTTTTTTGCTAGATATTGTGATTACGATTACAAGCATTGCTGATTTTGGGAACAAAATAATTTTATTGTACCGTCTTATTTCAGTATCTTGCATATTTCCAACCACAACTGTTGTTCAAAGCAAAATGAAATGGCCAAATTTTATGATTATTAGGGTGGAAACTAAAATCATGAGGATGCACAGTTAGACATAACAACATTACAAATTAATCAAGGCTAGTGATTTTTGATTAGTAATAAGTAAACCACTCTTAACAGATTATGTTGATATCTCTTAAGGCTATAGTTAAATGTTATCAACCTCACATTACAACTCCATTCACAAGAATCTTTAACATACATAATGTCTTTATCAAAAACACTATACAGTATCATGACTGTATATGACTGTATACATTTATACAATGGTTGGGCCCAATGAGAATCAAACCCCTAAGCCTGGCAGTTTATGGCGTAAACAGACTCCAGCACTCAGCATGCTGTGCCACATATTGTTATGGCAGACGTCTCTTATTCTGTGTCTGAAGAAACAGAGTCGCTATAGGCTTTCCTTTCTGCATGTGGAAGTCCTCCAGGTTAATTAGCCAGTGTTGGATGTCTGCCAGTGAATGATATTGTGCTTTGATCCGATTAAGAGGAGACACAGGTTCAGACGCTCGATATTGTTCCCATTACACACTCAACAGAGTTAATATCTGAGCTTTTCCTTTTATCTGTGTGTGTGTGGTGTGTGTGTGTGTGTGTGTGTGTGTGTGTGTGTGTGTGTGTGTGTATGTATGTGGGTGTGCTTTGAATATCCTACATATTTTTCCATCAAACAGTGAACACAATTAACCAGTTAATTGGAGTTTGCTTCCTAAATTTGAGCGTGCATGCATATGTGTTCCATCTGTATTAATCTGTGTTCATTTATGTCTCGAGGCCTTGCCCCCAATTCCCCAGCTGATGCCACTGAAATTCTTGTGAATGACACTAGCTTTAGGGTTGCAGTCATTTTGGTCATAGCCTGAGTGTGTGTATGTGTTTATGTATGTAAGTGTGTTGGGCTTGTCTGGGTCTTGTGCCTGTGGTTCTTGTCATCTTTGACATGTTGTGCCAAGGGTTTTTATCATTTGACATCCCTTCCCAGCTACTTGTCTGTGCCCTTTCCTCCCTCCTGCGTTTGTCATTTGATGTCTTTGTCCTTTTGCTCTGTTGCCATGAGACTAGACAGTCTGTTATAGTCTCTTATATAGGAACCATGCTTCTGTCTAAGTGTGTGTTCTGTTCTGGTATATTTTGGTCTCATCAATTTTTCTCATCTCTTCTCTCTTCTCTTCTTACCCATTTGCTTATCTATCCTATCCTCTTCTTTTTTTTTTTGCTCACCATAATAATAAACCATAATACCACTGCTCTCGCCTATCTACTCATTTACCCCTCTCTTCTCTTCTCTTCTCTTCTCTTCTCTTCTCTTCTCTTCTCTTCTCTTCTCTTCTCTTCTCTTCTCATCCTTTTCTATACTAATCTTTGCAATTCTATGTTTTTTTCCCGTTGTAATCTGATGTGTGCGTGGTTGTTTTTGTAAATGTAAACCATTTCAACACAGGCAACAGCAGTAGTTGTTTCCCCTTGCTGGGTAATGAACGTACAGTACACAGACCATGCAGGTACTGTTAAATTAAAATCAGTGTTAGGCCGAAGCATGCTGTGCCTCGCGTTCTCCCGACAGGCGTCTCTTATTCTGTGTTTGAAGAAAGCTGTTGGTATCGTGACATAATGTCAGAATAATAATGCACCGCAGGAAAGGATCCTGCTTATTTGCAAGGATTTGATGGTTTGTGTATGTGGGTGTGTGTTTCAATACGTGTGTATGTGCGCGTATGTGTGTGTTGGTGGAGGCACTCTAATCGCATCAGCCTTGAATGCATTATGGATGAGATTCTGAGTTAGTAAGCACAGTGTTTTTTTTAGAAGATAAGGAGAAAGAGAGGCAGTGATAGAAAGAGAGAAAGATTACATGCACACGCCCAGTAGAAAGAGGAGGCAGGTGGCCTTGATGGTAGTTTCCCCCCCCACCCTCTCTCTCTCTCTCTCTCTCTCTCTCTCTCTCTCTCGCTATAGGGACATTCTCCCTCTAAGGAGCCTCTAGCCATTAAATGTCCTTCTCCAGCCCTCCCCTCTGTACATACAATATGGATCCATACATAATAATGGGGTCTATGGGTCTATTTTATGTACCTCTTTCAGATGATAATAGACATGATGGGTGGTGTTTCTTTTTTCTTCTCCATGCAATATTCAGATGGTTCATTGACCTGAGTAAAGGCTAAGAATCAGGCAAAACTGGAATGCATGGTAAAAATCAGTGGTTCTCAACTCCGAGCCTCAGGACCCAGAGTGATGCAGGTTTTCTATTTTGCCAGGTTGTTTTCATTCTAGCTGTCCAATCGGTGGCTATTTAGACCTGAGACGACAGTTGAATGCAATTAACTACCTGGCAGAATAGAAAACCAACAGTACTCTTGGCCCCCAAGGACCGGAGTTGAGAACCATTGGTATAGATCTTTGGTAAAAATGACGAGACACTAGAAAACTTCAGCAAAATTCAGCCACCGCTAACGACTAAGGAATGGCAGTCATTGAAGCAATCCTGTCATAATCCATGGGTAAATAAATCAATCATAAATCAATCATCTTCTGCTGAATGTGAAGAGCAGATGTCACAGTTACACTTTGGACCCCAGTTCATTTAGTAGTAGCTAAATGAAATAGCTGGTATGAGAATGGTTATTTCCAAAAAAGCCACTGCATACGCCCTTTGGTGAACACTTTATCCAAGTCGCCTTACAGAACCATGAGTATGTACATTTCTTGCTAAACCCACTGAGCTGTACCAGACTACAGCCTCGTATTTCAGTCTTACCAGGTTCTCCTGAGGAACAATCTGAATATCACATGAAGAAAAACAAGGATTGTCCTTCAAGTTATAATGAACAATTCATAGATGCAGACTTTGTTCTTGAATTTTGACTCTGGATTTATCACATCCTAAATCCCAGTTAAATTATTCAAGATTTTTTTTTTTTATCAACACGTTTTGCATTTGTACAGAATATTCAATGTATTGAAGAATCTGAAGAACTAAGGTACTTTCCAATTCAAATTCCTGATTCCCATTCTCTTTGTTACTATAGCATGCTCCTATAGATGTAGCCTTTGTAGATGTCCCACTTTTTGCAGCATGCTTCCTGCAATACGTCTGCTGTTGGAGAGAATGCCCAAGAAGAATAGTTTAGAAAATGAAGGTTTTGCTTGCTTTGTAACCATCAGATGGTCCATGTGGTCTGGTAGCTAATGGGTTGAGAGACAGTAGAATTTAGTTTTACAAAATACTAATCTGGTTCTACTGTATAACTTTGAAGGAAAGATTGTCCGCAGACCTAATGCAACATAGGTGCAGGATAAATGCACAAAACAGGACCCCTACTATGGCTAATAACAGTGTATATCCTAATCCTCAGAGATTGACCGAGGGAACTATAGGAGTAGGTGTTGGTGTTAATGAATGGGTATCTGTAGCGTGGGAAAACAAATGACCTCTATACAGATACAGCACACACATGGGTGCCACAGACACAGACACACACACACACACACACACACACACACAAGCACACCCAGTGTTTTGAAAATCCAATCAGTTTGGTCATGGCCTAGTATGATCATACAAAATGACAGGGAAAGTAGAAAGAGAGGCAAAATGTGTTAATGCTGGAGGTGGTTTGTTGGAAATACAATCAAAGACTGATTCCATAAGATTTCAATGAAGTAAATGTAGTGCATGTGTTTATCTGACATTGAATTTCTTTACATTCAGTGGAAATTTCACAGTACATTTGAGCTCACTGATTCCCTGTGGAGGGGTCAAAGCCAGCAGGCAGGTAACAAGCCTACACACAACATGAAACACCACCTTTGTTTTGTGAGAACAGCACCACCATTCCCTAATGTATGAATGCCCCCCATCCATTTCACATGAAGAACTATTTCATGTCTTCGTCATATGAATGTTAGTCATACCGGTTTTAAGGCGCTAGAAGGGCAGTGTGAATATGTTAACTATTCTCAATCATCAATTGAATGGGTGGCAAACACTGCTTTCAGGATTATTCTCAAGTCATTTATGTTTTTAATAGATAACATCCAGTGGAGAGTGATGGAAAAGAGGGAGAGAATCACATGCAACCAATAGGTCATGAGCCAGACTCAAACCTGTGTTACATACAGAATATTATTTATATAGATGATGATGGATGATGTCTTGATAGATGGCTTTGCTACAGAGGATTTGAGTAGATATCTGTTGTAATAGGTGTTAGTCACCCTCCACACCACAAAGCCAGTGGTTGTATTTTTATTTCCTCGTCCTTCTCATCTGTGTTTCTTTACTAAAACACATTTCACACATGACAAACAGTTTAATGTTGACCGCTAAGCAGATTCACTGGTCAGCTGGGGTTCAAGTGCCTTGCTCAAGGGCACCATGACGGAAGTTGTTGAGGGAGGGGAGAGGGTTTCTCATACACTTTACACACCCAGATTTTTCAGTTTGATTTTTTTTTTTTTTTTTTACTTTTTAATTTTCTCATCCCAAAAATGACCCTTCCCTTATGGGAACACCTCTAAGACACTATCAAATCTCACTTTTTTTTTGGGTAATTCACATTTTTTCCAAACTGTCAGTGTACCTCAGTCAAATTGCTTTGTACACAAAATAATGAAGAAAGAAAAAGTATGTTTTTGTCACTGCATTTGACAGCACAGTAACTTAGGAACTGGAAACATTAAAAATGATAGATAGCTAAAAGAAAACAAAGCATCAATTGAAGGCAGCCTTCGTTCTCCTGCTGGAGTTCTCATAAAGAACTGATTTTGCAAATACATCATTCATGTTCAGTGAATCACTTCTGTGTATTATTAAGCCTCGACATTTCAAACCCTGCCTTCTGGGGGAAAAAAAAAAAAAAACATGAATATGAAGGTCATGGTGGAAAGGGCATCACACAAATGAAATTCATTTTCAGTTAGCTGAAGTTGGCAATAGTTACAGAGGCGTTGTTCATCAATACTTGTGTCTTGACTCTTTCGGTTGTCGTCATGGATATTTGATCATCTTTCCCATCCCTGTCCTCTTGTAGTCTAAATACCATATGATATTAAAAATGTCTTAGAAGGTTAGAGGACCATCTGTATCCACATGATGCATATACATGAGGGGCCTGTTTGTGTAAATATATATATAAATGCTGCCAAAAAATGTGCAGTGCAGTGGGGTAGATGGTTGGTGACACATCAGCATCTGGTTGGACTGTTTCGACTGTTCTCTATGGAGTTACACTTAATGTAATGTTACTTGAAGCAGATTGACATGATGCAGCAACATTCAAAATGCCTTGAGCAAATTGAAATAACGACCACTTTGCACTTCGATAAAGCTTGACAACAAAGTTATTGTGATAGCTTTTCGATGTCTGCCACACACGATGTGCTGATTGATTATATGTAACTTATATATTATTGGCATCTGAGAGAAATATAATGTCTCCAAAATGTCTATTTTCAGGAACTGAGAAAAATGGTGAAATATTATCAACAACAGTTTGGCTTAGACCAAAAGCCACCAAGCATTTTGTTTCTGTTGGAGACAAGGTCAGCTCTCAATCACAGAAAAAAACCCACATTTCTACAAGACACAGTCGATATGTACTGTATGTCAGAGTCACTTTTTCAAAGCAAACTACAATTTAAGTACAAGAATTTGTCTTGGAGAGATTGGTGCATGTATTTTGGTAATTTAGCATTTCAAAGTGCATACTGAAACATGTTATACGGTCAACAGGACATTACATAGTAAAAGACATACAATGTATAGTAGACATATTAGACTACATATGTAAATTAAATATTGCATACATACAGTATTGTGGCAGCCTCTCATTGACTGTCTCATTCCTGCCCAAGGCAATCTAAATTCTTGCCCACAGTACAGATGGCCAGATGGGAGAGCAGCCTTTATTCCCATGAACTTGGGCACAACAGATGCATTTGCTTGTTGTGCAACGGATGTATTGTCTGTCAAAATATTAGCATAGAGCATTAAATGTTCCTCTTATCCCTGTCCCTAGGTGGGCTAAATATCACTGCATATTACAGATGGTCAGGTGATTTAGGATCCCATCTGTCAGGGTTTAGAGATGACAGATGATGCCAGATGTGCTTGGTGTGAGCCGTGGGAAACTTTAATGGGGAATGAGAAGGTGATGAAAAAGTGGAAACTTTTTAAGGCAATGGAGATGATCGTTATAGTCTTTATCCGTAATGGAAACAGCATAGCATAATGGCATAGATATAGCATAGTGGATGATGGGTGGCTGGATTGATTGATTGATTGATTGATTGATTGATTGATTAATTTATTCATTCATTCCCAATGCCCTGCCAACACTTTTCTGCCAGAAAAAGAAACCTAGAAACACACCCTAAGGTTGCTTCATAGGCTCATATAGAGCACAGATATAAATAATACAGAGGCAGCCATTGTAAATATCCCTAAATATGCCTTTACCCTGCATCCATCCTGCATTATTGCTACAGACAATTTTTTCTCAAATGCGATGCAGTAGGACCAAATTAGCATATTGTAAAACAAAACACTAATGTCTCAACTGTTTTCCTGTAGGTTCCTACAACTGAAAGAAAGCAAAACTTGATTTTTTCTTTTTGCAAACTAAAATCTTTGGGATGGAGCAAAAGTTCAGCAAGCATTCAACACAAAGTGGGATTTCTACACAGGCTTCATGTGTACCTATATCTGACAAGTCAGATTGCTTTGCAGGGACCACCTTTTGTTTAGGTGGCATTTTTTTTACACCGCAGTTGTCCTCAGTTATCAGTTATGGTACACACAACCATCCATTATCACAGGCTATTGTATAGCTTTGAACAGCTTTTAGCTTTGTGCTGGTTGCTGGCAAACACCAAATACCTAGCAGACTGAACAGCATTCTGTTTCAGTTCAAAGGAGCTTTTACTGACATCCAGGGAAAAGAGCCAATCTCTCTCTCTCTGTCTCTCTCTCTCTCTCTTTCTCTCTCTCTCTTCCTTTTTATTTCTCTTCTCTTCCTGCATATGTCTTCAAGTTTAGGTGTCTGCATGCTTGTGTTTCCATCTCTCTCTCAGTTCAATTTAGTTTTTCTCTATTGGCTATGTTTCCAAAGCAGTACAGTACATCAGTTACAGATCAACCTTCCCCCTTGTCAGTATGTCTGTCCGTCTGTCTGTCTGTCTTTCACTTTTGCTTTGTTCATTTCTCTCCCTGTCTTTCTTTGTCTCTCTGCCCCTTTCTGTCTCTCTCCCTCCTTCTAAAAGTAATAATTTCTCTCTCTCTCTCTCTCTCCCTCTCTCCCTTTGTCTCTCCCCCCATATTCCTCCAGACATTGTGTGTAATGGTAGTAATCTCTCCCTTCAGATCAGAATGGCAGCTGTCCAACAAGCCAATATCGCAGCCCAGACTGGGGTGCTACCACTCCGACGCTGAAAGAGGATCTGTCTGATTGGAGGGAGGGAATGGGGGGCAACAATATGGATGGAGGGAGAAAATGGAAGGACAAATCGAAGGCCATCAAATGAGAGGGTGAAAGTTGAGAGAAGAGAGAAGGAGAAATTAAAGGAAAGTGGTAGGGAGAAAAAGTGTAGCAGCAGCGAGAGCACAGGGAGGGAAAGACTTGGTGAGATTCTTTTTATTTTATTTTTTTTAAGCTGTGTTTGGTGAGGAAAGTGTTCTGACCATCTTTCCACAGTGCGCAAGTCCATATTGTAGAAGTCCTGTATATCACTATGTTGATACCTGTCATCTCTGTCTGTCTGTCTGTCTGTCTGTCTGTCTGTCTGTCTGTCTGTCTGTCTGTCTCTCTCTCTCTCTCTCTCTCTCTCTCTCTCTCTCTCTCTCTCTCTCTCTCTCATACAAGAGATACCGTATGGCAAAACTGTTTTCAAAATATCTTTTTTACGTGGTGCATGCATGTATAAAACTGTCACAGTTAACATTTAAGGGATGGGAAATAAAAAAAAAAGAGAGCAAAAGTTGGAAAGGAGGTTGGAGAAGGTTGGTAGTGAGATCAACATGCTTTTCTTTCCACTCGACAGCAATCGTGGAGTCGGAGGAAAAAAAAAGGGGAAGAATAAGAAAGGGAATCTAAGAGTATCACATCCACACTGAGTAAAACTAAATACCTTCTAATAGGGGCAGAAAATGACCTCCGCAAAATGACCACAGATAGCAGCTCTAATATGATATGAAAGCAAATCACATTCACTGTAAATGGCAAGTACAATAAATGCACAGTAATTTCTCTTGGTGGCATTGGGTCAGAAACACATTGACAACTTACTCACACACATGATACAAGGACAACAGGACTTCACCTACACTGCAATAGTACAGTACAAGACATAATATGGACGGTAAACTATACTGTACATATCGCTGTACATTAATCATTCTATAGTTATGTAGAAGATGTCTTCTTAGTGTCCAGTAGTGCATTGGTCTAGTGTATTACAAGGATGTTGCACAGAATAGAATCAGATTCGTAAAATAAAGTGTTGGAGTACCTACAGTCTATTGCTTTGCCTGGAAAATGTCACTGGATATCAATGAAATACTTTCCATTTCACCTTTCCTTCCCTGTGTGCTTTATTTTTAGTCCTCCAGCGGTAACGAGATCCCTGCCTTTCAGCACAGTGTTTCCCAGATGTCATTTGTAGGCTCCCACTCTTACACAAGTCCTGTATCAGCGCTAGGTATCACCTTACATTGTAATGATTACAGAGACAGCAAGAAACGCACATACTGGGTCAGTTTCCCAGATATGGATTTAAGCACGGTGCTGCTGCAGACTGTAACTCTATACTTTTCAGTGGAGGTTTCCTTTGAAAAAGAGGCTTGGCTAATCTTAATTCACAGTTAAGACAAGTTCAGGTGAATAAAAATATAGTCTGTCTGAGTTTTTAGATTATTAATGTTTCAGATCTTATTATCTGATGACTGTATGCTCAGTGTTATGTGCATTCACAGCTCAGGACAGTAAAGGTTGTGCTGCTAGTCTGTTGTCTGTTGTGGTTCTTTGTTTCAACGCTTTATGGTATTTTCTTTACTTTACCAAACAATGAGTCACAAAATGTAAGACGTTTTGACAGAACAAGACTTCAAATCACTTGTATTTTTCCTCCTGTCATAAAGAATCATATTCAGAATAACAACATAGCACACTACACTGCCAGTCTTGAGTAAGTGTCAATATGGCCAAGGTCTCTGTGTTCTTGCCGTTAGTGTTGTCGAGCGATGAAGTGCCCTTCAGTGAAGCGCGTGAGGCTTTGCTTTTTGTCAGGATCAATCTGAATCAGAATTGTAATTCATGAGTCTAAAGGTAATTTTTTAGGGCAAATTTGGGGCTAGCTGCTGGATGCCAGTAGAATAGATTATTCTTTTCTGTTAACAAAACAGACCCATACATAGGCCTATAATACACATGTTATGAAATTGCAGTAGATATCCTTGATAAAATTATTAAATTATTACATTTTCAGTAGAAAAGAGGAGGCCAAGATGACAGTGATGGCAGCAGTATGTTATTTCAACCATTTTCACTCTTGCAACTGTCAAATTTGTTAGTTACTATTGCCCATTGCCCTCTTTGCCCATTGCCCAGTTGCTCATACTCATTGCCAGCAAATCGTAGCCCAAATGTGCCCTAATGATATCTAATGATTTGTATTATTTGTTTTGGCCCACTAATACCTACTAATACCAGATGGGTGGGTTTTGCAACATAAGACAACACAAAAAAGTGACAGAAAATGTTGGTTACAGTTCATATAAGAAAATTATTTGAGAGAAATTATGGGCAAAGGAGAAATGCATACCAACAGAACAAACAAAGTTGTGCACAAGATTTGAGATAAATAAGCTTTTCATGCAAATTAATGGGATATTTTAACTCATGAAACATTAAAACCAAGACTTTACATGTTGCATTCATATTTCCGTTCAGTATATATTTGTCCTTGGTCTGGTGGGTTGCTGCCATAAAAATTATTATATGGTATACTTCATATGCTACTTTATATTAACAAGTATATGTGTGCTTGTGTGTGTTTGTGTTTGTGTGTGTCCAAACAGACACAGACTACATCAGTGAGGAGGAAGAACGGAAGGTGGAGCGGATGTTGGCCTTCCTCACAGAAGAATCCAAGCAGGCCGCTGCCAGCACAGCTGTAAGTCTCACTGCATGTCTCAGGAAACATCGCTGCATAATCTCACTGCCGTCTCCTGATATTTTGATAGCTTTGCTTGAATTGAAACATGATTTGGTTATGTACTGATTGGGTTTCATGACCGTCAGGCCCATTACACCCATTCAGAAATGCGTTGTTACTGTGAAAATTAGGTTATGTTGCTCAATTCCTGAAATACTGACTTTTGTAGAAAGGATTTTTGTCTAATAGCAGCAGTAAATGCAAGTAACCTTTATGCTTTCCTTGACCGATTTACAAATTATAATAGCAGATAATTATGTTTCAGACTTTTTTCTAGTGTGGAGTGGAATTGTTGGTCAATCATTTAATCACTTAATCAGAGCTCAGGCCGGCAGTTCAGAGTATTTTACTACCTCAGAGAAACTGATATTGAAGAGTGCAGCATGTCAGAAAAAGTTGTAAAGCCTTACTCTACACCTCAACCTTAGTACAAGTCAACACACTGAAATCAAAGACATTGAGGTCGGCAGTTTGGACACACTGATCCCGTTGCCCTTGAGGGTGAACCTGTCTGCTGCAGAGCATGATGGGTTTCAGGAGAAACCCATTTCCTCATCCTGTCCCTCCCGCTCCCTCTTCTCTGCAGTGGGAACTTGATCCTTTACTCTTTCCCTTTAGACCACACCACAGAACTAAATTGGCCAGAGAAAGGATTTAGAAAGGATAGTGGGATGGGGTGAGGAAAGAAGGAAGGGAGGGATGGAGGAAGGGAGGGAGGGGCCAAACTAATGATGGTGCATTTGAGGTTGTATAAATCGCTGTATATATTTTTTGCTGCATCATGCCTCAGTACGCCTCCAGAAACAGTAAAAAACTGTATAATGAGTTCTGCAACAATGTTATCTGTGCAGAATAGAACCTGCCCAATTTATTTGACTCTGTATAGAAATAGATGTGATGGATAGAAAAGAGTGAGAGAAAGAGAAGGAAAATGAAAGAATTGTGCTGACGGTACAAGGCCAGATAGAGTTGAAGTGAAGTGAGTCCAAAGTCCATTTCCATGAAACCACTAATGGTTCTCTGTGAAAAAAGGGTATGCTCTCTGCTCTTACTTGGCTTGAAGTCGGAAATTGCATGCTCTTTAATGCCTGGTACAAATTCTCCACAAACCTTTGCTGCGTGATTGGAAAGTGTTCTCAAGTCCAGTCGCACTGACCACCAATAAATGGTATATGGCTTTGGGCTACATGAGTAATTTTATTCTTGCAGAGAGGCTGGTGCGTTTGAATTACACTCTTTTTTGTCTTTTCCTTTCTTCCACTCTATCTGAAAGACTGTCTTTACTCAAACTCACCACACTAGATTGCCCTTTTAAAGCAGGGGATTGCACAGGTGCACATGTATGATCTAAGATTAAAATTAATTAATCCTAAAGTTCATATTGCATTCACTGAATAAAAATATATTTTGAAATCTTAAGATACAACCAACCCTCACCATTCATCGCACAGTGTTCCAAGAGGGGGTTTTGGGATGGTAAAGTTGACTAGGGATACAGATATGGATACTCCATGGGCCTGTGATTTAAAAGCAATCCTGGTCGCATCACTGCAATATTTATGAATTAGACAGCAGAGCTGCAGTATAGAAAGCTGAGGTCCATGTCATCATACACCGCAATGGCTTTATGAATGCTGATGAACTAAGTTACTGGTAAAGAAAGAAAGAAACTTTTCTTTAAGCTAAGGTTTCTTGAACTTTTGTTTTCTTTAATTTCTGTATTAAAAATGTACTTACATAATTTGTTAAAAATTATATTTTCGCTCTGAGACTCTGTGTAATGAATCATGCTGACATTCATGAAGGAGATTACATAGGCATATATTGAGCCATGGCATATACAGTATGTCCCATGGCCCACATTTTACATTTTAGGCATTTAGTTCATGACCCTAACCAGACACACAATGAGTGAGCAGGACAGTAATAATAATGATCATAATAAAAAAAAAACAACTTTATTTATATAGCACTCAAAACACAGTTACTAAGTGCTTTACAAAAAAGAGAGAGAAAAATAAGTAAATAAATAGACATAAGACATCACAGGTTAAAATCACATGACTTATAAAAGATTTCAGAATTCAGAAAGAATGCCCCAGCAGAGCTGCAGGATAGGAGCTAAAAGATGAGTGAAAAAATGAAACCAATCACAAATCACAGATAAAAAGCACACATGGCTGTTGCAGTGACTGCACCTATAACCTAATCTAGGTTGCCCTGGCGGCCGTATGCAGTAAACTCAAAAATTCACAGATAACCTGGTCATAAATGTATCGCAGTGTGTGTGTGTGTGTCTTGTGCAGAGTCTTTATGATCAACAGCGAAGAGGTTTCCCTCAGAAACCTGGATCTGAAACAGAATGATGCTGTCAGTTCCACTCAGCCTCTGATCAACAGAATGGAGGCAGAGATTAAACTGGTGTCACCGGCATATCGGCAAACATTCTGTGGCCTCGGATTGAATTTGACACCGTAAATGACATGAAGTGCTGAATTTATTAGACTTAATGTCTTCAGGAGCTGTCTAGACATACACATTGCTCATCAAGACGCAGCCAAATGTGATGATGGTTTCATAGCGTGATGGCTCAGATGTCCCAAAACAAAGCTGTGCATTATGTGTATTATTAGTTAGAGTGTAATGTTAGTTATAGATTTGCTTTTTCAATACACTCACCTCATATGTGCCATGATACACAAACATTGATTTCAATGGTTTTAAATGGGCATTTTTCCCAGCAGCTATAACCAACAAGTTCACAGTTCCCTGTGATATTTTTGTTCCAAATCACCCAATTTGTCTACATTGATTTTGTCCCATTTGCAAATTATAGCTGAAGGCAATATTTCACATCTCCCAACACCTCAAAAATTTCTTATTTACCATTACCTGTTTTTCTTGAGCTGAAATAGGCAGACATATTGTCAGCTTTTATATAGGACTGTGATGTAATGTTTAATCCTGTAAAATGTAGCAGATGGGGCCAGAAATTATGCAGACAGCCTGTTATACTGCAAAGAACAGATTTAAGAAACGCACGTCTGTTGTGGTGAAATGTTTGATGTTGATTTTTAGGTGTTGGTAATATAGAGGCAAAGTTGGAGAGAGAAAGAGAGAGATCAGATCTGATGGTGTGCAGCTGAAAGCACTGTCATCTTTCAACAAGAATAACCTCCTCTTTCATGACCTTTTATGTAACCAAAACTTTTTATCTGATTGAGCATAGTAAAACATTTATCAGTGAAACCACAAGGGTTCCTCTATTTTTCATAACAACCCATAGACCTTTTATTGTAGAGGGGAAGGATATTTGAGTGATCCTTTTTGGGGAATGATGGAGAGAGTAGTGATGGTGTTCTATTGTGTATATACGTGTGTGTGTTTGTGTGTGTGTGTGTGTGTGTGAGAAAGAGAAAGAGAAAGTGAAATAAGCAGGGGGCATGTAACGGCATTATCATGCACTGAATATTTTAATTCCAAAATGATATCCACCATGAAAACTGTGACACCTTCTCTTGCAAAATGATTAATCGCACAAAACTAAAGAAATATATATTTTTTTAAAGGGTAAAGTTGTTGAGTATTAGAATACTGATGCTTATACAAACTGTCCTCTGTTAGAAATATTGATGTTTGGATGATGTTTTTTTGTTTTGTTTTGGGTGGGTTTCCAAAATGGATAAATGTTTTGGAAATGAACTCTTTATTTCATAATGATTTGAAGTACCTTACCAAACATTAGAATACGAATTTGACTCGGCCCCAGACACAGGACTGGATCCTTACATGGGTCAGGGGAACGAGGTGCTTTGAGGTCTTCCTTCTGCACGCTCAGCATGAACTCTGGACAGGAACAGAGAAAGTCGTCTTTATTCATCTTTTCTCTTCCCATTTCCCTCCTTGAGCCCTTTCTTTATCATTAGAAGTGAGAGGAAACCCTTGGTCAGGAATTCAAAGCCAAGCTCATTTTCTCCATTCTGGCCTCAAGAAAGAGAACGAGAGGGAGAGAGAGAGAGACAAGGAAAGGGAGAGAAAATGAGGGAAGAAGTAAGTGAGAAATGAGGAAAGAGTGAATGAAAGGAGAGAAGGAGTAAAAGAAAAAGAGGGATAGATAGATGAGAGAGCAGCAGAGAGAGAGAGGATGCATTCCCGGTGCCTGTCTCCAGATAAGGGACTGATTCCTGTGCGGCTGCCCCCTTCAACTACCACTGTGTTATTAAATCATTAGCCTGTTTGAAAACCTGTCAGGTTGCTTAGGCGCTGGTGTCTGATTGCTCGTTTGTGGGGATTTTTCCATAGACAATTAAAATTTGTGCACGTACACACACACACACACACACACATACACGAAGTACACATGCCAGAGATTCATGAACGCAGAGTTGTACACCTGCAGATTCACAAATGTACATGCACACAATTATGCACATTATTACATACATATATACACACATACTATATATAGTATTTACACTCACGCACGCATGCACACACACATACACACTGTCGGACATGTACACTCACACACACGTAGGCCTACACTGCGTTTGCTTATGTTTGCCAAGACAACAGCTTGGGATGTCTAGGCAACCACATCCACAGTGCCAGGCTTTAAAGCTCCAATGATTTTCTTCTAAATAGAGGGGAGGGGGTGAAAGAAAAGAGAGAAATAGAGCACATCGGATAAAGAGGAGAAGAGACAGTGTGTGGTGTGTGTGTGTGTCTGTGTTTGAACAAGAGAGTGTGTTTGTATGTGTTTGTGAAAGAGGCAGGAGCAGCAAACCGGCATCTGATTACTAGCAATGTGTTGACCTTTTTGTTTAATCTGCTGGGCATTATAGCTGTGCGCTCCCTGCTGCTGTTTGAACACCATGTTCCATCAGATCCATTTCATTCAACAATTATGCAAAAATAAGGCTTTGATATGAGTTGATGTTCAAATATATCTTAAAATATTGGGTATATTCAAAGTTATGGTCCCTAAAAATCATAGGAACATAATTTGCAGAATTGTTTCTCTTGTTTGCAGTATATAGTTGCTGGTTATCTGTTATATAATTGTTGTAATTTACTCATCAGTAGCATCTTTACTTCCTTGATTTGATGTATTTCCTGTTGAAACAGGATGTTGGGGCGGGACATAACGCAGTGAGGGATCATTGAAAAGTCTAAACCAATAGAATATCAGTCAGGGAGAGAAAGGCAGTTTTATTTCATCGAAGGGGCGGAGGATTGTTCAAAAATCTGTGATGGTTTTATTGGTTGGAATTTATATTCACACCTACTGGTGCAGCATGAGGTCACCATTAAAGACACTCTGTTTTCCAGGAAGTAAAGTACTGGGAGTTTATTTCATGGGGACTTTAAATTGTCAAAACTAAACAACATAATAGAATAAGCATGTGAAGAAAGGAAACAAGTATGAAAAAAGAAAAAAAAATATGATTAAATACATAAAAAGTAAAAAAGAAACTGAGTTCTAGGTTGAGTATTTTGAGTATGCATTAATTAATGGTTATTATAAAGCTGTGTTACAGTACATGTGCATTTTCAGCATCAGGTACACATAATTGTTCTCAATGAGCTATTATCCATAAATTGTATAAATTTCAAAAACTTTGGCTTTCCTTTGATGTGAATGTCACTTTCTCCATAGCCAAACATTCTTTTTGCTTTTTTTTTTTGTTCATTTGCTTGTTTCATTGTACATTGATGGAATGAAGGAATGTTTGCCTAAAATTAATCATTTTCTTTTAGTTAGTTAGTTAATCGGTTATTCTGCTAGTTAGTTAGTTAGTTAGTTATGAGCTGCCTTTAATGAAATTGTCCAGTTACATGCTCAGCAGACCACACTGCCTGCGAGCTTGTTTCACTGTATGCCAGTGGTCTCGCTGGTCATTAGCCTGCCCTCTGCCACAGACAGAAGTCTGTTAGTGAAGGGTCAGCTCTTATTTTCACCTTAGGGGGGAAATACAGGTCCCATCACCTCCCAATCAAAGCACGACACCTGGAAAAGGCCTTTGAACTAACAGTTCGGTGCAAGAACACCTCCTGCTAATACGCCCGTTACCTAACTCTCCCTCCTCCTCACCTCCTCTCTACCGCTCTCTAGCTACTGCTCTCTCTCTGTCTCTCTCTCTTTCTCTCTCTCTCTCTATCTCTCTCTCTATATATATATATATATCTATCTCTCTATAGCTCTCGCTGCACCTCACCTCACTCTACTGTATGTCTTTGAGCAAAGTAAAATGGGTTGTCACTCTTTTCTGCACTTTCTTGCTCTTTCTCTGTCTCTCTCCCTCCTTCGCGCTCTCTCTCTCTCTCTTACTCACACACACACACACATATACATTTTTGTTCATACATAAAGAGAGAGAAAGAACTTTTGCTGCAGGGAGAACAGCAATTACTCTCCTCAGAAACAATATTTTTCTTCGTGTCTGGGACCAAGGAACATGAAAGAAAGTTAGTCTTGGTTCTGCAGTTCCAGGTGACCCTTCATAATTGTACTACTACGTGTGTGTGTGTGTGTGTGTGTGTGTGTGTCAAAGTTTTGCACAAGGACCAACAAGAGCTTGAAGTGTTTGAGTTTAGAAATAGAAAAGTCACACCCCCTTTCTTGATGTGCCTGAAAGGTACTTTAATTTAATTCAATACTTATGATATTCTCCACATACTTAAAACTGAAGTGGTGTTAGGCTACGGTCTTGCAGTCATAAATCCAGCTGTTTTAAAAATGTATAACTGCTTGGGCTGCTTATAATCCTTGTGGAATGGAACAAAATTATCATTTGCAGTTGTCTCTAACTTGCTATTACCATACAGGCAAATTAAACTGAATTTAAAAAATCACGTGTGAAATTCCTCTGGCATAGGATTGCTCATTTAATCTTTGTGAACATGGGCAATCCTCTCCACATGCTTAAAACCATGAACCAAGATTTGAATCATGTGATATAATTTAACATCAGTTGTTTTTTGTTTTTTTCTAATTCTTGAATGCTTGACTTTTTGTGGTCATGCAGGTTTCATACAACAGCAGTAAATTTCATTTTGTACAGTATGCAAGATGAAGAGAGACTTCACAGGTCCTCTCTGTGTGTCTAGAAATCAGACCCTTGTACTATTTACGGAGAGTGCTAATATATAAACTCATCTTGGATGTTAGAGGCAAGAGAAGTGGGAGAGAACAGGTGTGTCATTATGAAGTCAGTACCTCCCATCAAAGATGTTTCATTGAATTGGGCCCATGACAACTCCAGAATAGCTCAACAGTAAATTCTGACACTCCAGTAACAGCCCCTTTTCCACACAGCTGGTCTCAGTACTGATCAGACCTCGTCTCATCTACACACCTACACCTCCCTGACACCCTGCCGACACTTAGGTCCTGATTTACTAAAACCTTTCATGGGTGCTAAAACATTTAGCATGTGCAAAACATTTAGCATGTGCAAAACTTGACTCTGAGCATTTTGTTACCCACTAAAGGTTTTAGTAAATCTGGACCTGAAGGCCTTTACACACCGGGAAGCAGCAACCACTGTGGCTGCTGCTGATCTTGTACAGAGCTCACCGTAATCCCAAGAAACAGGAGTCTAATTTTAGTTCCACCTTTCAATGGAGCAAATATTTTGTGTTTCTCTAGCAAAGCGTTTAGGAAATGTTTAAAGTTGCAGTACTGATTTGCTTGACCTGATTGATTGTGGCCTACATATTCTTAGGTTTTTGTTTTTTTGTTTTTTTTAATGTTAAAGTTATGAAAAGTTGTGCTAACTTTTTATGCCATTGCTACACCACTGATCTCTGCCCTCTTCTATCTGATTGGCCAATGACCAGCGGCCAGCCACAAAAGTTTGACATGGTCAATCAGTCTCCCATTGAAGTACATAGAGACATCAACTTGACACTTCCCGGTGTGTAAGGGCCTTTAGTCTTACACTTCTTGTCCACAAATTTCCAACCTTGCCATTAATCTCAACAACCAAAGGTTAATAGGATGGCTGACCCTCTGGCTTAAAATGACCTAGGCAGCATTTCAGAGACCAAATTGTACCAACAATCATAGCTAAAGGGATGGCTGACCCTGCTGGCTTGAAATGGCCCACTCAGCATTTTATAAACCAAACTGAGTCAACAATAGACTAAATTGTATCATTAAAAATAATTATACTGTGACATTAGGACGATGTATAACTAGCCACTTCTGTTATTTTAGCTAAGTTAAGACTCCTAACTTGGTGATGAAATGGATTTCCATACTTTGGATGCCAAATGGTTCTTTATTTTCAGCCAGAGCCAAAAGCTGCTCTTTGACTGCTTCAGAAGCTGCCATTTTGGTTTGAAGTAAGCCCTGACCACAATTCCCTAACTGCCGCTGACTAAACTAGTATTGGAGATGTTGTCAAAACACAGTGGGTTTTGGGGGGTTTATTTGGATCCCAGCCCACTACCCAAGTTAAATTACATTTTGTCCCTTGGCCCTCCATGTCAAAAATGGGGGCACCACTCCGTCTATGCCACACACACACACTCAAATGACATGCCTTCCCCAGTGTGTGCTGTTTTTCAAAAGTGGCAGGTGTTTGTGTGTGTGTATGTAGTGTGTAACGTATCAGGGGTGTGTTTGCAGCACAAAGCTGAATGGAGAGTTGAACTGAACCCAAACCTGAGTTGTATCTGGGTGAGAAGGACGGACAGATGTATTACACTACCTGCCATAGAGGGAAGAGGGGGAAGGTGGTGAGAAAGAGGGAGAATGAAAGGGTTTGAAGGAAGAAAACAATCTGAAAATAGAGAGGGGAAAGTGTACATGTGAGAAAAAGAGAGAGGGGAAGGAGGAAATATGCCTTTTTGAAATGCTTTCATACTCCGGATTACAGGAATTCATCCCTTCCCTTTTTTCCTCTAATTCTTCCAAGAGTTCACCTTCTATTTCTATGCCTTTATCCTTTCTTCACACACCACTGGATTCGACCAATCCTGTTTCATTTCTACCTAAGTGTGTTCTTCTCTGCATTGTGACAGACTCGGTTATAGGCTGTTGAGTTCATGGATTGCAGGATTAAAATGCTAGTCATGGCCAGGGATGATGACAGCAGAAGGCCAGGAAGACAAATAGACCTTCCTGTAGTTATGGCCTTTTGTGATTAACCAATCAAATCTCGGCTGCTAGGCTAGATAAGGAACAATCCGGTTACGCCGTTGCCAATCATGTGATCCTTACAAATAAAATTGAGAAGAAAACAAGAATACTGTAGAATGTAAGTAGTAGAATTAAACAAAAAAAGGAAGATCTGCTGTATTCTTTGGTGAGTTTGATTTCACCTTTAAAGTGTTTTCAATTTTTATATATATATATTTATTTTAAGTACAACCTTTGTGAGCTCCCTCGCCTGCTCTCTGCCCACTCAGCACATTCAAACTGACATCTACAACCGGACAGGGCAGACGAGACGTTTTAGGAGAATATACGATCGGCAGAGCGGAGCGGAATGATTTGTCTGGGTGTTTTACTGCAGAAGCTTTAAACCTTCCTGACTCATATCTCTGCCTCCACAGTACATAACTCCAAACACGCACACACACACACAAGCACACACACACACACACTCCGCCACACTTCCACACACCCATACACTCCAAACTCTTCATGCACATGCACCTGTTCACACACTCACACACACTTGCACTTCCACACACACACAACATCCAAACTCCATTTGCAAAAGACAGGGCATATTATTATATTTTGCTTAGGCTCTGTAAATGTAGGCTTAAAAGAGCAGAGCTGCAGATCGTGAAATGGTAGCATGTGTTCATAGAGAATAAAGTGGAGTGAGGCGTATTGAACTATAAAAGAGGACATGTTAATAACTATTCCATTTCTTTTTTCATGATGAGTCTTTTCCTTTTTAGTGATCCACATTGAAGAAAAGTACTAGAAGCAAGGTTCATTTCTAAATGTCAGCCCGACAGGAAAAATGCTTTTGCACACTTAGATCCGTGTAAATTTTATTTGTTAAAGGTCCCATATTCTACACTTTCCAGTGTTTTATTTTATGTCTTGAGGTCCATTCAAAGCTGTTTGTGTGGTGTCATGTACCAAAAACACTCTCAATCCATTTTTACATGTTTATTTTCCAGCATCTCTCTGAGCCTTACCAAGAACAGGCTGTTTCTGTTTCTGTGTCTTTAAGGCTCATTAATATTAACGACCCCTCTGTTCTGATTGGCTAATCGTTTCATGCGTGAAACGTGAGCCGCCACAGCCCGGCAGCTACAGGTAGGGAAAACTCTCCGGTAAATAAACAATGGCAACCGGTCAACCGCTTTGAAAAAAACACTTTGTTAGTCTATTATTTCTTACAAAAATGATAATGAGCGAACCTTTGTGACGCCACAAAGTTACGGAAGTTTAGTTGGCGACCGTGCGTTTTGATACTTTCACCATGTTTAGATAGCACATCCAACTCCTTTATAATCAAAGTGGCAAGGGAAATCCTGCTTTCCACAATATGGGACCATTAAGTACAGTGTTTAACAGGAGATGCACACAAGCTGCCTTGCTGAATCAGGATAATGAATAAATTAAACAAAGATGTGGTCTCCTAAATGTATATCATTGAGTCTCCACATTCTTAGTACAGTGTTCACCTAGTGTTTCTGTACAGAGAAAACTGGTGTTGTTTGGACAAACGGCAACAGCACCACACTAATAGAACGTCATTTATCCACCTGATCCATTATAATAAGGTCAGTGGAGTATGAATGACTCTAAGGCTGTGATTCGTAACCTTTTTGGTGCTGAGACACCCTTTGGCAAAACATCAAAAATCCAAGGCAAACCAATTTGTTGTTTCTTTGAACTTGTCACACCTTGGCTTATATACGTGCCTACAAGGGGGCGGCAAACACAGAGTAGCCAGAGGTTCAAAAACCAGAGCTGTGACCATTTCTGAACAGCTGCTGTTGAGCTGTCCCTGGGCAAGAAGACACTTAACCACAGCCTGCTAGAGTGGAGCTGCAGCAGTGGAAGGTAGTGGCTGTACTGAGCAGCTCCCAGGTATGCATGTGTGTAACTGTTCGGATCAAAGCAGGATGTAAAAACTTCCCTTGATAAATAAAAGTTAGTCCTGCAAAAATGTCTCTTCATCCTTTAATACAATCCTTTTTGTCTCTCCTTAAAGTGATGTTGAACTTTGGTAGCACCTTGGGTTGTGTAGCTTCCTGGCCATGATGTAAAAAAAATCGTCGATACTCTGTTATCTGTTGCTCCGGTGCTCCGTTAGAGGGGATTGGAAAATTGTGTTTTTTTCTCTCTCCATTCACTGCCAATGTGTGGTGAAACAGGTCTCAAAATCACACTTCTAGCACATAAACGAATGTGACAAAGCAGATTCTGACAATATCTTCAAAAAAACTAGTAATTCTGCTGAATTGTTTTTAAGTGAATCTCTTTCTTTATATTTATTAGCCTTTCAGTATGAACAGGTGTAACACCGAAATCCGATCGGAGGAAACTTATGCCGATGGAACGAAGAAAATAGTACGTTTACCAATAATTGTAGATAGGCGAAAAAAGTGGGAGACAGGTCTTTGACAAAGCAGATTCTGCCAATATATAAAAAACGAGTCTCTCACTGTTTTTCGCCCAATTCCAATTCCAATTCTCCAATAGCCTCTACTGGAGCCCCAGAGCAACAGATAACAGAGAATCACCAATTTTGGGATTATATCATGGCCAGGAAGCTACACAAGCCAAGGTACTGCCAAAGTTCAACATCACTTTAACCAACCAGTGTTTGCAATCTCATTCCTCGTCTGGCTTGTTCTATCCATTGACCTTTGTTCCCTCTATGTTTAACTCTTTTCTGTTTCTGTTATCCCATGCTTCTAGCCATCAAAAGGTATTCTTGTCTCTCCCTCTCTGTCAAATTATGTTCCTACATCACATAATGATAGCATTTTCCTGTTCCTCCTCCTTTCTCTCTCACACCTGGTATTCATGTCTCAATCACTCTTCCTCTCATTTTTTGTACATTACCCAGAGAAAGTGTAATGTGCTTTCCTTCTCTCCTCATTTGATTTTTCTTCTTCTCTTTGTCATGCTCAATTTACTCCATTCTGCGATGTGTCCCTATAAGTTGTCCTCTTTACCTTTATCTATTGCTTCCCTTTATCTTTTTTAATTAACCCTCTGTCTTTTCATTAATCCTGGCATGATTTGTGTTTGTTCTCTTTCTCTCCTCCCTCGTTCTTTTCATCATCATTGTACGTCATCTTGTCTCTTTCTTGTTCTTTATTTCACCCATGCTGTGGATGCCCTTCTCTCCTTCACAGGCCATCACACGCCTTTATTTTTGGCATCATCCAGCTCACCCGAGAGGAGACACATTTTCCTTATTGCCCTGGTATTACAGGATTCAGTCGATTGGCGGCTCCCTACACCAATCACATAACCCCCTGCCTCAGGATGGCCCTCCTGCTCTCTGAGCATCTGTCGTCAGGAATCTGTTTTTGGCACAAGAACACACACACACATATGCAGTCTCTGGGGCAAGGCACATGTACTGACATAGATACAGACACAGATACACATAAAAACAAAAAAAGGCTGTCACACATACACAGAAACAGGCACATGCACACTTACTCATACAGCAGAGCACAGGTTGCATACACACACACACACACACACACACTCATACTGACCTCCTAGTGCATCTCCCCCTTGGTGTTTCTCTGCTGCATGTGACAGATTGCGTTGTGATATTTATTTTATTCCTGTACTTGACAGTCTCTCTGAACTCAGCTGCGGCTGCTCTTTAGTCATCTCTCCAGTTAATATATTTGCCAGTAGTGAGAACATTGCTGCCGATGCAAACTGTGGCGCAGTCTGTCTCTCTCATGGAACACAATTTATCTCGCCGCCAGCCTGTTCCTGCAAGTACAAAGTCGATGTTTGTACTTGAACAAGAGAGTTGGAAGATGAAGTGAAGAGAAAGGGTGTGACGCAGCAAAGTGTAGGCTTGATCAATCATTTTATTTATAGTTTTTGTCTATCTATATATCTATCTATCTATCTATCCATGTCTGTGCCTCTCCATCCAATTGTTTATTTACTTTGCATTACACTGACTTTTTCAGTGCAATTTTCTTCAGGTTTTTTCAGGGTTTTTTTCAGTGTCCATCTTTCTCTCTCCCTCTACTTCAGTCTCTCATTTTCGCTGCTAATGTCTATAATTTGTCTATGACTCAGCACCGGCCACCGCCATAGGGGGTGGTCTAGTGAGGTTCTGATGTACAGTACAGTAGTGCGTACACACACTTGCACGCACACACGCACACACATTTAGACATTCCCACAGGCTCCCAGACTCACACAAAGGTCACTTATCACTACTTGACATGGCTGTCCTGGAGCCGCATATCAAACACACAGGCACACACACACACACGCACACACACACACACACATACTCGCCTGTAGAAGAGTGATATAGACCTGAACAAAGCTATGGAACCCCCCCGACTTAAAGGTTAATGAGGCCCTCAAAGCTTCGGCCGACTTCCGACTGCGTTTTAATTACCATTTACGGGAATGGAGAAGTTTGAGCATTTTAAGGACACAAAACAGAGGTTTTAGGGTGCAAGGGCAGAGAGAAAGAAGCGGAGGAAAAGAGGTTTAAAGTTTCTGTCTCCTGTGCCTGAACCCCAAACAGAAACACTATCGCACCCCATGGAGTCTGCGACTTTGAGCGGGGAAGGGCGAACAGATGCGAGAGAAACATAAAGAGGAGAAGAAGGGAAGAGAGGGACAGAGGGAAAGTCAAGGAAGAGAGAGAGAGAGAGAGTTGAGTTTTGAAAAGCCTCTATTGTACGCTTAAATAAGCATGTTTACGTCTTGCATTTTTATGGTAATTAATTTAATGTAATACATCCACAAAAATACATAACCAAGAGAGAAAGAGAGAGACGTAGAGACAGAGTGAATGATTGGGTTGCAAGTGCAGTAGAAGACACACTTCGTCAGATCTCTATCTTCTAAAAGGAAAACACACTGAATGACAGCTTTTGCTTGAAGACTTGAGAATAATTGACATTTGGACTAAAGTCATTACTCGAGTCCTGGTATGTGGGTAGATGGGAAAGAATATGGCACATGGAGAAAGATAAATATATAATCAGGAGATGGCTGACATTTATATTTTTCTTATCGTTTACAGTGTCCAACTGTCAATTTTACCAGAGGGAAATGCACTCCTTCTCGCTTGATTATTCTCTCTGCAGTGTGTGTGTGTGTGTGTGTTTATACCAATAAGAAAGCCTAGAGCAGTGAGCAGCACTTCTGGTAAAAGACAGCTTTCATCTCCACTGGCCATGAAATCAGTTGAGAGGACTCAGTGCTTTCCATCCTCTCTTTCTCCCTTTCTGCAGTCTGTCTCTCAATCTTTTTTTTTTTTCTTCATCCCTCACTCCCTCGTCCGTTCTGTTACTGTCTCTCCCCCTTTGGCCTCACTCTGACTTCTGGATTAGGAAAGTCTCTGGTGGGAAGAGAGGAAGGAGGGAAAAGAGAAAAAAATGGATGAATAGTACGGATATGAAGATATGGGGGTTACAGAGAGGGTTGAAAAGGGGATAGAATGCAAAAAAAGGTGAGACTCATCCATTGCCTGGTTTATTAAACCCTGAACTTGGTGACAAATTAGTTGGCATTCACAGCTCAGTCATATAACTTTTTCCTAATAGTTGGACTGGACTGTGGTTTCATGAGCCAAGGGAAACAATAAGAAGTTCTCAAAGATGTACACTTGTCCTCAGTGTCAAATTTTTTTAAGCTTTATTTAGACCCATTTTCACAGCTAAATTAGGGTTTCAAATTGCTAACCTTGCTGTCACAAACCCATTTCTCTAACCTTACGTTTACTGCTGTTGACTGAACTGCCCAAGATCACTTAAATGAGGAAGCAGAGGGCTTTCATAGGCCAAACCTTTTATTTATAAGTCATGATTCTCAACATGTTGCCTTTTTCATTCGATTGTTCTCAAATGTCCTGTTTCATAAAAAATTTACTTCTACCAAGCCTGACTGGTACAAGTCAGGCTTGGTAGAAGTCACACAGCGTTGTTAAGATATTACCTATCTAATACCATCCCTACCGTGAAGCATGGTGGTGAGAGCAGCTCCATGCTGTGAGAGGGCTTTTAAGTGGCAGGAACAGGGAGACTTCAGACCTCAGACTTCACAGGAAGACGGTAAAGATAGAGGGAATAATGAATGGAGACAAATACAGGCAAATTCTTGAGGAGAGCCTGCTTCAGAGTGCCAAAGACCTTAGATTGGGAAGACAATAACACCAAGCATACAACCAAATCAACACTTGATGTGAAAGTCATTGAGTGGCCCAGCCAAAGCCCAGACTTGAATCCCACTGGAAATCTGACTTGAAGATAGCTTCTCCCCATCTGAATGTGACCGAGCTTGAGCAAATCTGCAAGGAAGAATGAGAGAAAATCCCCAAATCCTGATGTGCCAAACTGATACAGACGTATCCAAGAAGACCTGAAGCTGTAATTGGTGCTTCTACAAAGCATTGACCCAGGAGGTTGAATACTTATTTTAATGAAATATTTCTGTATTTCAGTTTTACAAAAAAGGGAATTTTTTGTGAATTTTGTTATACAATGTTATATAAATCTCAGTCTAATCCGTTTTTAAATCAGGCAAGGGCACCACAAAATGCGGAAAATGTCAAGAGGGTTGAATACTTTCTGAAGGCACCGTATGTGCACTGGTTTTGCATGTATAATTTTGTGACCTACTAATGGTCTAAGTATAGCAACTTAATTGTGGTGTCTGGCAGAGGTGGGCAGGGATCAAGCAGGGGCAAAATGACAGCTGCACACTGAGACCTCAGGAGGAGAGCAGAAAGAACCAGGGATGAAGCTGAGAAGAGGGGGCAGGGGGAGGGAAAGGTAAAATAAAAATGCGGGGGCAGTGCTTTCAAATGAGGGCAGAAAGAAGAAGAGATTAAGAAGTGAGAAATGAGGAAAGCAGTGGAGGAGAAGAGACGGGGGTCCAGGCATCAGTTGGCAGGTGGAGAAGGAAAGGAGGAGGAGGGGGCCAATTCAGGCAGAAGTAAGTGAGTTTGAAGGAGAAAAGTGGCAGTGGTGAGGAGCAGGTGGGAGAGGAGTTGATAGCTGCACACTGAGACCTCAGGAGAACAGATAGACTGGAGGATAGAGGAGAGGAGAAGAGATGGGAAGTTGGGGTTCAGGTGTGTGATAGCAAGTGGGCAGTGTTCATGGTTAAGGCAAACTGATGGTGGAAGACACAAGAGATGGAGAAAGGGATTTGTAGACAAAAGAGGGGGATTAAAGTATTTGCAATTAGTTCATGTTTGTTTTAACCTGCTGGGAGTGCTGCAGTAGATGGGTGGAGTTAACCACATCCAGGACAATTCAGATAATGTCGATGAATAAGGTTGAATGTATACTAAATTTACATTCAAATAGTTTTTGGATTTTCTACTCTATGGATCTCATTTTATCGTCCTGTGTGGCGAACCACACCCGTCTGTTTGCCTAAGCAGCTTAAAACAAGCACTAAAAAATACTTAAAAGTATAATTTCATCCAACTCTGACAAAGGTACAGCCCAGGCACAGTCCATTCTGTAAAACTTAACATCACAGTTTTGTTCCCCGCACCAGCCAATGTGTCCATCACCAGCCATGTCTCTTGTCAAAGTGTCCTTTCGCACGACACCGAGCCATTACCCGCTCACACGCTGTAAGTCGCTCTGGCTAAGGGTGTCAGCTAAATGCCTATGGTGTCAATGTGAAATGAGGGTGCAAAAGAGCAGATGGAGGCAGAGGAAAGGAAGGCTGACAGAGAGGAAGTAGAGGAGGAGGTGGCAAAGGTGCAGCTGCTGACAACAGGAGAAAAATGAATACTGAACACAGAAGGAAAGGGTGGAAAAGCAACTGAAAGGAGAAAAAGGGAAAGAACTAAACATTGGATTCTCAAGGCAGAGGATGAGAGGAGGAAAAAGGAGAAAAGAAATGAGAATTGATAGAGAAAGGTGAGTGGAAAAGGTCGAGCAGAGGGTGCGGCTAATGACATGACAGAAAGACAAACTAAACAATGAACTCTTGAGGAGGAGAAGAGGCCAGAGGGGAGGGTGCAAAAGAAAAGGTAGAGGCAGAAGAAAGGAGGAAAAGGGGTGAAGGAGAGGACGAGGTGGCATGGGTCAGTGTTGCCTCTTAGCCAGGAGAACCAGTGTTCCCTCTAAGTGCAAATGAAAAGATAGAGGCAGACGAAAGGAGAAAAGGGGGTGGAGGAGAGGAGGAGGTGGTGTGGGTACAGCTGATGAAATGCCCTGAAGAAAAACTTAACAATGAACTCTCAGGAAGGAGAGGAGACAAGAGGGGAAGGGAGGAGGAGGAAGGGTGGGAAAGGTACGCTGCAAAAAAGTAGTGAGATGTTTATCTTGTATCTAGAATTGTAAAACTTATTTCAAGAATTCTTACTGTATTGGCAGATAATTGTGCTGGTTTCAAGCCTCATGAAACGAGAAATGTCTTGAAATGATAACTAGGATTTTAAGATGTTTTACATTGTACTAAAGGCAAATTCAGTTGTGCTTCATGTAAAACACACAAAATACATAATTTGTCAGGTAAAAATTATCAACTCATAAAATGACATTAAAACGAAAGAATGAAAGAAAACATAGGTAAGTAAGGATAATAATAAAATATAAATAAAATAAATAAAAAATAATAACACCTGTTACATCTACATACAGATGATTTAGCTAAGCACTAATAACATTTATTGAAACCAGCAGACTGGCCAGCCAGGACAGTAAGATCATTTCACTTATAACATGTTAAACTAGACTCAGTAAGTTGGAATATAAAACTTTATCAGTTGTTAAGCTTGTCATCTTCCTTTTTTTTTTTTTTTTTTTTTTCCCGGTGTGCAGATTTGAAGTTCCAGCTCTGCAATAGCTTGACAGCTAGCACACTGTGTCCCCAGTAAAGTTGAAATGTGGCAGAGGGAGAGAGGAAGTGACAGGAGGAGAAGTGGTATGGAGGTAGAAGAAAGGGGGATTGAAGGAGAAGACAAGAAGAGGAGGAGGAGGGAGGTGGAAGATGGAAGATACAGGTGTTGATAGGTTGGCGACAGCATGCTGTGTGGTTAAGGCAGAGAGAGAGAGAAAGGAGAGAAGGGAAGGAGAGAAGCAGGAGGAAAAGTAGAGAAGTGTGAGATTAGAGGAGAAGAGAAAAATAAGGGAGGGAGTAAGGGGGAAACAGATGAAGGTGCCGAGAGGAGACGACAGGACTCTGGTTTCTGAGAGTAGATCACGGATAGACGGATATTAAAAAAGAGGGAGAATGAATCTAGCTAATAAATGGAGGAGTGGAGTGAGAGAGGAGAGAGGAAAGTCTGAGTGGAAGAAAATGGAAAAAATGAAGCTGCAAAGTCAAAATGTACAAAGTGAACAGAAGCGATGAAAGGTCCATAAGAACAGTGAGTGAGTGAGTGAGTGAGTGTGAAAAATGGGGTGTGATGTGGCGATGAGTTGCCATAGGGACCTTAAAGGATAAGGCTGGTGTTTTTTAATGCATTGCTTACTGTCAACAAATCCTATGAAAATAACAAAATCAACAATGCGTTTGCTCTACTCCCGTTACTTTCTGACTTCCCACCTACCGTTTTTAGCCTTCAACCCGGAAGTCACTGGCTCCAATTGTAAGCTAAAAACCTTTAAATACAGCTCACAAAGACATAGTTTCAATTTTAAAAATCGCTAACTGTTACCATGAAAAGTCAGGCTATTGTAGTTATTACCAAATCAAATTCAAATGGGAACAAATTCTTCATTATGCCGGGGACTATTTTCGGTGCTACGGAACTACTTTCCTGAGATCGCAAACGTGTTTACAGCCGGCGTATTAAGTTGTTGGAGGAAAAAGCCCAGAGCAACAGCATGGCTCTGTGACGTGTTTTTAATCGTTTTTTTAATACAATGGAGTTCTATGGCTGCTGGGACATGGCTGCATTGGGCACCGGCTACATGGACGAGACTCGTTGGCAAAACAAAATCATTGCTGATTTTGTTATTTTCATAGGATTTGTTGACGGTAAGCAATGCATTAAAAAACACCGGCCTTATCCTTTAACGTGTAAGCTCTCAGGTCCCAGAATGCACTGGGACTATAGACACACTCACACATAGAGGTGTCGCTAATAGGACACTCAGCTGTCAATAATATTCCAGGTAATTGCAGGGTAGAGATATTCACTACCACTGCTACCATGTCTCTTTTTATGCCTGTTAGCATTACAAAGGAAGGAGTTCTTACCATTTTCAAATCTGCTGTCAGTGGCATTAGCCAAATATGTAATGGTTCATAAGGCTAACGTCATGACAGTTTAACAAAACGATGAAGGACTGCAGAGGTAACGCGGCTTTTTGTCTCTTTCCTTCCAGCCGACCAGCGAGGAAGACCTCTGCCCCATCTGCTACGCTCACTCCATCTCTGCCATCTTCAAGCCCTGCTCCCACAAGTCCTGCAAGTGAGTCAACACACACACACACACACACACACACACACACACACACACACACACATACATCCACCAGCAAAGAGAACATACAAATGCAACACATACGCTCACACATAATTTCTTCCACCTTACACACCTCATCACCGCCATTCTTCTACTGCCCCATTCAGAGAATTTAACCCTGGAAAATATGGAGAAAGTGTTGGCCAGTTATTTAGGTTCATATGGCTGTTGCCGCAATCAAACCTTTCATCTTTCAGTCTCACAAAAGTAGTAGTTTCGGTAAATATTATGTTGTACCAGTTACGTGCCCATCCCATATGGGCTTGCAAGAGACTACAGTACGTGATGTACTACAGTGCATCACATACATACGTCCAACATGGCGACCCGTACAGTCAACAAACCATGTTCTGTATCCATATGATTACAATATTTACACAAACTTAAGGGTACAAAATACTTTGTCTTCTTTTCCATGCTCTCTCTAGAAATTTAGCCAAAATAAAAACTTCTTCTTTGAAAAGCCATTTTAACATATTACCTTCACAGGACCAGAACAAATCAGAATCTTTCTCTTGCATTTTTTCAAATAAAGAATTCCTCAGGTCACTATACCTTGTACAAAATGAAATTCATCCCCAATAAACGTTGTTCCTCAGATACAACTTTGAAGACGTTCTAAGTTGTTCATCGGTAGTATCAAAGCCCTTGACAAGGTTTTCATTGGGAATCTGTTCTCTTTTGCTTTGTTACTTCAAGCTTTTACGATCCAGTACAATTCTTTATTCATCCCTGTAAGGAAATTCTTTTTTCACAACTCCCCCCCTCCACAGGGAGGTCAGAGGTCACGGTCGGCTACAGAACAGTGTCGTAGAAGCTGGTAGGGATTCAGTGAAATTGCTCAAGGACACTTCAGCAGGACAGATGCTTCCTGTCACGGGGGCTTGAACAAGTGTCCTCCGATCAAAGGACAGTCTCCCTGCTCACTACGCCACTCTGGTGCACGTGTTGTGAAATGGAGGATGTCTAATCAGTCAGCTTGCCTGGCTGAAGGATTCCTGCTGAGATGGCACCTCTAAGCATCCAGAGAGCAGATTTGTCTGATGACTTAGTATCGAGAATCAGCACTGTACAATTTTTTTATTTTATTTTTTTATATTTGCTTCACAAAGAAAGACATAGAGATATACTTTTGTACAGGACGAACAACATAACACACCATATAAAATTGACAGGCAGTGACTTACAGAGAGTGACAAACAATAAGATCAAATAACAACTAAAATCGAGAAGAAAAAAAAAAGGGGTGGGGGGGTGTATAGGGGAGTGATGAGGAGGGAAGAGAGGAAAAAAGAAGGAAAGTTGATCAATTAAAAAAAAAAAAAAACTTTTTAGTACTAGTACTGATTTTAAGACAGCAAATGGTATAGATAATGGGGGGATGGGGGGGGGGGGGCAGTCGAAGGATTTCCTATTACACATTATACATCATCACACACTCCCTGAACGCTGCTACCTTGAGCCTCAGAGCGCCGCGCTTCAGTCCTCCAGTGGCCTCATCGATCCAAACAACAGACTGACAGACGGCTGGATGGATGGATGGATGGATGGATGGATGGCTGTAGGAATCCTTGAGTTTCTTTGTCAAAAGAAAGAAGAGAAGAAGAAAAGTCCTTGAAACAGTGCCACACACATAAAAACACACATCTCATAGTTTAATACAGTAAATTAAATAGTTTTTTACTGTTTATAAATATCTGTATCTGTGTGTGTGTGTGTGTGTGTGTGTGTGTGTGCATGTGTGTGCATGTGTGTGCATGTGTGTGCGTGTGTGTGTGTGTGTGTGTGTGTGCGTTATCGTATGAGTCAGCTGTTTGATATTGCTGATCGTGGCCAAAACCTTTCCAGCGCTGCGGGAGCAGACCTTGGTCAAATACATATTTCAATACATATTTCATGTTATCCCTGAGGTGCGCTTGATTTATCTTAGCTGACGCGCCAACTCAGCAGTTGTATGGATTATTCTGGTGCTGATTGAAAGCCCTGTCATGTGGTCTAAGTAAACCACACTGACCTGAGCTGGTTGTAATCACATCCGTGGTCCTCCTCGCTTTTTTCCCCCCCGGTCTATAATTTCTCTCTCCCTTCTCTCCTTCTCCCGAACTTCCTCGGTCTTACTCTGTCACTCATTGCTTCCCTTTTCCTGTCCTTTGTCTCTCTGCATTTTTCCCTTTCTCACCCTCCCTCCCTCCTTTCGTCCCTCTCTCACAGCCCCCTATCCCTTCCTCCCTCACTCCACTGGACAGCAGGGTGGCCTAGTGGTTGAAGAAGCTCCTGTCCTGTAGCTGACCCTGACCTCTGACCTTCCTAGAAAGGGGAAAGCGAAAAGAGGATCAATAAAGTATCACATGATTATATCATTATTATTATTTTTTATCCCTCTCCCTCCTCTCTCCACAGAGCCTGTATCAACCAGCATCTGATGAACAACAAGGACTGTTTCTTCTGCAAGGCCACCATCACCGGGGTCGAGGACTACAGCAAGCCGGCCGGCTCCTAACACACTACTACGGGACAAACACACACACACACACACACACACACACACACACACACTACCAAACCACACACATATAACATGCATACATCTCAAAACTATCATGCACAGAACTCACATGTACAGGCACATACTTGGACACACACACATATAGTAAATAAATCATAAAGATCATAAAGGAAAAATAGAAAAGGAAGGCCTGTGTAAAGAACTGATACCTACAAACACACACACACACACACACACCCCAGCCCTGCTCAAGCCCTTTACATCCCCCGAACATCAAACCACATATCGGTTGACCCAAAGAATTGAGAGGTTAGGTGTGTGTGTGTGTGTGTGTGTGTGCGTGTGCGTGTGCGTGTGCGTGTGCGTGTGCATGTGCATGTGTGCGCGCGCCTTTTCTCAGATGTTCAGGTTGGGAATTTCCAATTTCCAAATTTTTTTTGGTTGCCATTAAGTTACCATCTTAATTTCTGACTTGTCAGTACAGCTAAGCGCTATCCATGGGCTAGTAAAGTTAGAGAATACAGAGTTTGACTTTAAGATGGACTGCGTTGTCATGACAGTTGGAAATTTGAACCATGCACGGTAGAGGTGGCAGAATTGCTTACTTCCTGGTTGCTGAGTCAGAAGTCCATATAAAGAGAAACATTACTGCACACACACACACACACATCACATCAACCATACATCGATCATACAAGAACAGATGCATAAGTGATTTGTGTGTATGGGAACCTTCTTCTTCTTCTTTCTTATCTTGAGAAGTAATGTGTGATAAAAAATAAATGTGTAAAATGTTTGTATGAATGTGTATGCGTGGGTGTGTGTGTGTATGTATGTGTAAGACTATAATCATGTAAATGGGTGTGTTGAGTAAGGTGAAACGTTGCTCTGAAAAGAAGGGTTTTGATGTGTAATTCTACGAGGTGGAGAGACTCTATCATGTCTGCTGGGAATGAACCAGACCTGGACAAAGTAGAAGTAACTGAATACATTTGAAAAAAAAAAAAAACTGAACCTGGATCGGGATTTAATGGTTGATTTATCTCCTCTTTGACTTGTGTGTCAAAAGTCAAAAAAATAGCCCATGCACCACACACTGAAAATATTCACACCCGTTTTCCTGTTAGTTTTCTTTTTGATGTTGATGTTGATGTTGTGAGTATTTCTGCTTTTATTTTCCAGATTCTTACCATCTGCAATCATGTACAGGTCCAACATAACCAAAGACTTTAACACTACTTTTCTTTCATTCACGTAATAAGTTACTTTCTGTTATGCACAGCAGACAAACACAGTGTCTGTGAGACTCATCATGCAGCTGAAGGTACAAGCCTCAGATTCAGGGATGGGGTTCTTTTATTTTTCCACTACCTACCCAACCTAGATATTCACACATTTGGTTTTCCCTCATTATATTTTGTATTTTATTTTATGTTATATTATTTTCTATTAATGTTTTTTATTTATTTTATTGGATGATATTTTATTTTATTTTATGGTGCCCATACCTACCCAACCTAGATATTCACACATTTGTTTTTCCCTCTTCCCTTTTTATTTGATTTTAGTTATTTTATGTCCCTGTATTCAGAATTTGTTTGCATCATTACATTTTCTTTTCTTTTCTTTTTCTCCTACCAGTTCATGGTTTTATCGTCCAGTCTCTGAGTTTTGGGCATTTACTGTCGATAGAGGCTTGGGGCAGACACAAAGACTATTATACATTGTTAGAGGTGGGAATGCATCATTGGCTGTGTGTGTGATGATACAGCTTAAGGTGTCTTCTCTAGCCTACCAGGTAGACGGACACACACACACACACACACCTTACATACCTTACACACACCTTGACGGGTACATTGGGGTGTAAAAACTCTTGAAGACAGATGACAGGACACTGGGGACTCAATGTTCTCTGTAGAACAGCCTAGTTACACACACTCACACTCTGTCTCTCTCTCACTCTCACACACACACACACACACACACACACAGAGTCCCTTACCTGTCGGTCCCATAACTCCTCGATAGAAAATAGAGTACTCAATGAGAGGAAGGCGGCGTCCTTGAGTATGATATCTAGCTGTCATATTAGCACAACACTTCACCTCTACCTGTCACTACAGTTAGACCAAACACACACACACACACAAGCACCTGCAGGGAAGCAGAATGGCACGTACACAAAACCCATACCTCACCTTTACCTCTGTGGACACACACACACACACATACACACACACACACACACATACACATACACACACACAGGCAGGGAACAATAAAATACCCATACCTCACCCCTACCTATGCATATACATTCACTCTCTCTCTCACACACACACACCAATGTACTGTATACATTAAATATACTCTATATCCACACTATTTCTACCATTACCGGTGCAGGGAGTAGGTCTACAGCCATTATAACTACAACTAAAAACAGGATTTTCACCTTTTTCACTACTTAGGTGTGCTTGGTGTGGAGAGAGTATTCATTTCTTGTCATGACTTTCGCACCTCTAATAGTCTTAGATGAATTGCAGTGTAACAAACACACAGACACACACATCATTTAACGCACACACACACACGCTATACAGACATAAACCCCTCCCCCTTTCAGAAATGTCCATCATAATCTGTTGGTGACGTCTGTGTGACAGCTTCTTTACAACAGTGAAGCGATTGGAAAACAAAGTGTGACTTAGGTGTGTTGGACTTGGATTAATAAAATGATAGAAAGGGCACCTCCTGGTTTATCACGCTAACTATTCAAATTCTGTAACCTGACTTTCCTCTTCTGGTGCTGGAGTTTTATTACATTAAAATGATGTGTGTGTTGTAAGTACAGCAGAACTTCACTTATCCAAACCTCAAACTGACCGGGTAACTGAACAGGTATACTTCATGAAATATGTGGCAATGCAAACATATTTTCTAGGTAATCATGCATTGTTGATATTTCCTTGATGTTGCCCTTTTTTGAGAGGTATCATGACTACGAATATTTTCTCTAGCGTTTAAATATTGGTGCAGAATTAGTTCAGGAAACCTTGCTGTTGTACCCTACTAGAAATTTGTTTGAGATTAATTTGACTCTTTTCTAAATACTTGAGGCGGACTAGATTTCGCCTCTATCTTTGAGTCAGTTGAATCCTGTCGTTCATCATGTCTTTGTATTTAAGAGTAATTAGAGAGACTCGGTAGGAAAGAAGTGCAAACTACAGTCTTCTACACACTAAAGTGAAGATTCACTCTAAAAGAGAAACCATGTGTTTTTCCTATGATCTGGCTGCTTGAATGTTGGCAACCCAGGAACTTAAAACATATTTTCTACTGTCGTGCTGGATAAGTGCGTCAGCTAAATGCGCATAAAGTGTATATGTAAAACATGCATTTCTATCAATATTGGTGATGGTAAACAACTCGCTCCTAAAGCTGGAATAAAGAGAAACTAGGCTCTAATCTGTTATGTCACCATGGCAAAACCTGACATTCATTTGTTTTCAATGAATTGGGAGATTGACTGCGTGGACTCATAAAAAGTGTGTTTGAGTCTGTGCCTATATCCGCACTAGCGTCATTTCATTGGGGTGCCAAGAGTTATGAGCCAGAAAATGTGCCCACATCCCCATTAAACCTCCTTGGGTTTTGTCACAGTACTGAAAAGGTCATTTTCCAGTTCACTTCAAATCAAATGGTTCCAAGATTTGTCTCTGGATGGCGAACAGCATGTTTTCCTTTTCACAAATCTGGACTGAACTATCCAAGATCATAGGAATAACATCTGTGTTCTTTTTTTTTTTTTTTTTTCCTGTGGATATCCCCTTTAAAGGCTTTTGATTGTTGTAATTATTTTTGTTTCATAATGTGGTGCAGTGTGATATGAATCTGTCATGTATTTCAGTACAGTGGCTTGCAGTGCCACCTAGAATTCATACTTTACCCTGTTTGAAATTGTACACATGAGGACTTCTCTTCCAAAATGCTATATATCCATTTTGGGGGAAAAAATCATTACATGAAATTCATCATTCAATGTCTCTAAAATATGGAGGATCCAGTGAACCTTCTTACCTTCTGTTACGATCTACTATGCTTTAAAAAGGACCATAATTTGTTATAATTTTTCTGCTGTAAATTTTTTTAAATGATGGATATCTCATTTTGGAACAAAACTTCACATTTTAGTTTTGTAAGACATATGCACAGTAATGGCCGCTGTAGGGCTATGTTTCACTTTTAGATGAAACATTTCTTAGGCTATGTTTGTGTATATCACTGCTGTCTGAAAACGTTAACTGCATTTTTAATGATTTTCATGTTTATTGCTGAACTGAAGGTTTACATGGTTCTTTATACCCCCCCCCCCCCCCCCCAACAAACAAAAAAAAAGAAATGCATGGCCATCCAAATCCATGAAGAGTCCTCTCTTACAAGTTTTTCACTGAACAACCACAATATATTTCCAGCAGGATAGTGTTTGTAGTTAATCTGGGTAATGCAGCGTTACACTGACAAATGAATGACACACCAAATACTCAAATCTTACGGAGTCAGAAGAAGAAGAATAGTGATGTGTATTCACAGATATTGCTAAAGGTTGGAATATAAGGGCTGTATGACTTGACTGTGGGAATGTTGATGAAAATGAAGTCATTTACATGTTTTGAGTTTTTGGGGTCTTCACTATGGTCTGTGTGTGTGTGTACATGTGCGCTGTGTTTGCGTACCTCCCTTTGTGTGGGAGCTAACAGGATGAACTGATGGTGGTACTTATACAATGCATATATTTGAGTGAAAAGAGTGTTTATCCTGCGGGTTTACAGAACGCTTCTGTCATACTGGTCAAGGGATCTTTTCGGCTGCGCTAAGCAATATCACACAGACTGTTGACTGTTTTGTTGCTGTTTACCCGTTTATCTGTTATTTGGGGATGGGGCGGGAGCGCAGATGGAGGGGGCAGGCAGGCTTATTGCTTTCTTTTTTCTCCTTTGTGAGTGAGAGTGCACATATATTGACAGTGTAACTGCATTAAATTATTTATCCAAAACTGATGGTCTTCTCTTCGTGCTGTTCTTTTTGGGGTGAAGATGGAGAGAGAGAGAGAAAGAGAGAGAGAGCGAGAGAGAGGAGGGGGGATGGGAAAAGAGACAGGCAGAAAACGTGAGGGAGGAAGAACAGGAACGGAGAGATGGAGGCAGAAAGGGATGTGGGACAAAAGCAAGGACAATTTATTTATAAAGCACTTTTAATAAACGGCCTCATAAAGTGCTTTTCGGAGAACGAAGGACAAAAACAGAAATAAAATAGATGAAGCAGGAAAGATCAAAACATTAAGCCCTTCACAATAAGAAGCACAAGAAACACAAAGAAAGCAGGGAAGGACTGATCAGAAAGCAGAGACAGAGACACTGCATTCCAATCTCATATGTCTCAAAAGATTACAAAGACACACATGGACAGTTATTACATTTAAAAAAAAAAAAAAAATGTTTTTTTATCAGGCAGTTTTAGATTGTATCTCCTGTTAACCATCACAACTGGATGTGGTTTTGATTAGCACACCCTCCTTAACAACTGTTTACATTCTTCTAATCTAATTCATGAAAAGCAACTGCAAAAGCCTGCATTTTCTTTCATGTTTGTCTTGTCTTTGTTTTGCTCCTATGTTTTGTTTATATGGGTATGGCTGTGGTTGCGTGTGTGTTCAGTGGATGCAGATAATTAGATTGTTTGTGTGTGTGTGTGTGTGTGTTTTCACTCACTTGGTCACCAGCAGTGGTTAAAGGCATGAGCACTTTCTAAACCTCCTTTCTCCAGCCTGGCTATTTCTGTGTGGATCTATGAAGCTGTGATGCTGTGTAGCTCAATGTGTAGACTGCCAGGGTTTGGGGTTCAATTCCCACTGGGTCCAACCATGCTAAATATATGCGCCCTTGTTGGACCCTAAGTTAGGATAACCTCAAACCCCAAAGTAGATAAAAGCGCCTGTCAAATGGCAAATGTGAAACATAGCATAACTGCCTTTTCTCTTGGTTCTGGATTCAAAAGAATATCTTGGTGGTGTGTGTGTGTGTGTCATCTGTCAGTCTTTCTGCATTTGTGTGTGTCCAGCAACCCAACACCAGGCTGAGTGGCCAGAGCTTTATAGATCCAGACGGAAATAGCCGGGCCGGAGAAAGGAGAGAGGGATCGGGGATCGGGGGGTGGGGGGGGGGGTGGAGAGGAGGAGAGGAGGAGGCGTCGCAGGCAGAGGAGAAGGTACAGGTGGAGGAGAATGGAGCAAGGTCACCGATGGCTGTGTGTGTATTTATAGTGGAACAAGAGCCGTCCTTTTCCCCTGATCGATGAAGAGGCAGGACGGCGCATGACCTGTCCACAAATGACAACCTGCTATGTGTGTATGTGTGAGAGAGAGAGAGTAAATGGGTCAGTGAAAAACAGAACAACACAGAAAGTTGGAATTGTCCATAATAGCTTGAACCTGTAAGAAATGCATGTCAGAGATAGATCTAGGTATAGTTTTGAGTCTATTATTAGGTAATATAAAGTATAATATATTTACAGTTTGTTCCAGGCCTTTTCTGCTGTAAATAATGAGCCACATATCGAATTTAACTGTGTAGTACAATATTCCCTTGGGAAATTCCCTTTTAATTTAAGATGGAATTACTTTGTCAATACATTTGATAAATCAGTTTGATTAGACCTGTATTTTCCTCCAGGTTGCAGAGTTGGATATTAATTTGTTGCACTGCCTAGAAGGTATTTGCCTTGAGCATCATGTGATCAAAGGACTTGAAAATGGGGTTTCAGGGGAAAAAAACCCTACTTAATATTATCATTTCTAAATGCTCAACACTTGTTTCTGACTTCTCCATGAGTCTCCAAGGCAACCTTTTCAGGAAAAGTGAACCAACAGTGAGCCTCAAGAATGCTGATGAGGTCCAAACATAATTGGACGGTCGGGCAGCGCAGCAAAAAAAGTTTCTTTATACTTTCAAAGAGTTTTTCATTGATCCAGTTTTCCCCGTAGCACATTTAGCATTTAGTACAAACTTAATTTTATGACTTTTCTGCGGCTCTGGGTTACTTCCCAATTTACCAAAACACAAGATCTGATGCAACTCAGAAATTTGCCTTTGATGTTTGAGGAAGGGTGAGGGGAGAGGTTGTGTATTATATATTGTGTCATTAAACAGGATTTAAAGCAGGCTGGTCCAGTAAAAGATAGATCTGAAAGAGCCTCAAAACAGACAAAAGCCCGCAAGCTATCAATTGACAAGCAGAACATCATTTGCAGAACATTTTTGCTGAACACAAAGTAAACAGATTTCCCTATGGTCACAATGTTCTCTGCGTAGTTGATGTTTTCTTGGATCTATGTACATGAAGGCAGAATAAACATCTGCATAAAGATTAGAATCACTTTAATCGACCAGTGCAATAACCGCACAGGAATTTGTGTGTGTGTGTGTGTGTGTGTGCTGCCATGTTGGAAATCAGACAGGAGACTATCACCACCTAGTGGCCTAACCTCGCTCACACCACCAGGATTCCAAATCAAAACAAATCTGATCCCAGTCTTTCTAACTTTAGCAAAGCATGATGGACTTTTCTGTGATCTTTGCCGTAACTGACCTTCACATATTTCTTCAACACATGAAGAAATATGTGAATATAGACATCGGTTCATTTTGTTACACTGGTATTGGAAATTGTTGCAACATTATCGAAATGAATACTAGTGATGGGACGATATGATTATCTCATAGTACGATTCGATAGCAATGGCATTGGCTTGCTAGAATGTAAACAACAATTTAAAATTGTCATTACAAAGTGCAAATAATATAATTTGGATGGAGAGCTTGTGAAATTGTGATGGTCAAGCCATCTCATTTGTGATTACTACAGCTACAGATACTACAGATTACTGTAGCTAATATCACAATTCATTTTTCTGCCCCACGATACGTATTGTCACATTTTTGTACTGCAATATATTGAATTTCAATATATATCGTCCCATCCTTAATGAAATCATTCTGAAATGGAAAGAGTCATTTGGATGGAGCTATATCTGTTAATTATAGTATGTTCCATTTAAAAACTCCCTGCCATGACCTCAGTTTTACCTTTAACCTGAAAAAAGTATTCTTTTTAACTTCTTAACATGAAATGTGAAGGCCCTTGTAAAACTTACTGAAAGGCAATAACTCACACTATGAATAACAGTGTCTTAGGTATCACTTAAATACAGCAAGGTTACAAAAATACAAAGAAAGGCAAGACCTATAAAATGGAGGACAAAACAATTCATAAGAGGTCAATGCATAAAAGAAAGTCTATAAACATGAATTTTATGAGATGATTCAAAAGATGATACTGATTCATCAGCCTAAACTCATCGGGCAGGTTGCTCCAAGGTCTAGGAGCTCTGACAGCAAAGAACCAATCAGCTCTTGTTTTTAATCCACATTTTGGCCAATAGCGACCTTTTGTTTTTAATCTAGACAACCAATGGGATGATGGTCAAAATGGGGTCAAAAGCTCTGTGAAATAGCTTGGTGCCAGACCATCCATGGTATGCGCTGGGTGAGCAACTTTCATTGGAATGAATGGGCCGTCATCTTTGAATGCCTCATCCATAGTTTAATACATCCATGTGCCAGACCCAAGGCCTAACTTAGAGGTAACCAGTTTAAAGATGCCAATATTGGAGTTATATGGTCTTGTCTTTTGTCAAATTCTGCATGAGGATGTGAGTTGCCTTATCTAATCTATTTGATAATATTTACTTACAGGAAAAAATAAGCAGCAGGCGGAGCAGAGCTGTCTGGTGCCCATAAATAGCCTACAGAACATACACACAAAAGTCCAACCAGAATCCAACCAGCATGTCTTCAGCAACATGGAGAGCGCCAAGAGTCAAACAGTCCTGCTAGCTGCTGTCTCCAAGGCTCAGAAGGTAAGTAGAGCAGGATAGTAATCACCAGCTAATACATTAAGGTCATTTGCAATATAAAAAACTATTATGAGAGGTGATTTTAGTTCATTTAATTCTGCACCTGTGGAAAAGGGACCTTCTCTGGCAAATTAACACATTGATGCAACTAGCCGTTTCAGTAGTTTTTTCTTACCCTAACCCTTTTTTTCATTGACATGACATAATGTAATGTAAGAACAAGCTCGGATCTAGGACATGGGAGATAGCAGTCGGTCAGTAAGTGTTTTGAATCTTTGTTTCTGGGTTAGATTTGGACTTAGGCTGTTGTCAGGCTTTGTTGTGGCTGAGCACTTCCTGGTTTCACTCTCTGAGTGTCGATAGGTGGGTCAGCTGACGCGGGTCACGCCCTCTATCTGTTGCTTTGTTGTGGAAATCTGAAAGGGCCGGGTTCAGCCCTGGTAACGAGCTGTGACTGGGCACAGCTGTGGCATTTCCTGGTATTTAAACACGTAAGCTGCGCTGTAGTGTCAGTGGAAGCGTCAGCCCTTGTATGTCAGTCCTTGTGTGAAGACCTAATTGGGTAAAGACCTTCGAGTCTACCTGTGCGAGTCCGCTGAGCAAGGACACAGATAAGCTACTCTTATTTTACTCTCTTGGCCTGCCTTCTCACTCACCATGTGCTACCAATATATCCCTGGCATCCAGGGCACCCGAAAAAAAACACATCAGTCATAAAAGACAGCGCAATCCTGAGAACCACTACTTTCTCAGAAAAGCCTCAGCTACTTCCTCCGCTTTTTCCTTTGGCTTATGGAATTGTCAGTCTGCTGCTGTAAATAAAACAGAATTTACCCAAGCACTTGCAAACCTACCGTAAAACTTCAATTGAAAGCCAAGTCCCAATTAGACACTGGTCCCTTTTACTGGCCGGGTGTGGCTACACGTTTTGACAAATAAAGGCCGGTCTCAATTAGAAGCAGTTTATTTTTTTTTACTTGCATTCAAACGTCAGTCACATTTGCTGATCGCCATGGCGGCACAGAGAAAAAAGTACGACCTGAAATTCAAGCTGTCAGTTGTCAAATTTGCTGAACAAAACTCAGATGCAGCAGCAAGACATTTCTCCATTGATCCCAAGAGAGTGAGAGAATGGCGAAAAAATAAAGTTGAACTTCAACGTCTGTCCGAGGAAGATGGTAGGCTACCGGTATTTTGATACGGCCCTCTCTCTCTCTCAGTGCATGAGGTTGGCCTAGATGCGCTGTCTCTCGGAGCGAAATCAAATGAATGATTCATAATTGATATGTTATTCGATAGCCTAATTTTTATTCAAGTAATATTCATACTGGTTTACCAGTAAATAAACAATTTGATAGTATTTCCCATCTTTGCTGAGCAAGAGTTTTAGGAATTAAAGGCCTGTCCCATATAGACGCCTGTCCCAAATATAGGCCGGTTGAGTTGTGTTTGAAGCAAATAAAAGCCCAGGCTATTAATTGAAGTTTTACGGTATATGACATTCAGGTACTAGCCCTGACCAAAACCCGGATCCGTCCAGGAAACACAGCCACACCAGCTGCGCTTTCAGCTAACTCTACTTTCTCCCACACACCTCGTTCCGTTGGGCGTGGAGGTGGCACAGGTGCCCTCATTTCCAAAGACTGGAAATTCACTAGGCTAAGCTTTCTCCTCTAAGCAATAACTCATCCTTTGAATACCATGCAATCATGGTTACCGCTCCTGTCAAACTATTTGTGGTTGTCATATATCACCCACCAGGGCTACTGGGGCACTTTGTAGTTGAACTGGACATGCTACTCTCAGCCATTCCTGAAGATGGCACCCCACTGATTGTCAAGGGGGACATGAATATCCATCTTGACAAACCCCAAGCAACTGACTTCCTTTCACTTCTGTCCTCATTTGACCTCAAACAGGTCTCCACCGCTCCCACACACAAAGCGGGTAATACACTCGATCTGATTGTGACTCGAAACTGCTCCACGGCAAATCTGACTGTCACCCCCTTACATCTGTCAGACCACTTCTTTATTCAATTCACGGTTTCCTTACCGGAACATCCTCACGTTCCGCCGCAAATGGTCTCCTTCAGACGAAACCTCCGGTCCCTCACACCGGCTCAGCTCTCCAATGAGGTCTCGGCTACCATGCCCCCTCATAATGAGTTCTCCTCACTCCATGTCAATGAGGCTACAGACACACTCTGCTCCTCGCTAGCCGCCTCTCTAGACAATCTCTGCCCACTCTCATCCAAACCTGCTCGTAAAATCCCCACTAGTCCATGGCTCACCGGTGTCATCAGAGAGCAACGGGCGGGGCTCAGAGCAGCTGAGAGAAAATGGCGCAAATCCAGAGATCTCACTGACCTCTGACTATCAGACTCTGCTATCTGCATTCTCCTCCCATCTAAAAAGTGCCAAGACCACTTATTATCAGGAGAAAATCAGCAGCGCCAAAGACGCTCAGAAATTATTTGCAGCTTTTAACTCACTCCTCAACCCTCCACCACCTCCACCCTCAACTTTGCTCACTGCTGACCTCTTCACATCCTTCTTTACTGATAAGGTTTCTACCATCAGTAATCAGTTCTCTGAGCCTGACCAATGCTGCCGCCAGCTAACAGGGCCTCACTCCTCTCATTTTCCCATCTCACCGAGGAGCAAGTGTCCAAACTTCTGCTTGACTCTCGTCCCACTACCTGTCCGTTGGACCCCATACCCTCCAACCTCCTGCAGGCCATTTCGCCCACACTTATCCCTGCAGTCACGCACATCATCAACTCTCACTTACAACGGGTGTGTTTCCCACTGTTTTTAAGCAAGCCCGGATTACCCCGCTGCTAAAGAAACCTACACTCAACCCATCTCAGGTTGAAAATTACAGGCCGGTTTCACTCCTCACCTTCCTTTCCAAGACACTTGAGCGTACAGTGTTTAATCAAGTCTATGAATTCCTTTCTGAGAACAACCTGCATGATCCTAACCAGTCTGGCTTCAAACGAGGACACTCTACCGAGACTGCGCTCTTGTCTGTAGTGGAAACACTGCGATCAGCTAGAGCTGCCAGTCAGTCCTCTGTTCTAATGTTACTTGACCTATCGGCTGCCTTTGACACGGTTAACCACCAAATCCTCCTCTCCACACTCGCTGAGCTTGGCTTCTCAGGATCTGCTCTCCGCTGGTTTGAGTCCTACCTCACAGGGAGATCCTTTAGAGTGTCTTGGAGAGGGGAAGTGTCTAAATCCCACTGCTTGTCCACAGCGGTACCTCAAGGGCCAGTGCTTGGACCCCTTCTCTTTTCAATATACATCACCTCACTTGGCGCAGTCATCCGCTCACATGGCTTCTCATGCCATTCATATGCTGACGATACCCAGCTCCTCCTATCGTTCCCGCCAGACGACCCCACAGTCTCGGCACGGATATCGGCATGCCTCGCCGATATCTCGGCATGGATGAAGGAACGCCACCTTCAGCTTAACCTGTCAAAGACTGAGCTCCTTGTCATCCCAGCCAGTCCCTCTGTACAACAACAGATCAGTATCCAGCTCGAATCAGCTCAGCTCATTCCCACAAAGTCTGCCAGAAACTTGGGTGTCATGATTGATGACCAACTAACCTTTAAGGAGCATGTGGCTTCTGTTGCTCGGTCATGCCGATTTGATCAGACCCTACCTGTCTGAGCATGCAGCACAACTCCTAGTACAGGCGCTTATAATATCACGCCTTGACTACTGCAACTCCTTACTGGCAGGGCTCCCGGCATGTACGCTCAAACCTCTGCAGATGATCCAGAACGCGGCGGCTCGTCTGGTCTTTAACCAGCCCAAAAGAGCACGTCACTCCGCTGTTCATATCCCTCCACTGGCTCCCAGTTGCTGCCTGCATCAAGTTCAAGTCCTTGATGCTCGCCTACAAAGCAGCAACCAAAATGGCTCCGACCTACCTGAACTCCTTCATTCAGGTCTACGCTCCCTCCCGCCCACTACGCTCTGCCAAGGAGCGGGCCTGGTGCTGCCACTACAACAAGGCCCTAAGTCTCTATCCAGACTCTTCTCTTCTGTGGTTCCTCGGTGGTGGAACGAGTTACCAAACTCCATTCGATCTGCAGAGTCCCTCTCAATCTTTAAGAAAAGGCTAAAGACCCTAGTGAACACCTTTTCACCTGATGGACTGTGTAACCAAAAAATCTTTATCTGCCTCTATGCATTGCCTCTATGCATGGCCTCGTAGCACCTATGTCCTGTTGGGACCAGAACTTAGCTTTATGGCACTTACTCTTGTTGTTCTCTCCTGACTAGAACCTTGCTTGTGTTGTATTAAAATCTCATGTGTACGTCACTTGGATAAAAGCATCTGCCAAATGGGAAATTGTAAATTGTAAATTGTAAGGCCCCCCACATGTGTGTGTGTGTGTGTAGGTTTGTGTGTGCATGTTCATACGTGTGTGTGTGTGTGTGTGAACGAACATATATGTGTGTATATATATATATACATTTATACAACAGTTAGTTCCGGTCGTGCAATTTGATTGGACAAGAGGCATTCTATGAGTGCTGATATACAGTATAACAGCACTGGGACGCTGTACTGTATGTATCACGCCACTTCACAGGTGTTCTAATGTAACCTTGATTAGGCTGCGTTCACACATAGCGTTTTTTGTGTGGAGAAAGCTCTGCCTGGAGCTTCTTGTGAGGAGAAATAATAAGCGGATCACGACAACGTCATCTGATGTTAGCTGAGTAGCTGGCTAGCTAACCGGCTAGCTAGCTTGCAGTCGGGAAACAGTTTACCTGTTGCTTGGCAACACTTGGTAGTGGAATCCTGAGGGAACTGTTTTTGTTGGTGGAGACAAATAACAGACAAAAATCATCTGTTGTCTCAAATTACCCTTACTTGATGAATAGCTTTGTTTTTTTGTTTTTTTTATTACAGGCAAAAATACACATAACACACACGATAATATGACATGACAATATATCCTCACAAAAAAGAAAAGAAAAAAAATAGATAAATACATAAATAAATAAAATAAAAAAAATAACAATAAATAAAAATAAACAATAAATAAAAAATAAAAATAATAGGATCCCTTCAGTAATTCAAATAATTAGATTGACAGTACCAGTGCATTTGAAACTGAAATATACATATGACAGGTAGAGTGTATTTAGAGTTTTATATAGTCCCACTCTTCCCTAGAGCAAATTTTTTCCCATTTCATATTGTGTTGTGCTACTTTGTAATGGTTTGTAGCAATTATTTTTTCCAAAAGGAATTGGCTTCGCACTGTATTTTTTAAGAAACTTAGATTCAAATTAGTTCTTGATTGAGCTTTAAATATAAATATTTTACCTAACAGAATAATTGTATTTATTATCTGGGGACAGTTTTCATCCAGAACCCCCAACATAATGTTTAAAGGTGTAAATTTAAAATAAATATTGAGTGGCCTTAGCCAATTTTGGATATCGGTCCACAAACTTGCAACATATGGACAATAGAAAAACAAATGCAACTGGTCTTCCTCTTCCTCATTACAGAATCTACATAATGACGATTGTTCAATATTAAACATGTGAAGTTGTTTTTTAGTAGCAGTAATTTTGTAGAATATCTTCAATTGAAAGATTCTGGAGTAGGAATCAATTGTTGTTTTGTAAATAGTTCTGAAAAATTGTTTCCAAGGTAAATAATATAGTGTAGTAAAAATATTAAATTCATCTTCCCAAAAGGAACAGACTGTATGTGGGAAGGCAGTAAGGCCTCTGCTCTGTAAAATGAAATTATAAATTATTTTATTTATCTTTGTTTTGGATAGCCATTTCTGACACCTTGTAATAGGTGCACAAACCTGCTGTCTGTATCCACTCTTTTTTAGTTTCCGTTTCCAGTTAATTGGGATAACTGAAATCAACTGATTGAAATTAAAAATATCACATATCTGGCCATACATACAGCAAAATTGATGGTATGAAAGGAAATCACCCGTGTTATCTAGTATATCATTTATAAAAATGATTCCATTTCTCTGAAGTGTTTCCCATAAAAAGGGTTTCCCATCTATTAACAGTTCTGAGTTCATCCATATTACCTGATTTTGGATATCTTCTGGGGTATCTGGGGGGTAATACTGAAAACTCAACCAAGCCTTCAATGCATCCTTAAAAAAGGGTGAGAGATTCGCTAATATTCCTTTAAATAGCCATTCAAAGTGGTGAGATTTTAATTGAAAAAAGGGAAACAATTTGCTGTCAAAGAATAAGTACACAGAAGACAAGTTTTGACTTGTTCTCCAGAGACTGTTATGGTAAATTTTATTAATCCAAGATGCTTTTAGGGATAAATTCATAGCTGCAATATTTTTTAGTTTTAATCCACCATTTTCATGTGAATTATATATATATTGCCTTTTAATCTTGTCAGGTTTATTATTCCAAAGGAACTTAAAAATGTTTTGTTCAAAACATTTAAAGAAGGATGCCTCTGGGGAGGGAAGTGCCATTAAGAGATAAATGAACTGAGGAATTACGAGAGTATTAATCAATGTAATCTTTCCTTGTAACGACAGAATTTTCCCTCTCCAAGGTTGTAAAACATTTTTAATTTTCTAAATTTTTCGTTCGGAATTTATCTTAACTAGATCTTTTAGATTATCTGGAATATGAATTCCCAAAACATCTACTGAGCCGTTACTCCACTTGACTGGAGCTGGGCACCGTAGGTCAAAATCTGTACCTCTCACTGGTCCTATTCTCATAATAGTGCATTTATCAAAGTTTGGCTTTAATCCAGATAGTTTAGAAAAAAGATTTAAATCAAGTATGAGGGCATCTAGTGAAGATTTCTCGGGATGCAGAAAAAAAGTTGCATCATCTGCATATAATGTTATTTTTGTTTCTATCCCATATGGTTTTAAACCTGTTATGCATGAATTATTTCTAATTCTAATTCTAATTTCAATACATAGTAAAAACAAATATGGAGACAGCGGACACCCCTGACGTACGCCTCTAGACAGGGTGAAACTATTAGATAAATATCCATTATTTACTATTTTGCTGGTTGGTTGATTATACATGACCTTCACCCATTTTATGAAGGTTTCCCCAAAATTAAAAAACTGAAGAGCTTTTTGGATGAAATCCCATCTTACTTTATCAAATGCCTTTTCAAAATCAGCAATAAATAAAAGCCCAGATTTTTGTTCATTTTCATAATAGTCTATAGTATCAAGAAGATGCCGTATGTTATCACCAATAAAGCGCCCTTTTATGAAACCTGTTTGATCATATTTTATTATATCACCAATAATTTGTTTTATTCTCAATGCAATACATTTAGAGAGGATACGGGTATCACAGCAGAGCAGTGTCAGTGGTCTCCAATGTTTCATATATGTGGGATCTTTGTAATGCCCCTGTGGATCTTGCTTTAGAAGTAATGTGATAATGCCCTCTTTCTGTGTGTCTGATAATATTCCCTGAGTGAAAGAGTAGTTAAAAGATGCCATCAGAGGTTTTTTAATTTCTGTGAAAAAGGTCTTATAAACCTCAATAGGAATACCATCAATCCCAGGTGATTTACCTGAGGAGAAAGAATTAATGGCATCCAGTAACTCTCCTTCTAAAATTTCACCTTCACAACTTAATTGCTGATGTACTGAAAGTGTCTGATCATAACTTTCCGGAAAAAATAATTCAATATCCGAGCCAGCGAGAGACTCTGGCTCCTTCTCAAAAGAAAATAAAGCTTTGAAATAATCCACCTCCTCACACAATATTTCCTGTGGAGATGTGAGTATAACACCATTTGTGGTACACAAGTTCATAATGTTTTTCTTAACAAAATTACTTCGATTTAATCTTAAAAAATGAGCGGTGCACTTCTCCCCTTTTTCCATCCAAGTGGCACGAGATCTATTGATAATACCATTTACCCGCTCAGAGTATAAATTCTCCAGTTCCAGTTGTTTATTTTTTATTAAATAAGCCATTTCTATGGAGGGCAGTTGCCTTTCATCCAGCCTTTTATTCAGTTCATTTATCTCGTCCATTAAACTCCTCTCCTTCATCAAATATTTTTTTTGTTTCCATGATCCCATCTTAATGGCGTGTCCTCTAAATGAACACTTAAAGGACTCCCAGACGTTGTGTGGGTCAGATGTATTCTCATTATTTTCAAAAAACTCTTTAATAAATTCTTTAGTTTTTTCAATAAACATAGTATCATTTAAAAGTGATAGGTTGAATTTCCAGTAGCCACGCCCCCAAGGATGTTCAGCTGTAATGACTTGAATTGTTACAATAGCATGATCAGATCTTAGGCGGTCACCAATAATACATTTTGATACCTTGGGAACAAGAGAAAAGGAGATAAGAAAATAATCAATACGACTAGCTTGTTGCCCTCTACGCCATGTATATCTATTTGAGTCTGGATTTTGTAGCCTCCAAATATCCACTAAATCTAAGGATGCCATAAGTTCTTGAATTTTACTAAGTGCCTGGGGATGGTTGTTGAAAGAATGAGTACCTGCACGGTCTTTGCTTATATTTAAAACTGTATTGAAATCTCCAACTATAATATTTTGGTTATTCTTTTGAGAGGAGATAACATTATGGATTTCCTCAAAAAAAAGGGATTGTCTTCATTTGGAGCATATATATTGATTATATTTATGCGTAAATTATCTACTGTTACATCTAACATAATCCACCTTCCATCCTCATCAGTTTGGACAGAGTGAACTGTGTGTTGCAGTTCCTTCTTAAACAACATCATAACCCCCCTACTATTACTAAGGCCATGACTAAAGTATATATCCCCACCCCATTCTGATTTCCATTTTAACTCATTTTCGGAGTTAGAGTGCGTTTCTTGCACACAAATAATTTTAATATTTTCTTTATCTTGCAGCCGTGTAAAAACTTCATTTCTTTTAGAACCATTAGCCAAGCCATTACAGTTGTAAGTTGCAATTGTTATACTATTACATGTCATACATCATCTAAGGAGAAAAATTAAGAAAGGATTAACCTTCTTTTCATACTTAGTAAGGATCCTAACTAACAACTTCAAAAACATAAAACACTTACTGAAATGCACATGAAACACAAAAACAATAACACATGCCTGTATTTGCTTAGCCATCGAATTAATTAAGGCGGTAGCATTAATGCTGTCTCATCCCCTTCCCATTTACTTTAACTAAATATCTAGTGGTAAGAATTAGCGTAATAGCAAAAAGAAAAAACAAAACAAAAACAAAAAACCCATGCCAATCATGTGGGCCTCTCTAATAAAAGAAAGAAGTTAACATAAACAGGCGAACATGAGTTAAAACTAAAACTTAAGAGGAAGAATAGAATAACAAACTATTCTGAAATGTAATTCCCATTCAGCCTATACAAACAGCAGCAGAAACAGGGAGCAAATCGGGAGAGTGTTTCTTTCCTATTATCCTGGTCCAATACAATTTTAGTTGCAATAAGCAAACATATGGACGTATACAATTGTTTTTCACTCACATAGTCCGAGGTTCTTCTCTGCCTCTTGCACCAGTTCAATAATATTCCGACTGTTCCGTTGTTTCTTGTCCACTTCCCATCGTTGTCGCTGGTTGGTGTCCCGTTCCATGATCTGTGTGTCTTGACGTGTAGACTCTCGTGGTACCAGGACACTGGCGAGCAGTCCCCGCTCCTCGAGAGCCTTTGCCGCAGCTTGTGGATTTCCATATGTCTGCGAGGTCCCATCTTCGCTGAAAACCTTCAATTTGGCCGGGGCCAAGATATGCGATTTTATATTCTTGGCCTTAAGTTGTTCTCTCATAGGTCTGTACAAGGCTCTCTGTTGTTTCACTTTGAAGGTGAAGTCGTGGTCAAAGAAGATACGCGTACCATTATAGGTTAATTCCTTCTTCCCCCATGCCGCATGTAGTATTTGCTTCTTTGTTTCAAAGTTCAAAAAGGCAACAATTATCGGTCTGGTATGATCTTTGCCTTCTCTGTACACCCGGTGCGCTCTGATGATGTTAAAATGTCCAGGTATTTTAAGCACCTCGTTAAACAGTTTTTTGAGGAAGGCTGTCATATTGTTGCCTTCACTTTTCTCTGGTATGTTGAATATACGCACATTGTTTTGCCTGGACTTGTTCTCCAGGTATTCAGTGCGTTCTTCCATCTCCGAAACTTTGTTCACCAGATATTTAATCGATTTATGGTGCAGTGTTTCAGTATCATGTATCTCACCGACACGGCGCTCAACCTGTTCCAGTCTGTCACTCGTTTTTTCTAGATCAAGGCGTAATTCTGTCGTCTGTTGCATAATTGTCTTAATGTCTTTTTCGGTCTCGGCTCGAAATTCTTTGAAATCCATCCTGAAATCCTTGATCTCTTTCGAGAGCGAGTCCTTCATTTCAATCATCAGGCGTTTTATTTCTCCCACTTCAGCCATTTGGGGGATGGGTGCCGCCAATTGTTTGTTTGTGCGTTTCTTACTTGTTGATATAGTTGTCTTTTCCGTTGTTGCACCTGATCGTAAGTTCATCCCCCGACACAGGTTAAGACGTGAAGGCAAATGGAGATAAGTCAAAGCACCATTTCTTTTCTTTTTTTTTTTGTTCTCTTGTGGGGTTGGAGAGACGCACAGCTTTCACGCTGCCGCCATTACCGGATCCGGAAAAGTCTAGACTTCGCATCAAGCTATTCGCATGAATAGCTTTGTTTATACAACTGTTGTATAAAAGCAATATCACACTCGAGGTCGTGCTGTTGTACTGTATATCAGCACGGCTGTGATTATCTTCGGCACTCGGCCTATGCAGTCCAATCATCACTCTAGTCCAGTCATCACATTGTAGATTGTGAGTAGGTGGTTCAGGTCTCAGGTATTGATTTGATATTGTTGTTTTTGCTGCAACTCGAACACTGGGTCAGACTCCTGCACATTGTCTTGATTAACCAAATGAAATTGTTACAGTCTTATTCACGTCAATATCAGGCAAGGAAAAATGGATCTTTAATTGACTTGCTTAAATTAGTCAAGTTGTTGTAAATGTAAGCATTATTAAGTGTTAGAAAATACAGTTGGATGCCAATTATGCAAACCAAGTGGGTTAAAAACAATCCCACACCACTGGCAAAGGGCCTCTTACCTCTGGTTCCTGATATTGTAGAGTTGTAGACATGGCAGTTAGTAATCTATAATCTCTACTCTTTTCTTCCATTTAATATTTTGTCTTCTTGTCGAGGGAAGCCATGGTAACGATGGCCTGTTGCTGGGGCGACCATTGGAAGAGCTAGATCAGCCAATCGCAGAAAAGTCCCTGTTGGAGATCGTTGATGGGATCGTGATGATGTATAACCTGAGTGTGCATCAGCAACTGAGCAAGGTGTGTGTGCGTATGTGTGGCTCTTCTTCTTCTGTGTCTTTCTGTCCACCTGCCTGTCTATATTCTGTCAGTCCACATCCAGAACCCACAGATACATCACATTCAACACAGTGGAGAGAAAGAAAACATAGTCCCATCAGTTGTCCTTTGTGTGCCTATAGATTGGACAAAGCCTTCATGGTAGTAGAACTCATAATATAAATGTCAGTGGGACTTCAGTAATAAAGACCTTGATGAAAATATCAGGCCCCATCTCCTGATTGCTGGCTTCATACATCTGTAATTACAAAGAGCTTAAGGGAGGTCTCAGGTGGAGTGTTGAGTCTTATCCAGTCAATAACTACTAGTGTGGTTGGTGAGATTTCTGATCACTGAAAGTTATCTGTATATCCAGATTTGAGTTGTGCATGTAAACTTAATTTTTGTAATCTGTTGTAACTCAAAATAAAGACTAAATGTTCTCCAAAACATTGACATTACCACTGTAAACAAACCTTATACAGCTTTTGAAAACACTAAAACCCACTGGTGTCTATTGTTGGCACTTGTATCAAGAGCCTGTTGATCAATTTTAATATGAATTCAACTTGTATTAGAGATTCTGCCTTTAAATGGTAGTCTTTGGTGATTGTGTAATTTCCTCACTGTTGTGTTCACATACAAAGAAATGTCTAGTACGACTAGGTTGTGTTCATGGACCAATATATTTTACCTACACCACGTGAGCATCTGCCTGGATAGAAACACAAAGGTTAATGTTGAATATTTTATTCATATATGCAGAGTCTGACCTTCAGCTGGAAGGTCTACAGCCTGCTCACATTGCAAAGAGCTCTTGTTCGGGTGGAAATAAACACTGATGGACATGCGATTGGTCAGTCATTGCGTGGTCGCGTGCGTGCATACACGGAGTCTCTACTTGGCCAACACAGGAGTGGTGAGAAATTGTCCACGCACTCCAATAAGAGTTGAGTAACAGAGCACCCCAACCTTGTGCCAAGTGACCAGTAAGACTGCTGTGACCCTTTACATCAGCAAAAGTGGTCATACTATAATATGACAAGGGTTGGCCTGTTAGCTGACAACTGTGCAGGCAGTCTGCACTAAGCCACAGTGAACATTTTCATTCATGTGTCAAACTGTAGTCCTTTGATTTTAGGGGGCCATGTCTTGCCGTTTATCCTTAAGTCAATTAGGCTCCTCTCTTGGCCATTAAAGGTCCCATATTCTACACTTTCCAGTGTTTTGTCTTAAGGTCCATTCAAAGCTGTTTGTGTGGTGTCATGTACCAAAAACACTCAGTTTTAGACGTTAATTTTCCAGCGTCTGAGCCTTACCAAGAACGGGCTGTTGCTGTGTCTTTAAGGTTCATAAAAATTAACGACCCCTTTGTTCTGATTGGCTAACGGTTTCAAAAGTGAAACGTGAGACCACAGACAGCGAGAGGCAGGGGAAACTCTGTAACAATGACACCTGCTTTGAAAAAACCCCCAAAACATTTTGTTACAAAAATAATGAGCGTACCTTTGACACCACAAAGTTAAGGGAAAGCCAAACGGCTTGGTTTTCTAATTATGGGTTGTCGATTTAGTCGGCTAACATGAGTTTTGATAGTACATCCAACTCCTTTATCAAAGAGGCAAGGGAAATCCTGTTTTACATGATATGGGATCTTAAACAATACCAAAGTTGTGTTTTCTCCCCAAATAGCAAGTTACAAAATGGGATAACATAAGAGCTGTCGGTGACAGTTCACTGAGGCAAGCAATACAGGGGAACTAGAAAAACACCTATCAGTACTCAAGCCTTTCCAGGTCAAGGAAAGGTGTTCAGTCCCAGTGAGCTTCTCATGGATCTAGACTGTTTCCCTCAACCACCTCCTGTCCTGCAACTTCTAGTGCCAACTCTACTCTTGCACACCTGATTCAATCAAGGGTCACATTTGACACCTTAATTGAATCAGGTGTGCAGAGTAGTTGAGGCTAAAAGTTGCAGGACAGAGGGTACTTGAGGACTAGATTGAGAACAATTGCTCTAGACCAGTGATCCCCAATAGGCGGCCTGCGGGCCAGGTCCAGCCCACGAGAGCCAAGTGTCTGGCCCGCGCCGACCCATTGGCACTTACGTGAACGCACCTGTCATAACATTGATATACTGCTGTTCTTTCTGATAGAGCAGTTTTATCACAACATATGACTCCATGAGTGTCGAAAAAGACATTTTGTTTTGCCCCCACACTGACTGGTCCATTTGTAATTTTCACCGCCGTACACTGAAACTGGCCCGGTTAGGCGGAGTCAGCACTTGATATAAAAATGCAAGCATCAAGCCCGAACGCCCCGGGGTAAATAAGCACATCATTCAAATTGTCCCGGTAAAACAGAACGTAATTGACGATACTTGCGTCAAATGTGTGAGCATGTGCAGAAAGAGGTGAGAGAGTCCAACCAAAGAAAGTGATCGGAATGAGTCTTTACATGACGAAATTTTACATGTGTTAAGTCTTGTGATTGGGTGGGCCTGGGTTCTGCCCAGGCCCACCCACAGCACCGCATATGGTCAACTGTCATAACATTTGGCGTCATATGTTTTTGCCAGATTTAAAGAGGAGTCATTTCAGGTCATGATTCACACTCAGACCCATGTTTGATTAGATGGCATTTTACCAGACTAATCCCATGTCATAACTCAAAATACAAGTCTTCATTTTCTTGTGTGACCAATCTACCCAGGCCTAAATTACTACCACCACTACTAATAACAGCAACAACTGCACATAAGACAACTTTTATTGGCGCAAAAAACCCGGACATTTTGGCCCTTGGGGAAAACTGGGAACCCTGCTCTAGACTGTCAGTTTCAAAAACGTTACATGCAAGACAGATAGTTCAGCCCAACTCAATCCTTGGATTGACACCAAGTAGTGAACTGCCACACCAACTGTTATGCTGGCTATAAGTGACCTCCCAATTTGAACTGAAGACAGAAGCAGATGTAAAAGGCAAAAAGATTTATTGGTCAGTAATACAGTAGCAGATGATCAAGTAGAGTCAGGCCAGATTTAACATGGGACCTAGGAAAAGAAAGAAAAGATTGGTTCACTTGAATCAAACAACAAATGTGTTGGCATAAAGAGTGAAGTCCATTACCTTAAAGTTAGACGAGTTGACACATCAGCATATACCCGCCAACCCCGCGATATCCACTTATCATACCCGCCGGCAACATAGCCGCCGCCATCATATCGTCGCCAGATCCCATCATGGGGTCCATGCCATAATCAGAAGAATCACTTTGAAATGCACTAGACTGAGGGGCATTGTAGCCTTCATCCTGAGCACCAGCATAAGTATACTTCCTGGGATGAGCATAGCTGCTGGCAGACACACCCATACCATAGCTACTACTTCTGAAACCAGATTCTGGCAGGGGATTGTTTGAGCCTGGGGAAAGGAATGAGATTGAATTTAAGGCTTTACTAAAAAGCTAGCCGTTTTGTTCATGATAGACCTCCTAAACCCATTGCATTTTGTAGAGTTAAACAAAAAAGTGATTAATTTCAAGTCTTACCTTTAGGCGCAGGAAAAGATGTAACACTGCCAATCAACAGGTATGAAATCCAAAACATCCTGCAGAGATATTCAAGTTAAATCCAACCAATAGAGAAAAAGACAACTCAAAAATCATCAAGTCAGTGCATTAAATAACTTACCTCAAGGAGAATTCATTAAATGCAAGCATTTTGTTTTGTGGAGATGCAGCTGAAGTTAGAACAAATGTTTTCCTCAAGGACGCCCCTGCTATACTTCTTTGATGTCCATGCGCTCCTTATAAAGGATCCTCCAAACCTGCCAATTGATGGCTGATTGGCAACAGCTGCTGGTGTGGCCAATCAGTGAGTGAGGTGTGGCCCGTTAACCTCTGATGTCCAATCATGTGCCATTGAAGGCCAAGTGTAGGCAGGCTTACATTTAACTAAGTAGTTACCCCTTCTCTTTTTGAAGTTGTGGTCATTTGTAAAATCAGCTAGTGTAGTGTTAGAAATGAAATGTAAACCTGCATACATTTGGGCTGCCATGGCACATGTTTGGACTCCTTCCTTGGTCAAGGAAGTCATTGATTCCTATATATGTGGATAAGTGAAAGGCTGAGCTTCATTTCAATGCATTAAGCACTGTAGTTTTATCAGCGAATTCTCAAATGAATAAAAGAATAAAAGGTGTTGTGCGTACACCTTAACCTGTACCCTGTTCTGTAGCAAAGGAAAAAATCAGCTACACTTGGCGAGTAAGTAAAGAAAACCTACTATGTTAAAAGGAGACATAAGGACCTTCAATTCAGGAACTAAGGGAACACAGACTCATCTGTAGTGGCTCAGCACCATATTATCAAACAACATGTTTCTTAAGTTTGGCAGTTACTGTTCCATCCCTCCATTTACTCTGTGTAACTTGGGTTTACTCTATGAATCAAGCCTCATTCTGAATTCACCGTGTGTCTCCATTTTTAAAGTTCAGAACCACTAATGTACCTCCATCACTTTCCATTGCTCATTCTCTCTTTGTGAGCCACTGTTACCCAAGCCAAGCAGACTTGTCTTTACAATCACTTTATACTTCACTTTTATGGCATCATTGTCCAAGCAGTATTGAACTGTGGAGGAGTCTTGCTGGAAGAGCTGCTGCTGTCCCATCTTGCATGCCTGCTTGAAAAGTGAATCAGTCTACAAGCTTTTTACTACTGTAATATCAATCCCAGGTTGTTCTCTTGAATATTTCTTCTGTTTCTTTTTATGCATTGTAAGGTGACCTTGGGTGCCCTGAAAGCCGCCCTCAAATAAAATGTATTATTGTTATTATTATTATTATTATTATTATTATTATATGAGAAATGGGAATGGATGTGTGTATATTTGTGGGAATAGGGTGTAGCGAGTTGTTTACCCAGATCTATTAAGATGAGTCAGTGTTAACATGTTATTGCTGTTTGATGGGAAATCATTCAGTGTACATACAGAAAAGCAGAACTTGTCATTCTGGCTTTGGAAGGCTATCTATGTTTTTAAAGTGACAAACAAAATTTTAAAGTCAACTCTGAAACTAAAGAATAACCAGTGAAGTGATGCCAGAAATAGGGTGATGTGATTTCTTCAGCTAGCACCAATCCTTGCTGCTGCATTCTCTACAGGCTGTAGGTGTTGGAAAGGTTATTGATTTAGGCAGGAATATTTAAAATCAAATAAAGTCTATACAAACAGTTTACATACAGTTATGAACATATAAAGGATATTAGAGACCAACAGCCTATAGCAATACAGAGCTTTTCCAAATGTGATTCATTGTTTTGTTTCTCTTTTCTTCTCTTCTCTTCTCTTCTCTTCTCTTCTCTTCTCTTCTCTTCTCTCCTCCTTGTTGACTATTTTGTTAACTGTCTAAGCAAAAAAAGGGCTTGGCTTATAGTGATGTTTAGCAGAACAAAATATTTTCACTGCTTTCCCAGTAACGGTTACTGATAACAGTAATGTGGGAAGTCTTTTCTAAATTAGGAGATTGTACATTTAAGTAAACAGAAAAAAACAAAACTTTATCTGCCTCTATGCACTCTATGCACTCTAGGCATTGCCTCTATGCATTGCCTCTATGCACGGCCTCGTAGCACCTATGTCCTGTTGGACCAGAACTTATCTTTATGGCACTTACTCTTGTTGTTCTCTCCTGACTAGAACCTTGCTTGTGTTGTATTAAAATCTCATGTGTACGTCACTTTGGATAAAAGCATCTGCCAAATGGGAAATTGTAATTGTAATTGTAATTTTGGGGCAAAATTAACTACTGCCATTACCTATTATTTTGGTTGGGTTAGAAGAATGGAATTGCATTATTCATCCTTTTGTAGAAGTTGCAGGAAAGTGAGACAGACGACTTCTCTCGTTGACTACACAAACTCGTGTGTCATTTATTTTGCGCTCAAAAACCAACATACTGTACGTCGAGCTGATGTCAGACTCAGAACCAGACTTTCTTAAAGGTACAGCGTCTCCTTAACCCTGAGAAGCACACAATATAACTGTGTGTGTTAAACATACCCAAACCACAGATTATAGTGAATAATGTCTATAGAGTCCGCCACACTTTACTTATTTTTTTATTTACCTCTTTAATAGCCAAGGTGAGTCAGATGCTACGAAGATGCTTTCATGTATGTATTTTAAGTTTACATATGACAGAAAAGTTAAGATTCCTTCCTTCTAACAATGTAGTTTCAGTTACTTTTCCTAAGTAACTTTAGTTAACAAAACTGTATTTCTCTTGAGATTTCTCCAGGGTTGATCTGCTGTAGTTCGACTTGTTCCAAAGCAAAGTAACCGGTATCTTGTGAAACAACTTTCAAATTAGCTTTCCTGAACACTGGTAGTAGGAGCAGTGGGGTTACAGTCAGTTCCCATAAGAAGGGGTGGGGTCATTATTGATATCTCTGTTCACAACAATCTGTTTACAATTGCTAATCTATATGGCCCCAATAAAGATGACCCATCCTTCTTTCACAAACTCTTCTCTCTACTCAACAGCCTTCCCAGCTCAGAATTAATAGGAGGTGACTTTAACTCTGTGCTAGACCTAGAATATTACCTGCAGAAAGTACTGCAGGTAATATTAGATCTTGACAATCCACAGTAGTTTTAAAGCAATATATGGAGGACTACGGCCTTGGCGATAGTTGGAGGTTAAACCACCCAGGTGTAAGAGAATACTCCTACTTTTCTCAAGTTCATCATTCATCTTCCAGAATTGATTTTTTTTTAACTAGCAATTCCCTCCACTCAGATATTTCAGAAACACAAATTCATTCGAGCACTATAAGCGATCATGCACCAGTTTCATTTAAGATCAACAGAAAACTCCAACAGAAATCAACCACTAGATGGAGGTTTAACACATCTCTGCTAAAGGACCAATATTTTGACAGTTTCTTAAAGAGAGAGTGGACATCCTTCATGGAAATAAATGATTCTCCGAACACCTCTCCAATACTTCTCTGGGAAACTGGCAAAGCTGTATTAAGGGGCAGAATCATTTCATACTCATCCTATAAAAATAAGAAAGACATAGAATTGGAACTTAAATTGGAAGGCAAAATAAAAGAACTTGAAAACACCTATGCCACCAGTCCCACGGAAAAAGTACACCGTGGATTAAGAAAATATAAACTGGAACTGAATGATCTCATAAACAAAAAAACCCAGTTTCTTATAGAGAGGCTCAGACACAACAAATTTCAATATAATAACAAATCAAGTAAATACCTGGCAAATCTAATTAAACAAAACAAAGAAAAAGCAACCATTACAGTTATTAAGGACTCAGCAGGGAAGCCTCTCCATGATTCTAAAGATATAAATGACATATTTAGGAACTTCTACAAAAAATTGTACACCTCAGATCATTACCCAAATATTGATGACATCCATAAATTCCTTAGTACTATAAACCTACCACATCTCACACAAGAACAAATTAATACTCTAGACGAACCCTTATCCCCTGAAGAATTTTACAGTGCACTCAATGGCATGCCCAATAACAAAGCACCTGGACCGGATGGCTTCCCTGCTGAGTTCTACAAACATTTCTGGACGACCATTTCCCCATTGTTCATAAGAATGACAACAGAACTCACAATCACCTCCAAAATACCTCCAGTTATGAATACAGCAATGATCAACCTACTCTTGAAACCTAACAAAGATCCCACTCATCCAGCTAATTATCGTCCACTATCCCTTATCAATACAGACATCAAAATTATAAGTAAGGCCTTAGCATCCAGAATTAAAGGAGTCATCTCATTTCTCATACATCCCGATCAGTAGGGCTGGGTATCGTTTAAAAAATGACGATACCAGTACCAATACCAGTACCCTTAAAGTGATACCGATACCAATAGAGTACTTCATTCGATACCTTTTTTTTTTACGTTTTGGTGGCGCGCTGAACTGCCAACTCCATCACATACACCGCGCTCGACTTCACCACCACAGACTGTATGGGTTGTAGCTGCTGCGGTAGTGGGCCAATCACACGTCGCATTAAATCGAAGAACACTTGCGGTGATTGGCTGCGAGCAAAACCATACAAATAGTCATTTTTTTTCTAGATCTGTGTACAAAAAGATCGAATGCAGGTATCGTTTGACTAGAGAAGTTTCGATACTACTTGGTACTGGGTTATTTCGGTCGATACCTTAAAGGTATCGAGTACCGATACCCAGCCCTACCGATCAGACAGGTTTTATTAAAGGAAGACAGTCATCTATCAACACTCGCAAACTATTCAACCTAATGCAGCTTTCAAATCACCAAAAATCTAACACCTTGATTCTATCACTTGACGCAGCAAAAGCATCTGACAAAGTTAATTGGAAATTCTTATTTACAACCTTACAAAAATTCGGGTTCGGAGAATCATTTATTAATTGGATAAGGGCACCATACACATCACCAACGGCCACCGTCACTACCAACGGGTTGATTTCACAAAATTTCACTCTACACAACGGGACCAGGCAAGGATGTCCTCTCTCTCCATCCCTCTTTGCTATATTCATTGAACCTCTAGCAGCTGCAATACGGCAAAATGGTAACATCAAAGGCATTCAGACAGCTGCTACAGAGCACAAAATTATTCTTTACGCAGATGATGTGTTATTACTCCTTCAGGACCCTCACTCATCCCTGCAAGAATCTTTTATGGTTATAAAATCTTTCTCAGAACTCTCCAGCTACTCAGTGAATTGGTCAAAATCCACCATCTTACCACTCGGTATAGATGAGAGGGATGTGGCAGCCCTGGCATCACCTTATCACCTCCCCACAGGCAATATTAAATATTTAGGCATCAATATATCTCCCAAGCTGTCAGAGCTGTTCAACTTAAATTTCACGCCACTACTCAAATCAATACAAGATGACTTAAATCGCTGGATCAACCTACCTATTTCCCTTTCTGGAAGAATAGCAACAATTAAAATGTCAATCCTACCAAAAATCAACTATTTATTTTCAATGATCCCCATTTTCCCCAACACTTCCTGGTTTAAATCCCTCAACTCGACTATCTCAAAATTTTACTGGAAAAACAAAACTCCACGGATAAAACTCTCAACTTTACAAAAAACAAAATCCCAGGGGGGACTAGAAGCCCCAAACTTTGAATTATATCACCTGGCCAATCAGCTCAAATATCTTATAAAATGGCTCAACCCCCCCAAACTTGATTCTTTCTGGTTAGAAACTGAACAGGCATTATGCAACGACATACATTTATC